>NW_022900924.1:23188725-23202865 GCF_012274545.1 Fukomys damarensis
TATTCATCAAAAACTTCAACTTTCTCTAACATGCTAGGATATTTTCCACATACAATACACCGATTACTTACGAAGACTAAATTATTGATTGACCAAAATCTGGCATCCTCTCTTATTGATCTGATTTGAATAGAAAAGACCGCCGCCGCCGCCGCGAATCCAGCTCGCAGGAGGAAGAGGTCATCGACGGTTTCGCCATAGCCAGCTTTAGCACGCTGGAGGCGCTGGAGGTGGGTGAGCGCCGGAGACCCTCATCCCACACCTCGCACTCGGACCCTGCCTCGTGGGAACCCGGAGGGAGGGGTCCGTGTGCAACGCCTAGGCCCAGGGAGCGGGGCGGTGCTGGACTTTGGCAGGTTGTGACAGCGTGTGCACTTGAGTTCTTCCCAATCGCCCCCACTTCAGGGTTTTGCTTAGAGCAGAGAGGGTATAGCTCTGAGTATCTCTTGGTGAAGGTGCTCGCCCCAAGGGTAGTAAGTTGCCAAAAAATATTGTCTGTCTGGGTGATCTATCCCGGACATTTTACGCAGCAAATATTGCCCTTTTCGCCTGGATACAGGTGAGTAGAGAAGGAAAAGAGAGGTGGGTGGGGTATCCCTGTCTCTGTCAAACACTCCTGGGTGGAAATGCTGGCCAGGTGCTGGGGGGTGGGGTGGGATATGATCCCAGGAACTAGACCTCCAGTTAGGAGAGCCCCGTGCAGCACTTTCTCTGGGAGCGTCCTTGTCTGCTGGACTCTGAGTCGCACCTCCATCTCAAGGCTAAGCTTTGGAAAAAGGAAAGTGGTCCCTGCAGGTCCCTGAAGAGAACATCCCAACTCTAGGGTCTGCTGGCAGACTCTAGGTCAGGTGCTGGTGTGAGGGATGATCCTGGTTGTGTGGTGGCAGGTATGCTTCATTCTGCCTGGACAGTAGATGTGCAGAGGCTAGGAACAGTGTCTCATAGCCTGTGCCCCCTATAATGCCCAGTGGTTTTCATTGTGCACACTGAGGAGCCTGAAATGGATGCTGGGCCTAGGAAGCTCCAGCGAAGGAAGGCGAAGGCCTTTGGTGGACTATGGTGGCCCCATCTCCAGCATTGATATGTGCTAGGGCTCTGCCGAAGATGACAGTCTAGGGTTTTCTGTCTCACTATAGTGACAGCTTGGAGTTGCCTAAGCACTTATTACAAGCAGGACTCTGCTAGCCCCTGTGCTGCTTGAGAGAGTCCATCAGGTGCTGCCCTAGACTCCATGTCTGTTCACTTGCCTGTCCCAGGAGGAACTGACACCCCAGCCCAGGTTGGCACCTTCACTGTGTCCTCTCTGCCTCACACAGTCTGGTTCTGTCATCACTGTGGACTTGGTTGAAGGGCCACCCCTTCACCCAGCGCTCGGGTTTACCTGCTCTGCTGCTTGTCATCCTTGCCCCTCAACTTCTTACCCCAGGACCCCGTCAGCTGGCACTGCGCCTGTCAACCATGTCCCCCTTCAGGCTCCCAGTGCCCAGGGTAGAGCTCACATAAAGATTGTCCTATACAGAGGGAGGGTGGGAGGGACCATGGTCACTGCCAGAGTTTGGACCAGCCCTGCCAGCTCACCATGAGGCTCACCTGACTCTCCTTAGCCGTTGAGGGCGACCTTACTCACCTCTCTGCCCTTCTGAGCCTGCCTAGGAAAGTACAGGACTTTGCAGCAGCTCATGACTCTAGATCCCTCGGAAGGGTTTGGATTGGTCCTGTTTCTTGCTGAAGTGTAGTGTATTTCCTCTGGGGTTCAGATAATTCATGATGACATTGGTGGTGGTGAGTGATTTTGTGATTCAGCCCACCAACCTGTCTTTACAGACATGATTTCTTCACTCAGGTGACCTAGAGAGAGGCCGGTGGCCTCCACTCCATAGATGGGAACACTGAAGCTCAGTGTACCAAGTGTGAGGCACACAGCCAGGGAGTCATCCACCAGCCTGCTTTCTCAAGTGTGGTCACTGTTCTGCAGGACCCTGTGGGTCCCTCTCAGGGAGGGAGATGCTGGCCCCAGGTTCAGGGTTCGCAGGACCCCCGCCCAGAGGCAGAGCCTGCCTTACCTCCTGCCACCTGCTAGCTCACAGTGAGTGCACCCAGGCCTGGAGGCTGGTCCCACCTTCAGATCTCCAGGGGATATGACACTGTTGGTGACATTGCCCACGTTAGAGAAGCCAGTGTAGCACCAGTGGCAGGTGTGGCAGGTGTACACTTGTGAAGGGTATCTTTTAAGCAGAAGAGGGTCCCATACTTAGAGTATGGCCTGTAGAATGTTGGTGCAGGCCTTGCTCCAGCTCCCTGTGCCCAGTAGCTCTTCCACCCCTCTGCACACTTGTGTTTGCCCCTGGAGGGAAGTGGTCCCTGCCTCTTTTGCACATGAGAGGAGCAGTAGCTGCTCCCCAAACATTTCAGTGGTGGGTGTCAGCTGAGGGGGGCAAAGTGGCTATTATTGATCCACAGAGGTCTGTGGTAGAGCTGAAGGGTGCAGAAGGGATGGGCAGGCGGGGGCTCTGCAGAACTGAACGTGGTCGCCTTAAACGTTCTGTTTATCTAAGGGGTTGGGGGATCCAAGGAAGCAGGGGAACTTGGGAAGTGGCTCTGCATTGCTCCTCTTCTCTGTGAGTGCTCTGTCTGGTCATACTGACGAGCAGTGACTAGAGAGATCCCCCAAGGGCAATGTTGTGGCCTGCTCCTGCTGGCTGCCCTCTCTGCCTTAGGGATATGTGACCCACACAGAGTCCAGCACTGTGTGCAACACAAGCGGCTGCCCTCAGGCCACAGAACAGGCTGTGCTGGTCCCTATATCTCGCAGGATATGGCCAGGGCCTGCTTTCCTACCAGACATGTGCATCTTCCATGGAGGAGGGGTGGCTCAGCACCTTCAACCTCAGGAGGACTATGGCCACAGTGCTCTGGCTATGCAGCTGGGGCTGGCTATGCTTGGGCACTTCTACCTCTGGGTGCGGGTGGCGACCATCTATTTTGGCATCTGTTGGATTTTTTTTGTTGATGTTAATTTACCTGTTTCAAAGAGCAAATTGCTTTACCTACTTCAAAAGTCCAGCTCTGTGGAAAGGTGGATGCTGCAGAGTTTCAGCCCCAGTTCAGCCTCCCACAGGTATAAGGTCTTTCTGGAGTTCTGGAGACATAGCCAGACCCAGGTGTGCCATCTACCCAGAAGGGAGTCTTTCCTTACAGTGGAGATATAGCCAGTTACAGGTATGCTGTCTACACAGAAGGGAAATTGTTCCTTTAATAGTAGAGGTGTAGCCAGACACAGGTTTGACATTTGCCATCTGTGTGGGATGGTTCTTTCTCTGATCTGTGGATTGTACCAGAGAGGGCTAAAGGTGGAAAGGAAAACACTCAGAGCCACTGTGCTGGCTTTCCAAGGCTCCAAGACAAGGAGCTGAGCATATACCAACAGCAGACTGGACCCCTGAACAGTGTTAGCCCAGGTGGGGGTGCAAGCTCTCAGGCGCAGCTGGAGTTCCCACCCTGGGCCAGGTCCTGGGGTTCAGCTCAGTGGACTCCATGAGCCCTAGGGGGCCAAGTGGGCACTTTACAGCACAGTTTAGGGACCCAGGGCATGGGATCTGGGTGGAAGTGTTAGCAGGTGTGTAAGGAGCTAGGACGTTGCCCACCCAGCACTGTCCACATCAGGAGTGATGGTGTCACTTTAGACCTCTACTTTTGTTCTGTTCTTGGGGGTCCACATGCCTGGGCCTAGTTATCCCATCCTAGAGGGCCAGGAATGGGGTCTGAGGTATGATCTACTCTCAAGTCTGAGCCTCCTATCCAGAGCACTTCCTCCTCATTGCCTATTGCTCTTCAGGTGGAGCAACTGAGGCCCAGATAGGGTAAGTGCTTTACCTTCAGTCCTGGCCCCTGCACTGGGACATATCACGCTGTCCAGAGGCAGTGTTGACTTTGTCCCCAGAAGGTCTCAGGGTGGTGGTGTGGAGCTGATCCCTCCAAGAGGTGGATGGACACAGAGGATATGGAATCAAAGCCAGCCCTGGTCCCTCAGCCTGTGTCAATGTCCACATACCCTGGGCTGCTTTGACTGGTCCCCTGCAGCTCTGAGAACCCTGCTCCTGTGCCCCTCCAGCTCTGGGGCCTGTCGCTTCATGGCCCTGGCTTCCAGATCTCCCAGATCCTTCCTGCAGCCACACTTGCCTGCCTGGGTCCCTCATTCTTGCTGGGCAGCCTTCACTGTGGTCTTCCCTATCTCCCGGCAGGCCACCCTGCTCTGCTTGTGCCCTCCAAGGGTCAGTCTTGCTCACAGATGCCTCTCCTCTGCAGAAGGTTTGCACCCTGGGATACTTATGGAACCTGATGGGGTTCCTATATTTACTGTTTTGTTATTTTGTTATACCGGTAGAAACTTTGTTTTCTAAGTGGTGGTAGTTCCTAGGAAGAAGCCCTTTTCTTGCTTGTTAGTGGCATAGATGTGATTTCCTGAGGTTTCTGGAGGATTGTTGGGGTTACTGTGGCCATCTGGCTTCTGTGAGGAGCTCCAGCATTGCTGCTCTTCTCCCTGCCATGCCATGGTTCCATTTCAGATCTTACCGCATTGTAGCACTTCCAGACTGGGGATGGACAGCACTGTGTGCAGGCATCTGTGTCCCTTCCCTCCCTACTGTTCTCAAGCCCTGGTGTGCAGCTTCTCCAGAAAACATCTGCCTGGGCCGCACTTACGGTACCAGGCCACAGAGCTGTTGTGTACTATCACTGTCCCTGGCTGCAGAGTGGCTGTGCTCAGCCTTGTGCTGGAGTGTGCACGCTGCTTGCCGAAACAGGAGGTTTGCTACCATGACCAGGTATAGGCAACCTATGCTGTCCTGTTCAGCTGACCCTTCATCAGGTGGGGAGCCTAGAAGTACAAGAATTGTGTGTCTCCTCATAGGGCTGAAGACAGAGTCTTCAGGTCCTGGGATATAGCCCTATCCCTTGGTGACTGGTTTAGTCAGCACGGTTTAAGGTGGGGCCACAGGCAGCAAGGAAGAGGACTAGACCCCTGGCTGAGAGCAGGAAGGAGGTAACTTAGCAAATCAAGGACAGAATGGTAGACAGGGTGGGCCTGGCCAGGTGTTAGGGGTCAAGAGGCCCCTCGACCAGGGGACCTGTGAGCTAGGGCAAGAAACTGACCATGTGCTGGGCCTCAGGCAGATACAGCCTGGGGGGCAGGGTCACAGGTGGTCTCAGAGGAGCCCAGCCCATCCAAGTCCCTGTAACCCAGGGTGTCTCTTCCACCCAGGCTCTCACTTAGCACCTGCCCCTACCTGGAACTTACTGGCTTCAGCTACCTTTAATGTCCACAGGCCACCTGCTCTTGTCACTATGTGCTGGGGTAACCCCAGGCCAGAATCCAAGGCTGGGCTGGAAAGGCCTGGTCTGCCCTCCCACCCTGGCCAGCTGCCTCAGGGTAAGCTGGGACTCCATACATGGAGTGTGGGTCTCACAGTGACATATGGGTCATGTGGACTGTGGCAGGGCTTAGCAGCAGGGGTGGAAGTGTGGAGGATGTGGCCCTGCTCAGAAAATTGTGGTGGTGCAGCAGTTGCAAGGACCCTTGTGGGCCAAATCACACACAGTCACACACAGGGGCTTTGCCCTTCCACAGGTGCGGACAGTCACTCCCCTCTGTTGCCCTCTTCGTTTGATCTTGGGAAGCTGCCTGGCACCCCAAGATGAAGATGCACTTGATGCTGGAGATGGGGTGTTTATTCAGCCCAGCAAGGAGAACAGGGTGGTTCCCACCTCCCACCCCCTTATGCTTCATCACCTCCAAAGCAAGGTCTCAGGATCCTCAGCTTGGCACACACTGGCTTGATGTACCTTCAGGATTCCAGAGAGGTGAGGAAGGTGACACTACCCAGGCCAGGCCCACTCCTTTCTGCCATACCCTCCTCTTTGGTCTGCTGCCCCACCAGCTGTGATAGGGAACCTACTGTCTCATGTTCTTTGAGGAAGCCATCCTCTCACAGACAGACTTCTACTGTGCTGCCCAGGTCCTCTGTCTGTGCCTGGGACAGCCTGGCCAGTATGGGGCTCTGGCCTGTGTCCTTCATTCCCTGCTTAAGCCTTTATGGAGTGTCGGCTGCACATCAGTCCCTGGGCCAGCCCTGGGAGATGCGCCCATTGCCTGTGAGGATCAGGAGGGCAATGGGGGGCTGTCATGGAGGTTGGTGAGTTTCTGGGGAGGTACTCAGGCTGAGGTGCCAGCACAGCGAGGCAAGGAGAGGGTCAGGCCCAAGCCAGGGAGAGCATGCACAGTGTGGTAGGTGAGGGATGTTGGGGAAGGCAGACGGGCCTGAGGGCACCCGGGGTACCTTGTCCTTTGGGAGCTGGGATCTGAAAGCTGCGGGAAATAATGCTTGAGGAATCCAGCTCTGCCCATATGGTAAAAAAAAGGAGAGTTTGTCGGAGTCATGCTAGTTTTATTTGTTCCATGAAGAGGCTTCTGTGTGGTTTCTAGGAAAGCCAGGTATGTGGATGGGCAGATCTGCCCCTCAAGAGCTGTGGTCAGGGTCACCCTTTTAACTGCAGTACACACATCACACATGCGTGTTTGCAGTGTGTGCCTCTGGACTCACCAGATGGCAGGAGCCTTGGCAACCCCTACTCCAGTTTTTACTTGATGGAGCAGCTTCAGGCTTGGGCAGGACAGGCACTGTCCCTCGGGCTGCTTGTGAGAGAGCAACCAGAGCACAGGGCCACATTCATGGCCCAGCCCTTCAGAGCTGGTGGTGGTGCCTGTGCACCTGCCCCAGCCAGATTCTAATGAGAATGTGGTGCTGGCAGTGTGGCCAGAGGAGCAGAGCATCTGTGTATGTCAAGACCTGGGCCCAGCCCCTGGGACAGTGCTGCTTAAAGCCCTGGCCTCATTTGAGAGCCTTTGATTTGATGACAGCAGAGCCAGTGGTACGAGGGCTGCTCAGCAGAAGCAGAAGGGATGGCATAGGTGTTTCTGAGTGCCAGACACAGCTCCAGGACTTCTTGTGCACTAATCCATTTCATCCCTGTGGTAGCTTGGCATGGGGGCTGTGCTGTCCCCATCCCACAGATGGGAGAAACTGAGTCTCCAGGTAAGGCACTTTCCAGACCTATACTACTGGTCTCAGACAGGACTGGAACTTGGCCTAGGGTACCCTGGAGGGAGGGGCTTCCTCTTTGGGTCCCACTGCACCCTGCCCCACTCCTTCCTACGCATAGTGCTCACTGCTGTGAGGGCCAGAGTGCCACAGGGACCCTTAGGTCTGCTCTGGCCTCACATGTCTCTGTGCCCTCAGGTCCAGCCTTGGTCCTGATGCTCCTTATGTCCACAGGCCTTACTCTGAACCGAACACACATGCCTGCACTACCCCACAACCAAGGTCAAGATGTTCTTCGGGCTGGCACTGCCATGTGCCTGTCCCCAGGGGCCATGCTGCAGAGTAGGTTGGGAGGGTGGCCCTGATGTGGTGGGACAGCCCCCCTCCCCTGGTGACCTACTGTCCCTGGACTGTCCTCAGGCCTCTGAGGGTTATCAGACAAATTCCTCTCCAGAGGCACATAGAGCTGCTCCCCAGAAGAGGCAGGGGAAACTTGCCTCTCAGATCACATGTGCTGCCTGGCACTGACCCTTAGGGGCTTTATGTCATCCTGGAACAAACCCATGTACTTGGCCAATGGAACCCTGTTTTTGGCCCTGCCTGTACCTGTCTCAGGCCTTCATGTATACAGGGTAGGGCAGATACCTCTCTGCTCCTGGGACAGAGTCCTCCCTTGACGTCAGCTAGGCGCAGCCAGGAAGCATGTGAGCTCTGGCAAGGTGTGAGTGAGGTCAAGTCCTAGACAGCCCTGTGCCTCTCTGGGCCTCAGTTTCCTCAGTACACCTACTCCCTTTTTCTGGGTCAAGGGTCCTCTGGTGAGCATGCTCAGGAGCTCTCAGTCCCTCAGCACCTCTCACCCCCTTTTTTTATCCTTCCTCTTACTGAGCTGACCCCCAGCCCATGCAGGCTGGTCCTGGGTCCTATAGGACCAAGTGTCCAAAACCATGCCCACTGGCAGCAGTGGCAGAGCAGGCAGGGGGTAGCTTGGCCCTTGGGCATCCATGTCCTTTCCCACACCAGGCCTGTATGTTCAGTGACCTTGACTGGCTCTGGTGGGTGGGGTGACCCACCCTGGGTGACAGCTGAGCAGCAGCTGTGCTGAGGTGGGACAGGAATCAGCCCAGAGCCTGCCTCCCTCATGGAGTTCGAAGGCTTGGGGAAGGAAGAGCATTTCTGGATGCAGATGGGCTTACTAGCCCATCCCTGCCAAGGCAAGGGGACCATCTCACAACAGCACTCCTCAAAGAGGTCACCAAGGGACCCATTTGCTCTGTCTCCTGGGTGCCTTGGAAGGCAGCCCCAGCCATCTGCAGGGAACTGGGCCTGTCTTGAAGGTCTTCCCCTGTCCACCACTTGGACTCGGCTGGCACAGACTGTTACCCCATCCTTGCTTCTCTAGGACAGCCTTGCCTGGCTCCTAGTCACAGTCTTTGTCTAAATCTAGTACCCTTGGCTCTTTCTCCTTTTTAGCTGTAGAAGCACTCATGTGTACACAGGTCACACAAAGCCTACTTCTATGTTAAAGAGTAACCACAGAGGGCTGTGTGATGCCACCTGATGGGCCAAGAGCCTGCCCCAGGGCACCCCACAGGGAGTGGGCCTGACTCCCACCTGCTGGCACCACCTTCCTGGCAAACTGCTGCCCTGGGCCAGCTCTCTGTTGTGCCTGGCCCTGGGCCCATGTTACTCACAGCCGTCCAGAGGAGCCCTGTTGAAAGATGGTGCTGGCATTGAAGAGCAAGGCCATGGCCCCATCTGACTGTCGTTTGCAACTGATGGTTCAGTAGATTAGATCTAGAAGGGAGAAAATGCCAGCTAGGCTCTGGGTGTGTTGTTGTTGTGGAGATGGTCCTCAAAACTGCTAGCCAGTGGTGTGGGCCTGATGCAGTCGGCAGTCAGCCAGGGTCATAGCGGTAAGCAGTGGCTTGTTGCAGACCCCAGGCAGGTGGCCCTGCACTGCTCCTGTTATCCCCCTCCTGTGTTCTTGCCTGCTGTGTCCCTCCCTCCCAGAGCAACTCTGCTGTTCTCAACAGTGCCTTTTTCCATTAGCATCTTGTGGGCTTTATCTCTAGGTGACCTCTTTGCCAAGACAGTGCCAGGCACAATGCAGGTCTTTTCACAGAACCCCGTGGCATTGTGCAGAGGTACCTGGTTACACAGGGGGGTCAGCTGAACCCTTGGGCCTCTTGGTGTTGTTTTCTATCCTGACGCAGCACAGTGGCAGCGTGAGGCCCACCTGGAAGTCTGAGGCCAGCTCGTGGCAGGTGGTGAAGAAAAGAGCCCTGGGTCATCAGAACTCTGAGAGCCTGGGAGTGCAACCAGGCGTGATCCAGAGGCTTCTGGGGCAGTGAGAGTTGGCAAAGCCTGGAGGACACTTCCCTTGGGTACACCTGATGTGGGTCCACAAGATGCAGAGTACTCATGAGAAGAAACAACTTGGAAGGAGCCCAAAGGGACATTGCTGCTGGGTGGGAGTGAGCTAGGAGAGCCTGTCCAGTTTTCACTGCAGGGGTGCTCAGATACCGCCTCCGCACTAGGGTTTGCTCTCAGGGGTCTGCCTGTTTCGGTGTGGCCATGGGACCCTGCTGATGAGGCATACTGTACCCCAGATAATATGTGAATTGTAGAGGTGAAAGGAGGGCAGGGACAAGGGGAAAAAATGAGAACCAAGACCTGTCATGTAAGGGTACAGGATCCCAATAATCAATGTAACTGTACTGTATACCTAAAATGTACCAATAAACTCAATGAGGAAAAAAAATATGTGAGTTGTAAGCTCTGGGAGCCAGGGTTGGGGACAACACAGAACTGCTCTTGGGCAGTTGTGCGCGTCTCAGAGAACACTGCAAGGTACTTAAGGGTCGATTGGGCTGGGCAGGGAGAACTGTGGGCTTGGCTGAGGCTGTCAAGGCTGTGAAGGATGGAGGCTTTGGCTTGGAATCTAGGAATGGCAGAGACACAGTGTTGACAGACCAGGAGAACTGAGAGACTGGCAGCCTCAGCCTCTGCACGGCTTTCTGTCCCGCCCAAGAGCACACTCTGGCTCTAAGCCCAGCCTGACCTGTGCTGTGATTGTCACCTGGGGTGGGCTGTCCTGCTTCAGACCTTCCTGCCCTGCAGGGTGCAGCCTTGGACTTGGTGACCAGTGGGGAGGCCCTGTGTGGTTCTGGGAGTGAAGGGTACCCACCTGGCCAGAGGGATAGGCTGAGCCACTGAGCTGTAGTGGGAACCAGCAGCCTTGCCAGGGGAAGGGCCCCCAGACTGAGTCTACCAAGTCATAGCTACTTTTCTCCCTTCATGATTGCTTTGCTATAGTGCAGTTAGAAATTTTATTGGTGCTGTTCGGTAATAACATTTAGGAGAGCTGAAAAGCAGTCATGTAAAAACACTGTAGAGAAATCTAATGGCAGTGTGTGCCCATGTAGTACTCCACCTGGGAGGGATAAGTCCAGGGCCTGGCCATTGCCAGGCATCGCAGTGGGCTATGGCCTGTAGCAGGGCCTCTTGAGTGAGAACTGGGTACTGACCCTAGTGTGTGATACAAGCAGACCCAGGAGTTCCAGGCCCTGTAGGGGCTCTCACAAGCCTGGCTTTGCTCTCTCTGGACTTTCCTGGCTCTGGGCCTCCTTGCAGCCACCTCTTGAGGTGGGTGGGGCCTGAGGACGCAGACTTCAGATTGTCGTTGAGGTTGGTCTGTGCTTTGGTCGAGCACTCACAGCTGACGTCCTGGGCCTGTGTATGGGCTGGATGGATGGTGTCTGTGGAGCCCTTGGCAGAGTTCCTGATGCACACTGGCACTGGTAGTGAGCACAGAGCTTACAGTTTGCTCTAGGCTTCCACCTGGAGGCTCTAGTTCACTCTGTAGTCAGTCCCTCACTCTGTGGGGAGCCCAGTATAGCCCAGGGGAGTGACAGGGGAGGTCACCGATGGCCCCACTGCTACTGCTGGGCCTGGCTGGAGAGGGGCTGTCTGCAGCTCCTCGAACCTGCCTTCCTGGTGGCCAGGTGGCTAGGTGGCTGCAATGGATACAGTCAGGGTTCCTGGAGGGCTGTGCATAGTTGCTACAGGGCCTCAGGGGGTACCAGGTAAGTTGCTCAGAACTGGAACCAGGGACAGACTCAAGGTCCAGGAAGCCTGACGACAGGGACCTGGGCAGCTGCTCTCTTCCATGCAGGTCAGGGGGTGGACAGAAGCCATTCTGCAGGAGGGCGTGGGGCAGGGAATGGGCAGAGTGGTGGTAGCAATCTCTGTTCATTTCTTTAAAAGCAGTGAAGTGCCAAAACAAGTTTACAGAAATTGTGATAAATTAAAACCATGCACTGTTGGCACAGGTATCTTTTCAGTCACATGTGGACAGTGGTGAAGGGGAGCTGAGCAGGCCCTGGGAAAGACTTGCCTGTTCCCTCCGTCTGCACATGAGGAAGACCAGCTGGCCCAGCCAGGGTCTGTAGGGCCAGCCTTGCGGGACCTGGTTCATGAATGTTGACCTCTGAATTTATGCACACTTGGTCACGCACCTTACAAGCAGCTGTGTTCGCAGTGGCAACATACGACACCCTTGTGCAGAGCTGGTCGCCACCACAAGTCAGCCCCACTGGGCCAGGTGGAAAAGGCCGCTAGCACTGAGGCCCTATGGCCGCATGTTAGATCAGGGATAGCAGATCATGTAGCAAGGCCTGCTGGAGGGCAGGGACCTCTTCTCTGGCCAAAGCTCAGAGTCCAGGGACAATAGGTCCTGCTCCACAGTGTGACCACAGTGCTGCTGATTTCTCGAATACTCACACTCTGTCTGGGTGGGGACAGCACACAGTATATGGGCAGGTGAGGTAGGATCTGCAGAGTACCCGTGGGAGGACAGGCAGGTCAGGAAACTCACCTCCTTACTACCCTGAGGCTAGCTGCTTGCTGAGGGGAGGCTGGCTGGCCCTGCCTTTCCCTCCTCAGGCTCCCCACTGGCTGCTGCCCTCTGGGGAGTCTGAACTATGTCCCATTTATTCCTCCTGCAATGGTCACTGGTTCCTGGAGCCACTCTGCTGTGTTTTTCATTCTCTCATTGTCTTTGGGGTTTTGTTTGTTTGTTTGTTTGTTTGTTTTTTCTACACTGAGCTGTATCTCCACCCCACTTTTTAAAATTTTGAGACAGGATTCCCCAAAGTTGTCCAGATTGCTGTCAAACTTGTGATCCTTCTGCCTCAGCCTCCCATAGCGCTGGGTGTGTGCCACCACACCTGGCCCACTGCTGGGGACTGAATGCAGAAGTAGGGGACCCCAGAGCCGGGAACTGACAGTACCCACAAGCAGGGCAGAGAGCTTGGATGTTTCATGAGCTCAGATGAGCTGGTACCCTAGAGGTCTTATGGTGGGCTGCTGATGAGGTGCCCCAGAAAAGGCCAGCAAGATCACAGGTGGCCCACAGGTGACTTCGGTCTGATAGCCCCAAGTGTTATCACAGCAAGGGTCTCCCTCCCTTCCCGGCACTTCCTCTGGGGTGTGAGGTGTCACTAGGGGATTACTTTCTGCTAATGTGAAGGTCATGGGGGGGTGTTTCTGTGTTACTTTTGTGTATGTGTATCACCTGGGTAGGCTATTGCAGTCCCTGCCTCTGGGTCATGATGTGGTATTGAAAGGAGTCCTGGTCCTGCAGGGATTCAAGGGACAGCCCAGAAAGCTTCATGCCTCCTTTCTGCTGCAGCTTGTGTGAGCCTCTACGCTAGGCTAAGGTTCAGCCCATGCCATGTTCCTGGGACCCCAGGAACTGGCTCATCACCACTCTCCAGTGAGGATGGCCCTGCCCTCACCAGCCTACTTCCCTGCCCATGCCCCCTGAGATGGGGCCTTCCCAGGACAAAGGCTCTTTCCTCTAGGGTGTGAGCCTGCTCAGGGGGCACCACCTCCAGGTAGGCAGTGTCTTCAATCAAGGGCCAGCCCTCTCATGAAGAGCGTCTTCCATTGGGTATCTCCACCTATTGATAGCTTTTCACTTCTCTCCCTGCAGAAGGACATGGCCCTGAAGCCACATGAGCGGAAAGAGAAATGGGAACGTCGTCTCAAGAAGCCCCGGGAGTCGGAAAACTGCCCATCCTCAGAACCCAGTGTGAGCAGGCAGCCCCTGGAAGCTGGTAGCCCTGGGCAGGACTTGGAGTCTGCCTGTGACGGAGGGGCCAGGAAGGTCCCACTACAGCCTTCCAAGCAGGTGAGCAGTAGGGTCTGCCCTGGGCCTACACCAGCACCTGGACACCACCCACAGCACCCAGGCCTGCTGGCAACGTGCTCCATCGTTGCTGGGCGCAGGGTATGGGGCACATGTGATGGGTTCAGGCAGACAGGCAGGCTAGGCTGCTTCACAGAGGTGCAGACCTGTCCAGGGCCTCAGGATTACAGGGCTGAGGCGGGGGAGTGCGGGGTGGCAGTGCCAAGCTGATAGGCTGGCCCCGTTTCCCGCTGCTGCGTCTGTCAGGCTCCGCCGACCCTGGTGTCCAGTGTGTCTGTGATGAGTTGGGGACCAGGCACACCACTGCGCGCTCACTTGCTGTGCACACAGACTGGCGTGGGGTGGGGAGTGCCAGCCATAGCACTGTGGTTGGTGGTGCAGATGCAGGGAAGGACCAGGAAACAGGGATGCCTGCCCCACAGCCTTTCTGCCTAAATGGGGTCAAGGCCAAGATCAGGAGGCACTATTAAGAGTAGGTGGAAGCTGGGCCAGGGCAGCCCGAGTGTGGGTCTGTCCTGGCTCACAGCTCAGCCGCACTTGCATTCCTCCTGGGGACCTGGGTCTGCGCCTTCTTTCAGAGGGCCTCCTCAGCATTCCAGGTTCCCCTATGAGATTGTTGGGAATTGGGCTCTGGCGGGAGCAGCATGTCTCCGGGGCCCAGGCTGGAGGGGGGTCTGCAGGCCCCTGCCCAGGTGGACACGTGCTCTTTCTTCCATGCAGGTGTGCTCCCCAGAAGGGGGGCCGCTCCCAGTCAACCCCTGGCACCAGAACGGCCCGGCCCAGCACCAGCAGCAGCACCAGCCCAGCCAGCCCAGCCAGCCCCAGGGGCCCC
>NW_022900924.1:23203051-23232466 GCF_012274545.1 Fukomys damarensis
GCGGTCACTTCTGGGCCCGAGACGGCCCTGCCGGCCCCGGAGGTCTCTTCTGGGCCCCAGTCAACACCGCCAGCCCCAGCAGCTGTTTCCGGTCCCAGATCAGCTCTGCCAGGCCCAACGGCCTCGCCTGGCCCAGCCCCGCAGGCCACTTTGGGCATTCCCAGCTCCCCGGCAGCGCTGCCAGCGCCTGAGGTCTTTTCTGGCCCCATGGTATCGCTGTCGACCGCTGCGGTCCCTCCTGGCCCCATGGCACCGCTGCCGGCCCCTGCGGTCCCTTCTGGCTCCATGTCACCTCTGCCGGCCCCTGCGGTCCCTTCTGGCCCCATGTCACCTCTGCTGGCCCCTGCGGTCCCTTCTGGCCCCTTGTCACCTCTGCCGGCCCCTGCGGTCCCTGTGGCACTGCTGCCGGCACCTGCGCTCATGGACCATTCCCTGTCTCCCTGGCCAGCCCCGTAGGGCTTCTGCTGGACAGTGCTGCCGGGCACTGCGGTCCCTGCTAGCCTACTGCCCACGCTGCCAGCCCCCACGATCACTCCTCAGCCTGCGACCACGCCGCCGGCCCCCCATCTCCCTCTCATGCCAGTGCTGTTGCCCCCGGCGGGCACTCCTAGCCCCGTGTCAGCACAGCCAACCCCGCAAGTCTCTCTTGGGCCAGCCTAGCCGGCCCCAGCAGTCTCTGCTGGGCCTCAGGCAGCCCCAGCAATTAGTTAAAGCCCCAGAACAAACTGGCCTCCCCAAGCCTGCCCTGCTGGGCCCCGGACAGTCACAGCAGCCGAAGCGGCCACTCATGGGCCCAGAACAGCCCCACCTGCCCAAGCGGCCCCTCATGGGCCCAGAGAAGCCCTGCCAGCCCCTGCGATCCCTTTTGGGTCCAAGCCAGCCTTGCAAACCCCAGCCGTTACTTCCTATCCCAGAGCGACCCTCACTTCTGGGGCAGCCAGGCCTGCCCCGCCGGCCTCTCCTGGGGTCTCTAAGCCAACCGAGGCGGTCCTTGTTGGATCTGGTGCCAGCCCGTCAGCCCCAGGTCTCGCTCCTGGCCCTGGGCCGTCCCTGCCATCCCCTGAGGTCACGGTGGACCCGATCCTCTGCCCCAGGTGTGGGCCGCCAGGCCCCATCAGTGAGCCCTGGAGCCTGATGCCCTCAGGTACCCTCTGGATGTTTGTCAGCTGCCCATGGGGTATGTGAGCGGGGCCCTGGGGACTGCTGGACTGGCCTGAGGCCTTCTTCAGACACGGCCTGGCTGATTGTCTTTGAAAACTGAGGCTTAGGCAGGGGCCAGAGTCCCTACTGTGGCACCAAGGCCTGTTGTGCCAGGAGGAAGGAGATGAACCTGGTGTCTTCCCACCACTTCACATGCCCTCCCCTACTGGTATCACGGTGTCCCCCAGCGTGTGCCGCTCTGTGATGTACACGACCTCGGGAGAGGGCACATAACTCTTAGTTCTGGAGCCTTCTGGGACCTCAGTGTCTCTCTGTGCCTCTAAATTGCCAACACTGTCTCTTCAATCTCTGAGTCTCCGTGCACATGTGCAGTTGTGTGTGCCTGTGTCTGTGTGTTGTGCAGGAAGGCATGCATGTGTGCCTGTGCATGGTGCATGCCTGGGCACATAAGATGGTGCCAGTTCAGACCTTGCTGGCCTTGGGCCTGTCTGGCTATTGTGCTGTCCCTACCCCAGCAGCACAGCCTGGTGGTGAGCTGGTCAACATGTAGGTCTGGCTTGGGCTCCTGGTCCCTTCCTCCTCTGCAGTTCGGTGATGGTGGTATCCACTTGAGGGTCCTTAGGCTGCAGGAGGATACAAAGGTGGTGACTCTTGGCCTGCCATCCCTACCACTCAGGGCTCTGCCTCCACCTCCTTGGGGGCACTGATGGGCCAGCTCTTGAGGTCTGCAGATTAGGGGAGCTACAGGGTGCGGGGCTCCAGGAAAGGCCTGGAAAGCCCTCTCCCACCCTTCTCTGCTCCCTGCATGGGGCAGTGTTCTGCCTGTTAGCTGCACTAAATCTGACAGACCTTGCACTACAGGGCTGCCCCTGAGGCCCCACCACCACCCCAGGCCCCAGTCTCAGGTCAGCCCTACTCAGGTCTCCAGAAGCTCTGGCAAGAATGGGCCCAGCAGGGGAACTAATGTTAGGAGGAGAAATGAGGACCTTCCTTCCAGATTGCTGCATTGGCCACCTGAGGGTCCCGGGGCTGTAAGAGGGCTGGAGGCTCCATCCAAGCCCCAGCCTGATGCTTCACAGGCACGGAGTCATCTGGATGCTTTACCACCTGTGTTCCAGCCTTGCATGGGGAAGAGGGAACAAGGATATCTCCCTCCCTTGTTTCAGGTCCTGGAAGGCTACTGATGCAGTCTTTCTCCCAGCTCTAGGCCACCTGATGCTCCTCGCTCAACCTGGCAGCTCTGAGCCCCTCCCACCCCAGTAGGCCCTTTCCTGGTGCTTACGTAGGGCTACTTTCCAAAAATTTGGGGGCTTATTTTTCTGGTTAAAATAAAAAATGCCACACCATTATTTTTTATAACAATATTAGTGTTTGTAATTTGAACAGACAAGCATGTGTCCGTGATTTATGCTGACAAGTGGTTTTACACATTTGGACTTAGCTCTAGTCATTAACTCCTGAGCAGAGGAAAAGGGAGAGCATTTTCTGGCCTGTTGTGCTCTGTGGGCTGTCCAGGGCGGGGCTTCTGGGAGACATTGGGATGGGGACATGGCCCAGGGGACCTAGGGTTCAGATCCCAGCCCCTGACCCTGGGCATGCCCAAACTAGACTGCACATGGGAGCGGTTTGGGGGAAATGCTCATCTCACTATATTTAAGCTCCATGTTCCCCCAGCAGCTGCCACTGCCCTTGGATGCTCCCACAGCTGCTCTGAGATGCCAAGGGCTGACAGTGGCCCCCTCAGAAAGACCACAGCCTTCCCCTCTACTTCCAGGGCCCTCCCCAAGAGTCTCCACTTGCACATGTCCTTGTGGGGCCGCTAAGCAGGGATGCAATGCAGTTCAGGCCTGTTTGGGCTTGCCATGTCATTGTGGGGGCCACACTGGGGAGAGGCCAGATGTGGTAGCTGGCTGAGTGGGGTTCCCTGGTTCTCATAGCCAGGGGCTGGATGGAGCCTGCTGGATGGACACTTGCTGAGGTGCTCACACAGCCTGGCCTTGACCCCAGTTTCCCCAGCCAGCCCCAATGGGCTATGTACCAAGTCCCAAGGCCTCATCCTTGGTTGGACATGGGAAATGCAGTTCCCGTGTGGCTGGCTTTATGATGTTTCTGAGCAGCTAGACTCCAGGTTTTCCTGTGGGTTTGGCAATTCTGAAGTGCTGGTAGCTAATTGTAGTGTTTATGTTCCACCTGGTGACCATAGGCCAGGGCTGTGTGTACTTGCTTGGGCTGGGGATGGGGGGCTTGCACCTGGGATGTAAGCTTGGGTATTACAGCTGCAGGGTATGGAGTTACTCTGGCCATCTGAGGGTGCTCCCTGGCTACAGACCCTTGAGAGACAGGAGAGATAGGTGCACATCCAGGTGGCCATTGGCTGCCAGCCTCTTCTGGAGCTTCCTGTGCCTGTCCAGCACTGCTGTGGGGCAAGGAACAAGCTGGGAGGCCAATGAGTGCCTGCTGAACCCTAGATAAGAAGGGTGAGCTTTGTAGTGTTCAGGGGGTCCAGGGTGGTTCCTAGAAAGTTCCCAGGCAGTTTATTGTGCCTGAGAGGAGGGGCTGACCCAACAGTGGGACTAGGTTGGTGCATCCTCCTGGCAGCCAGCCTGGTCCTTTCCTGGGGGCTGGGGGGGCATGCAAGTACACCTGCCCAGGCCTCAGGAGGTACAGGTGTCTCCAGCTTCACCTGGCTTCTGGTACACACGAGATAAGGTCCAAGTCCTGTCCCCTGTGGGAGGAAGCTGCCTGGGCCTTCTTGATTTGCTCCACAAATTTGATGTGGTCCAGTGTGCCACATCAGTACAGCCTGCCTCCCCAAACCCCTTCTAGTTGGAGGTCCTGTGCATGCCAAGAATCCACTGCGAGGGAAGTGACTTGGAGAGGTACCTGGCAGTGGGAGCAGCTGGTGCCAAGGCTGGGAGATGGACCCAAACTAGGATGACCAAGGCAGAGTGATCCAGCCCAGAAGTGGAAGGAGCAGTTCCTGAGGGCTGGGCTGGGCCAGGCAGGTTGGCTGCTCTGAGTGAGGGTGGGCACCCTGACTCCTTTGACCAGCTGGTGTCTTCCCCCATATCAGAGGGCAAAGCCTGGTTTGGCTGGCTGAGGGCAGAGGCTGCCCTCTTGCACCAGGTGCTGTAGTGACAGGTATGTGCCTCAGGGAAAGGTGGGCATCCCTGACAGGCAGGGTGCTGTAGGAAAACCGAGGGAGCACCCCCTGCCACTGAGCCACAATTTGGCAAGAAGCTGTCTGTCCCCTGGCAGGCCTGAGGGGAATGGGTAGCATCTCTCAAGCTATGGGTGTGAGCAGCCACTGGCAGTAGCAGCATGTGAGCTACAAGCAGGGCTATGAGCATTTTGGAATCTGTACCCCAAAAGTAAAGTGTTCCTGCATCTTAAATTCTAGTAATCAAATCGGTGTCGTTTCCAACATGTGATCAGTGTGCAAATTATCAGTGAGCTGTTTTCAACTTTGGTTTTGTGCTGAGTCTTGGGGATCTGCCCTGAGAGAGACAGCAAAAGGGTTTCATGGCCTGGTGACCACACAGATGTGTGGCAGGTTGGAGCGGCTGGGAGCCCTGTGAGTCCCTGTCCATGCCTGTGGCTGTCTTGGGCTTCTGCAATTGGTGTACTTTCTCCAGCCCAGATCCTTGGTGGAGTGACCAACCGTACCTCCGAGCTCAGCATGCTCTTGAAAACCTAGACCTCCCCAGCTTGGGGATGAACCTCGTATGTAGCCAAATGATTGGGCTGGAAGTTGGAAATCCCTCCCATGCCTCCCACCCAGCACAACCAGCAGGTCCCTGCTCCATCATCATAAATCTCCCTTTGAACAGGATTTAAGGGGACAAAACTGGATACAGCTTCAGAATGTGTGGGGCATGGTAGAGCAGTGCTCAGAGGGAACCCTGCAGCTTTAAGTGCTTCTGTGAAAGAGAGGTGAGGTGGGGTCCAAAGCCAGTGCCTAAGGCTCCACCTGAGTCCAGGGAAGGAGGAAGCCAGCTGGAGGAGAAGCAAAGTCACTGCACAGAAACACATGCCACAGTGGTCAGAGCCAAAGTTGTTCTTGACAACATTGACCAAGTGGAGAAATCCCTAGCTGGGTGTTCAAGAAGAAAATGCAAACTGCCAAGCATATGGGTGCTGCAGGTGTGAAAGGGACAGTTTCTTCAATAAAGTCAGCCTGGGTAGAACAGACGAATTCCTTGAGAGGACAAACACAATGGACCCCAGATGAAAGGGTCAAGCAGACTGAATTTCACAGTGCAGTGTGCACCCAAGGCCCTGCCTCACCTGACACCAGCTCCTGGCACTATGCAGTGTTGGCAACAGCTTGTTCAGCCCATGCCCCAGCAGGGGTTCCTCTATCAGTCCCAGATGGTGGGAGGTCTGCGCACCTCAGGGTGAGGTCTGTCTCTAGCTGACTCCCCTGCTGTGGATTCTGCAACCTCTGTCCTCTGCCTAGGACTCTCCTGTTCCCCATGTTTCCTGTCATCAGAAGGAACTTAACCCATGACTGGTGAGGGCTCTGCACAGCCTTCAGCTGGCCCCTGGCAGTGTGACTGACCATTGTTAGGACCAGCAGTTTCTGCTGCTTCAGGTGGGGAGAGGAAACTGGCTCCCTGGTACTCCATGCCTTGCTGCCCACAGTTGTGCCAGGCCTGGGTGCTGGGGCCCAGGGCACAGGGTACCCAGCCTCGCCCTGCACACCCCACCCTGCACAGCCTGGAGTCAGGCTGGACACCGTACTCACACCTTCTGCTGCCTTCTCTGGCCTTGTACGGAGGGCTCCCTGTGGGGTGGGAGTGTTTGCCACAGGATGGCTAGGACTGCGGAGCTGGCATGCAGTGTGTGCTGTCTCCATGGCCCAGTCACATGGATGACTCCTTTTTGTATTAGGGACTCAGTTGCTCTTCCCTGTCTAGGCCCAGAGCCCGACACACCTCTGTCTTTGTCTCCAGGCCCAGGTCCCCTTCCCTGAGGAAACTCAGTCAGTAGCTTCAATGTTTAGGCCTAGGTCAGCAGGCTGGGCCCCTGTACTAGAGCCCCTCCTGCCACATGGCCCCCACAGAAACTAAAGTCACTGTAGGGATGAGGACCTGGGAGGGTGTGGCTGTGCCTGCTGGGGTACTGTTTGGCAGAGATGAGGGAGGGAGACTGGCAGGCATTATGCCCCACATGCAATCTGTAGCCATGGCAAATATGGTAATGCTCACACGTGTGTGTGTGTGTGTGTGTGTGTGTGTGTGTGTGTGTGTGCATGTGTGGTCGTGAGGATTGAACCCAATGGTACTATACTACTGAGCTATATCTCCAGCCTTTTTCACTTTTTTTGAGACAAGGCCTCTCTAAGTTGCCCAGTCTGGCCTCAAACTCCCAATCCTCCTGTCTTCGCCTCCTGAGTAGCTCAGATGCCAAGCATGCACCACCACACCCAACTGGGAGCACAGTAACTTCCATGCCTCACAGCCCTTGTGCAGGCCAAGGGCTGGTCTCTGACTTGTGCTTCCTGGAGCTTTTTCATCAGGCTCTGCTCTGAGCCCAGGGTACAGCAAGGGACAGAGCGATGACTGTGCCATCACAGTTATATCCTAACCAGGAAGACTGCAGAACAGGTGGCAGGGGTACAATGTGAGCTGAGGTAATGTTTAACCTCTCATGCTGGAAGGCCAAGACAATCAGGGCAAGGTGGTGCCAGCTGAGAGCCACTGCAGACCTTCAGGAGGGAGGTGTCATTAGTCTATTGATGACAGGGACAACAGCTAAGCAAGGCTGATTCACCAGTTCTACATCTGGTGGCACACGCTGCCAGAGTCCATGTTGACACAGCTCTTTGGGACACAACTGTGGCTACCACCCCTGCTCCAGCATGCAGGTCTGCACAGGCTGGGTGTCACAGACACTCAGGCACTTGCTGTCACAGCACATGTCCACAGACATGTGGTGACACATCCTAGGATAGTGCCCAGTGTCTCTCAGTCATCTGTGGTCCATCCCCATCCACCTGTGCATACATTTAACCATCCACTTATGGATATCCATCTTTCCACCTGTGCATCTACCTACACATTCTTCTACCTACCAGTCCCTTACCTACCCATGCATCAACCTGTCCATGTATCTACTTATCTATGTATCCAATGGTGGATATCCATCCATCTCTTTGCCCAGCTACCTGTTCATGTATCCACCCACCCACCATGAATCTCCCCCTCCATCATCCCATCCACCATCCACCTAACCATCTTTTTACCCACTCATTTATTACCTACCCATCTATCCACCTGTCCATCTTATCTACCTGTCCATGTATCCATCCATCTACCTACCCATTGTTCCACCTACTCATTCATCCATCCACCTCCCCATCTGCCCATCATCTACCTGCCCATCCTTCCACTAACCCATCCATCCATTCATGCACTCATCTGTCCACCACCCACATTCTTCCACCCACCCACCCATCTATCCATCCACCCTTCTATTCATGCACCATCTACCCACCCATTGATTCACTCATCTACCCATGGATATTCATCCACCTATCTGTCCATCTGCCTATCTCTTCATCCACCATGAGCTTATCTGATCATTCACCCATCTCTCCACTGAACCATATGAAACCCAATAGAATGTGGAGCAGCTTACGAGGATGGCTGCACTTGGGACAGCAGCTTGCTTCCTGACACTGTGCTAACTTGGGGAAAACTTGGTCATCTCAACACTGCCTGCATCCTTCCTCACTGCCTGCCAGTGCCAGACAGAGTAGATGGCAGTCCTGCCTGCTGGGCTTTGAGTCTCATGTGGGGAGAGAAACCAACAAGCAGCCTGTACTTAACAGCTTTGCATCACTGACCAAGGACCTGTGATAACTCATATGGAGAACAGACTGATCTTGGCTTATTATGGAGGGAGCTCAGAAGAAATCTGTACACTTAGTTCCTCCAGGAAGCAAGGAGAGAAACAGGAAGGGGCCAGGGTTCCAGTATCCCCTCAAGGCACCTTTCCCAGAGACTGGAGTGCAGACCTTCAGTCCATGGCCTTGGGGGATGCCGCAGATCCATCGCATTATGATCTCCCTTCACTTTCAGGGGGGTTTCTCGGGCACTGGAGCCTGAAAGGCTCTCCTACACAGGTTAGGGGCACACAGGGCACAGGATATGGGGAAGGACTTATGGAAGGAGCAGGGCTTGCACTGACCTGAACAGGTATGCACTGTGGAGAGGGGGACAGGTGGTTGGCTGGCACCAGGATCTTGTTAGCCATATTCCTTCTGTCTGCAGCCCTGCTTCGAGGGATCTTTCTCCTCCACAGGCTCTAACAGCAGGGCCTCCATTTGGACTGCAAAGGGGCCACCCCTCTGTGCATTGAGAACCCTAGCATGACCACAGCCTATCTGTGAGTGTGGAGAGGTGCCCAAGTTCTCTCCCTAGGAGCCTGGGCTGGTCAGGCAGCCTGGTTGGTGCTGGGGAAGACCGGGATCCCCATCGGGCACCCACCATGAAGAACAGTCTTCTTTGAAGGCCTGCAGCATCTGTGTGAGGGCCCCTTTCCTGGCCTGGCCCATGCCTGTGCCCTTCCTGGGCATGTCCCCTACCTCACTGCAGATGGAGACTATCCACTGACACGGAGCTGGGCTGTGCTTGCATACTGCCCAGGCTCACGCTGGGTACAGGACGTGAACTTGGCAGACACACGTGCAGCTGGTGCTGTCTCCAGCACAGGTTGGGCTGAAGCTGAGCTGGTTACAGAGTGGAGGCTCTGCCTGCAGGTGCTTGGAGTGCTGTAGACAGTGCTGTAGTCAACAGGAAAATGCCTGACCAGCTCACAGAGTTCAGTGCAGTGGAAGCAGCAGAGGTGGAGGCCTCAAAGCCCCCTGGCCAGATGATTCTCAGTCCCAGCTCTGAGGGACCTGGGGAGCCACATGAGCCTAGGCTAGCACCATGGGAAGAGCTGGCTGGGGGCCAATGGACATGTGCAGAAAGGCTAGCACCCAGGGTCAGGGTGGCCAGACCTGGGAGCACCAGGAGCTTCCCAGGAGAGCATGGGCTATAGCCCTGTGACATGAAGTCCCGGGAGGCAGGCCTGGGGGTGACGGGGCTGGTGGGGGCAGCATTCAGCTCCTCAGCAGCCGGCTCACAACCCTGCCAACATCCACCAATCAGGCCCAGTGCTGGCTGCTGGGCGGGGGCGTCACCTCCAGAGCTTGGCAAGACTCTGGGCCCAGGCTCTGGACAGCAGGTCTTGCTGCTTCAGGGCCAAGCTGTGAGGGATGGCACTGTGTTGGGTCTCTACTGGCACAGGCTCTGAGGTGTGTGGTCCCTTCCTCCAAGGCCTAGCCCCACAGGGTGCAGGGGCTGTCCTGGGCCTGTTCAGTCTGAGGGAGCTATAGCCCCTTGTCAGGCCTTCCAGGTCCAGCAGCAGAACCAAAGCCAGGCAGCCCTACCCTGGCTCCCAGGCCTGTGGATGCAGTGACTGGCTGGGCTGTGGTGTGCCACAGGCTGAGCTGATGACCAGGCAGTGCCTCCCTGGGTTTGATCCTGCCTGTGACTCCCCAACGGCTCAGGTTGTGCACTACACTGCTCAGAGTCACCATCCCTGCTATCCATATGGCTTCTGCTCCCTATGTGCACAGGGGTCTAGGGCCAAGGGAGGCCTTGTGTGTGCCCCTATGGTGCTGGGACAAATTGTATGGTCTGGAGTGATACTTCAAGGTCTCCATGCATCCATGCCTATTGTGCATCTGTGGTCTGCTGCCATGGGTTTGCTGACTTCTGTGAGGAAGGAGATGGACACTGCTGGGTCCCCTGTTCCTCTTTTCAACAGGGGGATACAAAAGGACTACAGGGCCCTGCTGGGCCTGTAGAATAGAGCCACCTGTATCAGGCCTGGCCTGGAGGGTGCAATGGGCCTCTGCCAGCAAAGGCTGCTTCCTTCTTTGCAGCATGAAGGAGGGGGTTGTGGTGGGGCTTGGGATTGGGCAGGGGCAGGGCCAAGGAGGATCATACCCTCCCCCCATTTCTCCTGCTGGCCCTTCCTGGTGCTGGGCACAGTGCTAATAAGGGAGCTTCCTTGCTCACAGGATCCCTCTCCGCAAGCCCCAGGAAGTCTACCAGTACACTGGTGGCTAACAGCCCTAGTGTGAATTTACATACAGAATTCACAGGCAGGGACTGCTGTGGGGCCTTCCTACTACCCCAGTCAGGCTGGCCTAATCCTGCTTAGTGTAAGTCAGGGCTCAGTCCTCACCCCAGCAACTGGACTCCAGCTGTGCCCCCTGCACACCCAAAAGGCGTTGGCAGTGCCCTGGTCTACAGGTGCCCAGGATGTGAGTTCTAGCAAGCATGTGTGCTGGAGCAGTGTCCTGGCCACACTGCAAGGAGCCTCAGTTTCCCTGACTGCCTCCAGCAGGTAGCTTGTGGTGCTGGTCAATCAGCCTGCTGTGGTTTTTATGTTCCTCCATGTCCTAACCAGGAAGTACAGGTCTCAAACCAGGATGTGGTTGCTGAGGCTGCTAGAGGAGGGGTACAGCCTGGGTCACAGCTGACTGGAGGCACTCTGGCCTGTGGGCTGGGGCTGCAGCTCAGGCACTGAGGCAGAGCTTTGCAGGCTGCTCTTTCTGAAGGACTTGTGATCTTTGGTCTGTCTGGAATCCCTGGTGTGTTGCTCTCACCTTCCTTCACACCTCTTCCCACCCCACCAGCCCCCTTGTGCTGGCCCCTTAGCCTTGTGCATCACATGCCTGCACCTCCCAGGGCCCGGGAGACCTGGGATCCTGGCTGCCTCAGGGCTTTGTCCCTGCCGGTGGTAGGTACCTGGCACTCAGCCTCTCATGACCCAGACCTGCTTCCAGGACCCCTGTGAGCGCAGGCACTGTCCAGCATCCCAGGCTGAAGCTGCTGCCCCCAGAGCACACTTCAGGACCCCTGAGATCAAGAATGATCCCAAACTCCGGAAAAAGGGCTGCAACATGAGCTCACTGAAGCCCCAGCTGTGGCCACTCCCTGTCCTCTTCCCTCACCACTTCAATTACATCCTCAGGACTGGTTACAGGGCACACCTTTCTCTGATCTATGGAGAAAGGGCCCATGCCTGGACCAAGGCTGCCCAGTGTCCCTCTCTGTGTGGGGCTGGGTGAGAGGTGGGCAGGAGACTCACCTAGCCAGGCCTGCAGGGCAGAGGAGGAACCAGTGGCCTTGGAGGTGACTCAGATACCCCAAGAGGCTGTAGAGAGGAGGTGGAGACTGCAGGCCCAGCTGGTGCTCCCCTGTGTGCAGAGGAAGCAGAGTGTGGCTCCCCAAGCAGGTAGCAGGGGCTACTTTCCTGTAAGTCATGAATGAAGTGCAGGGAGGTGGTGGGGTCTGGATGGAGGATGGCAGCACTGCGTTCATCACACTGGAGACAGGACCCTGCTGTGTTCCTGCTCTCGTGGGCTGGCGACAGGTCCCCTGAGGGACCTGCCATCTTGCCCATGTGCCATCCTTGAGGTGGGCAGGATCCTGGGTGAGGAGCTATGTCCCAGTCTTCCCAAGAGCTCTCACCACCCGGTCCCTAGAGTGCCAGCCAGGCCTTGTTAGGACACTGGATGTGACCTGATACCATCTGGGTCTTGTCACTGGCCTCACTTGGGAGGCGGTGGCTATGGAGCATGGCCTGAGTCTGGGAGATGGGCACGGGGAGAGCATCTGGCTGGTTTGAGCCACCCTGGCTGGTCCAGGACAGGTTTCCAGGGCTGGCACAGGCTTGAGGAAGTGGCTGGACTCAAGACTTTGGCCACAGGTATGGCTGAGAACACCGGGACTTCAGGATGGGCAGATGGGGCAGGTGAACTAGGTGTCCACATACCCCTGGAGCTCCCTGCACAATGTCCTTCATGCTGGCCAAGAACTGTGACCCCAGGGTGGGAAGCTACAGGCCAGTGGGGGCGTGAGGCTCCTACTGGCCCTTCCTCCATGTGTGCAGATTTATAATCATTTCCAAATGAAAAGTGACGCACACAGGATTCCACTCCAGTCCCCACCTGGGCAGCTGAATCTCTGGGCCTCGACTTCTGCCTGTGACTTCTCCTTGGAGCTGTTGTGACAACAGCAGACTGGGCAGCAGCTGCAGAGCGCTGCCTGGGGGCTGCTGATGTCCTGGGTGCAGGGTCAGCTCTGTTCTGCAGGTGATAAACTGAGGCACAGGGGAGCTGAGCAGAGACCCAAGGGCACACAGCCAGGAGTTGCTGTGCCATTGGGAGGGGGCACTGAGGGAACAGTGAGTGCCCGTGTGGCTGGGCAGGACAAGGGTGGGCATGGGCAGGGACCCTGTGCTCCTCCTGTTGCATCAGAATGTCCTGGCAGTGGGAAAGTGCTCGTGCTAGCTGGGCCCACAGGCCAGTGGTGAGTTGACAGTGCCCTGCCTGCCACCATCCTCCCCATATCCCAGGCGGGGCCTGGTGCTTCCAAGGTATGGGAGGAACGGGCCTGGTACACACAGAGCCAGGGATATGGGGTACTGAGACTGTCCCTCTCTGTTCTCAGATGAAGGTCACCATGTCCAGAGGAGGTGGCCAGAACAGTGATGATGACAGTGTCCTTGAAGCTACCAGCTCCCAGCAGAGCAGCTCCCGAGACCAGCTCAGTGACGTGAGTCCCCACACCTGCTCCTGGGTGACAACCCATGACGCCTCAAGTCTCTGGTGGGGTGCAGGTTCACTGGGGCTCTGGTTGGTGGTTGTTGAGCCTTCACAGTGCCCGGCTCTAACCCCAGGACCCCAGGTGGGATTCCTGGAGGGATAGCTGGGCCTTGAGGCCCTGTCTAGCCATGGGTAGAGTTTGTCCACAGTGAGCCCCCGGGCAGGGACCCTGTGTGCAGCACCCTGTACAGGATGCCATGCAAGGGTCATGGGGGTTCTGGGTGCGGAAGGCGTCTCTGCTACCACAGTAGGGTGGGCTGTGTCTCCCAGGGGCCGTGCAGGCAGAGGGCACCAGGGACAGCCAGCTCCAGTCAGGTGGGGTGGCCTGGTATGCACAACCAGGGAATTGACCCCAGGTCGTGGCACAGGAGGTGATCCAGCTCTTGCAGTGGCCCCAAGGTAAACAAGTGGCCCCATTGCACTGAAGCAGGCCTGGGGCACAGCTATAGATACAGTGCCCACTGAGCCCGAGGGCACTGCCCGGGCCATTGGCCTTCACCTGCCCCTCCTTCTGTCCCCTGCCCACTTCCTCCTGACAAGGAAGGTACAGCTGGAAGAAAGTGGGAGTGACCCAAGCACAGGCAGGAGATGGGGCCTGAGCCTCAGGGTCCCTGCTTCCCTGTGAGGATGGCTCCAGCAGCGCTGGCCAGTGAGGCTGTGCCTAGGTCAGGGCATCTGGAGGCCCCTGCAGGATGGCCTCTCCAAGCTCACCCAGAGGCCCTGCAGGACATCTGGAGCTGGCTGAGCCAGGGAGGGCGTGGTGCCAGAGAAGGAGACACTGCTGTAGGGAGGCCCTGGTGCTCCAGGCCTTCTTGGCCCACCCAAGCTGGTCAGCCAGCTTTCCTTTCCTGTGGGGCATTGCTCAGCTGGGGCAGTGATTCTTGGGTGGTGGTGGCCATCACTGATTGTCTTTCCTCCTCTTCCCACAGAGCTCAGCACAGGCAGTATCTGGAAGAGGCTACTCTGTAAGTTCCCTGCCCTTCTCCTGCCAGAGCCTCACTTGGAGGCCCCCACCACCCTGGCATTGCCCTCCCTCCTGAGGCCTGGTTGGTTCTGCCTGCAGCTGGGGAGCAGTGAGGGTGCTGTGCCCTGGGCAGGTTTCCAGGGAGCACCAGCTCAAGGACACTTGCTAGTCCAGGATGGCAGTTGGCCCTGGGATCCAGGAGGGGGGAGCCTGCCAGTTGTTGCCCATACAGTGGGCAGACCTGGCCTCTGGGTCCCACTGGGGCACTGAGAGGGTGGTGTGGAAGATGCCCTTGGTGTGAGCAGCCGCCCTTGGCACTCTGGCATGGGAGCCTGAGCTCAGACAAAGGCTCGTGTTCTGTGGGGTTGGTGGGGCTGTGTGTAGGTAGGGAACGAGTGGTGGATTTGTGGCCCATGGGGAGTGAGCTGTTGCTTCCGAGTGCTGCTGTGTGGAGCCTTTCCCTGACTGGCCAGTGCCCTCAGGCAGGTAATGGCCAGGTGCTAGTATTACTCAGGAGCAGCCCCTGAACCCCCCTCCTGACTTATTTCATTTTCCCTTAAGCATCAGAAGGGGTTTAAAAGCCAGAGCTTCATAAAGCTGTTGATTTCTGCAGATTTACAGCCCTTGCCCTGTCCCTGCAGCCCTGGTTCACTGCCAGCTGTCAGGCACTCTGTACATCGCAGCAGCTTTATGGGGTACATAATTACCCCATTAACTGCTCTGGGAGCCTAGCAGGGATACCCCAGGTCCCTGGGTACTGGACAGGAAGCCAGGACTGGGTAGCCTAGAGTGACAGCCGTGAGTGGAGTCTGTGAATGGACCCCCTGCCCCTGCCTCCTCCTCCTGCCTGGGTGGGGGTGGTCAGTGGCCAGCACTCCTCTAGCCTTAGCTCCACCTCCTGCTGGAGTATCCTTGAACCTGTAACTTAGCTTTCCCAGTGGGTGCTGCAGGACCTGAGACCCTCCACGATGACCAGCAACCCTTTAAGCATGGCAGTGGGTACCCAGCCAATGGTGGCCGCTTCATCCTTTCTGTGTCCTCCTCTGTGGGGTCAGGGGCTCCTGTGAAGAGTGTCAGACGAGGCAAGGCAGGGCAGACCTGGGTTTCCACAGTCCACAGCCCATACCTACAACCACATCCTGCCATCTGGGGGCATTCAGAGTTGTGGCAGCTGCTGGTGTACATGCCCACATGTGGCAGTGGGCAGGCCTGAGGGAACTCCCGCTGGAGCTGCCAACACATCTGGGAAGTGCTTGTGCAGACAGGGTGAACCTGAGCCACAGGTCCCCCAAGGTCAGGTGCCCCTGGGCGGCAGTGCCAGGTCCCCAGGCTGGTACCAGGCCCTATGGTTCACATGATATCTGGGAGCACTGAGAGGAACTATGCATGTTCACAAGGGGTCCTCTGTGGCTGGGGTCTCCCAGCCCTGAGCCTGAGCTGTTTGTCATTCAGGTCCTCTTCCCAGATGCTGCTCTCTCTGTGTTTTCTAAAAGCAGCCTGCAGTCAACCTGCCAGCTGCAGTGCTCAACTCTCACAGCATGGAATGGGCAGGACAGATGGCAGCAGGCGAGCAGGCACCTGTGGGTGGCATAGCTGTGGATTCCTGTCTGGATGGGCATGCAGGCAACCCTGGCGTGTGTGGGCCCGGATGTATATGGTCAGCTTTTGTGGCAGCTAGGGTATATTTTGGCCCCATGTGCAGATGGGAGCCTAGGCCCAGTCTCCCTAACATCTGCGTGCTGTCACCAGCCCGTGGGGCTTCTGTCTGGAGGGCATGTGGGGTACTGGCATGTATTCATCAGCTTTCCCATTAGGGAACACTACACTTGACACCCACAGTGTAAGTGAGGGGGTTTAATTTGGCTCATGTTTTAAAGGGATTCAGTCCACGGTCAGCTGGCTCCAAGGCAGGAATGTTGTGGCAGAAGAACACGAGAGAACAGAGATACTCAGTTTACAATGGCCAGGAAGCAGAACAGCAGACAGTGCCAGAGAGACCAGATCCAGTCCTGAAGGCCACACTTCCCCGACCCACTAGACACACCCAGAGCATGTGCACCTCACCATCCCTGAGCAGTTCCCAAAGCAGTCAGGTGGGCAGGTGGGCTGACAGTTGCAGAGTCGGAGCCAGCCACCAGGCAGAGGGAATGGTTGTCAGCCCTTTCAAAAGGCCTGAGGCTGGGGCTGAGGTGGCCGAGCCCGGGCTCAGTGGTGATGTGTCAGCCAATCGTGTGTGTACCTTTGTGCATGAGTTGGTGGGCACTTGTCCCTATGCACAGCTCACACTGGTTCTTGGTATGCTGTGTTGACACTTATCTGTGGACATGGCCTGGTGGGGGCTGTACATGCCTCATCTAGAGGAGCCACACAGTTCTCTGTGGGTTTCAGTGTGTGTGCACATTGTGTGCATGCCTTTGTGCTTCATGTGTCTGCGTGTCCTTGCGTGTCTTTGTGTATATGTACCTGCAAGTCCTATGTCTCTGTGTCCCTGTGTACATGCCTCCATGTTCCATGTCCCTGCATGTCCATGTGCATGTGTCACAGCCGTGTCCCTCTGCCTGTTGGGTCCTGGTGTGTACTAAATGTGTGTGCATGCATGTGGATGTGTGGGTGTGCCCCAGGAGGACCCCCTTGTGTGCAGCCTTGTGATGTTACCTTGCCTGTGTCCCTGTTCCCCCCATTACCTGGGGCTCCCCTTTCCTTCTGTCCCCTCCCTCCCTGCTCTTCCCTCTCCCCAGGCTGCCTGAACTCAGCCTATCCCTTTGTATCTCTCAACCTGGCTCCATCCTCCAGCGACTCTTCTGCCCCAAATAGCTTTGTCCCCACCATTGCCCATCAGGTGTCCAGGGCCCTCTCCATGGGCACAGGGCCTTCCTCAGCCTGCCCAGCACAACAGTAGAAAAGGTGTGTCATGGTGGGACATGGAATAGTTGGCTGCCACACCCTCTAAGTGCCCAAGCCAGCAGGCATAGCCCAGGCTCAAGGGCACAGAGAAACCCAGGCCTCTGGCAGTGCCTGAATGTGCTGTCTCTGGGGCCCCTCCCAGGCCCCATGCTGATCTGTCCCTTGCTTATGCCACACATGTATAAGTGATGACAGCAGTGTCTACAGGTAGGGGTAGAAGCAGGTCCTGGGCAGGGCCACACCGAGGGGCTCATGGCCTTGTGGCCACTGTCTCAGGTCCGTCCCAGTCCTTTGATGGGCACTGGGTGGTATCCTGGGCCACCATGCTGCCCTTTGAATTGCCCAGCCCCCAGAACTCCCTGTGGCCCCACAGCTCCATGCAGCCAATGCCTGTGTCCCTGGACTGGCGTGGCAGGGGCCCATCCACTCTGACCCAGAATATGGGCCACTGGGTTCCGAGGAGATGGGGAGCTCCAGGGCGAAAATGTGGCCCCTCCCACCATAATTTCCTGGGCCATAGCTACCTATTACCAGGGCCAGTTCCCTGTGTCCAGTCCACCCCAACCAGGAGTTTTGAGCCCCAGAGGCCCTGAAGTCCAGCCCAGTACCTCCTTCCACACCCCAAACTGCAAGAGCCACTGGCTGCTGTCCCTCAGTTGTCCGCCACAGTCCACGGCCACAGAAGGCCCTATGTCTGGAGCACAGTCAGCCACCAGGCAGGGCAGCGGTGTGGTCCAGCTAGAGAGGGGCTGGGAGAGCTGGGAGGCCATAAGGGACTAGGCACCCTGGGAAGTGTGAATTCAATAATTTGGAGCAAGTGCACAGCTGTGACACAGAAGGTTAAGAATTAGTGTTAGCAGTGTTTCTGGTTGAGGTTTTGTGTTGATAAATAATTCATGAGGCAGTTAGTGCTTTGCATCTGACAACACAAGAATACATTAGTACAGATAGCTCAGAAAGGTCAGCACGTATCACCGCCAGCTGGGCCATCTTTCATTTATTCCCTGACACTGCCATTAAGTCTTCCTGCAAGAGAGGAGACACAGAGAGGAAGAGGAAGGACACCTAGGGGCTTGGGAGTCAGCAGAACCTGGACAGCCCAGCTTCTGGGGGCAGGGAGGGGAGGGAGCTGAGGAGCAGATGCAAAATGAGCCTGTCTGAGGGCAGCAGGGCAGGGAGGCAGGTGCTGGAAGACTCTGTGGCTCAGAATGGAGTGGCTACCCAGGCTGACAAGTGACTGAGACCTGAGGACCCATGTGCAAATGGGAGTAGGTCTGGTGTGTGTGCAGACAGCTGCATGCCCATACATGCATGCTGCATGTGGCAGGGCATGCGTGTGCTTATGTGTGCCTGTGACTGCATGCAGATGTGTGGCTTCATAATTCCACCTGCACGTGCACTGGGGCTGGACACAGGGCAGGTCCTCAGACACCTTGGCACCTGGGGGAGGGCAGGTACACCCTACTCTGCCCCCACCTGTCTCCATGGACTGCAGCCCCTGGCTCCCCACCCCTGGTGCAGGGCTCCAGCCCTGTCTCCTCTTACTCATGCCCTGGCTCAGCCTCACAGTTGGCCTTGTGCTCTCCTGGCCTTGTCTGGTGATAGCTGTCCTTCAGAGCCTCCCCAGTCCATTTGTGTGGTGGCTGCCTCACACCCTGTTTTCCCCTGGCCCTACCAACGCCCCATGGTCCCAGGCCATCTCCCACTCACTCAGCTGCATGCCTTCCCTCCCCACAGCCTCCCCTGCTGTCTCTTCCCTTCACTACACCCTCATCCCCCACATCCCTGACCTCCGCAGGAGTTGGGGTCTCTGCTCGGTGTGCATGGTCAGGGGTCCCATTAGATAATCACAGTGTGGAGGCCTGGAGCCCAGGGTGCCCAGTGGCATCAAAGGCCAGGCCAGCCAAGGGGCCCTTTCCTTCCACAGGGGCTGCAGCCCTGCCCTGTCCAGGCCACCTCCCTCCTTACCCACTGTCCCCAGCCTACAGTGCCCTGGTGCCACCAGGCAGAGCCCAACTCCAGCCAGCCTATGAACATTGAGATCCACTGGGACCTGTGGCCACACACACCCTGAACCCTAACCTGGACAGCCACCAGCCCTGGGGGGTTGAGCAGAGAGGAATTCCCAGGACAGCAGCAGGCCACCCCCTCCCTGGGATGCCACATTAGCATCAGGGTGGCCACCATTGGCACTATCAGCCTCCATGGGAAGGCACTCTGAGCGTCTGGCCCTCAAGGACAGGAAAGCAGAGCAGCTAATTCCCACAACTGAGGAGGCATAAGGGGTGGATGCCACGTGACGGACTGTCACACGGGAATGTTACAGGCTGGCTGCCCCACACTGGCACCCAGCCCCATTCAGTAGAACAGCTTAATGGAATGTACCCCATTGAGCTGGTGGCACAGAGGAGGGATAGAGAGGGAGAGGGTCTGGGGCAGGCAGCTTCATCTCCGTCTACACTTCCTGAGGCCACTCCTGCTGGCCCATTTGGAACCAGAGGCCCAGCATGTGTCCTCGCTGTGTCCTCTGTGTCCCCAGCATGGTCCTCCTGAATGTGTGGCAGGACCCAGGCAGCACTCTGAGGGGAGAGGCCCGGGGCTCATGTATGCGGCTTAGTACCAGCACATCCAGGACGTGTGGCCACACACCAGGGACCTGAGCTGTGGACAAATCCCAGGAGCAGATGGTACCCACGTGTGCATACTTCAGCACCAGGCACCACACATCTCTGCAGCTTAACCCTGCTGCCCCATCCTGGCCAGGGCTGACCCCTTCCCACACTCACTGTGGACATGGGTCCTGCAGTGCTCAATGTTCCCAGTGCTTTTGTCGCATGTTGTGTACAACTCTGGGGCCTCTGAGGTGGCAGTGTCATTGACAGTGCTTTTGGCCAGTCAAGAGGGTCAAGTAAGACCTGTGGGCAGCAGTGCAGCCCCATCTGCTGGAGGGGACTGCTGCGGGGAGGCAGAGGCTGGTGGCAGTCCCTGAGGCTGCCATGTGGCTAGGACTGCCTCTGTGCCCCTCCTACACAGAGACACTGCACAATGGGCTCTGGGGCCAGGCAGCATCCCTGCAGGCCTGGTACTGAGTTACTGTACCTGGGGACAGTAAGCAAGATCATGAATTTGCGTACTTTTGTCAGAGCCATGGAGTCAGGCAGCCTCCTCCAAGCACAAGTACACAAAGAAGCAGTAAGTAGTAATTAACATTCATGCTGAGAAGAAAAAGGTGCATTCCATGGCTGCTGAATTGCCATGCTGACTCCATGTCTCCCGGTGTACAAGGGCAAGGGGCAACCCTATCCCAGCAGGCAGCTGACTAGGCTTCTGGAAGGACAAAGGAAGGCGGGGGTGATGGAGGCCAAGTTCTCCCTACCTCCTCCTGCACAGCTGTCCCAGGTGATGGTGATGGTGATGGTGGTGATGACGGTGATGGTGGTGGTGGTGATGTTGGTCATAGTGATGATGGTGAGAGTGAACGGTGATATCATCACACATGTCATGTACTGTGCACCCAACACTGTTGTAAAGTTTTGCATGCATTCACTCATTTAAGCTGCATGATAGATAGTTCCTATAAATGGATTGTTTTTCCTGTTTTCCAGAAGCATAAATGAGACAAAGAGAAGTCAGGGCACTTTTCCAAGGTGGCACAGCTTAGATAGGAGAGCAGCTTCACAGCAGGGTCTGCTCCAGAGCCTGTGTCCTGGGTCTGACCATCTGTGCCCTCTCTCCTTGGCATGAGGACTGTCCATGCTCACATCAGGGGTGTGAACCCAGTCCTATTCCACAAAGGTCACCTCACTCAAGCAGCTTCCAAAAGACAGATGTGATGCTTGTTCCCTCCGTGTTCTGATTAATCACCTCACTCAATTCTGGCTCCACTGTAGTAAAATCTTAATTCAGCAGGACTTAATAATTCAAGTTTATGGGCACCGACCACAGCATGTTGTGTGGTAATTACAGGACCTGAGAGGTTCTCCTCCTGGGCCCACAATAGGCCCCTATTGCTTGACTATGGACACATTAAACTGCCCTCCTTGGGCCTCTGGCTGTGAGGAAGTTTGTGACCAGCCTGTGTATGGGTCCATGTGGACTGCCGTCTCCAGACTCTGGGGTCCTGGGAACAGAACCAAGGACAGGCTCAGCAGGTAGTTCACTGGCCCTGAGTGACAAGCAGCTCTCGGCAGGACAGTACCCACCCTGCCAGTGGGAGGGTCCCCAGTGCTGGTAAGGGGAACAAGGCCCAGGCTGCAGGAGCATTAAGCACACTGACCATCCCTGGATGTGCACTGGGCTGCACCACCTCCGTCCCACAAGCCTCAACCCACTCTCCTCTTTGGCCTCTGCCAGCAACAGAGGAACCTCCCCAGAGCCAGTCACAGCTCCTGAATTGTTCCCCACATGAGCAGCACCTGAATGTCCCGCAGCTCCCGCATCCCTGCCTCTCCGGCCTTGTCCCCTCACTTCCTGCCTCACCTTCCTTCCGTGCCCCACAAGCTCTGGCATCTCGCCAGCCCCTCCTCAGTCTAGGTCCTCATCCTCCTGACAGCCAGTTGGGGGACCTTTCTCCCTGCCCACGCACCCCAACCCAGGTCCCACCCACCTCACAGAGGGGTGCTCAGCCTCAGAGAGCAGCACACCCAGGTGGAGAGGGCACACACAACCCTGCCAGGCAGGGAACATGGGACAACACTTCCTGTCACCTCCCACTGGAAGAACCAAGACCAGGGACCTGGTATGAGCTTGGCCAAGCCATGCAGCCAGGAGAGGCCCATGGCATCCTCTGTGGGACAGGACACCCACCCCGGGGCTGGGTCAGGCCCATGGAGCAGATGGTCTGTCTGTCTGTGGCGTGAAGCCTGCCAGCCACGGAAGGCCCCACATGCCCATCCCAGCCACCCAGTAGGCCAGCTGAGCCACCTTCACACTCGGCACCAAGCTGGAGTGAGGTGAAGCACATTTCATGTTGCTCTGTGAGCTTTGTCATTGAGGACGTTGCCATCATCAGCTCGGGGCCTGGTGGAAGGCAGTGTGATTTAATCACCCATGTTAATCAAGGTGAGCACAATTTATAAAATCCACCTGGCCCATGCTGGGCTGGGGCCAATCACCTGCCCAGGTGTCTGGGACAGATTTATCTCCAGCAGTATAACTCACCCACCGGAATGCATCATAGTTGCTGCTGCTAGAAAGAGGTCTCTTCTTTTTACTCTTTAGGGAAAACAGCATTGTTCCTGAGCTGTGCACCCTTTCAGAGCTCAGCTTAGCAAATACGAAAGACTGAGATTTGTTTTCTCGATTGCCATGGTCTTGTGTTGACATTGAGCAGGTTCCCGGACCCCACCAGCCCTGGTTCCTCCTGAGCACTGAGCACATAGTGGGGTCAGGCAGGTCCTCCTAGAGGAGGGAGGGTGCCATGCTCCCATTATGTCCCCAGGAGAGGGAACAGGGGCTCTCAAGCTGTGTGCCCAGGCCATGTGGCCCCACCGGGCCTTTCTCCTGGGTTATCCGTCTGGGTGTGGAGCAGCTGTCATGACCCCTGTGCTGGACCAGGGTCCTTTGTGCAGTGGGGCCTCTGCTCAGAGCTCCCCTCAGGGCTGCAAGGCCACAGGGCCACAGCTTACCTGGCATGTGAGGCCACCTGCACTGCCCCAGGCTGGCCTTGTGCCTCAGCCTAGACAATCCAGCTGTGTGCTCTGTGTGGCTGTTATGGTGCTGTCTCTCTATCCCTCTGTTTTTCTATGTCTGTCTCTCTCACTGCGGGGCTGGCTGGCCCTGGGCCTGCCCACCCCAAGTTAGTTGGCCTTGCTGTGCCCCTTATCCAACCTTGGCCCCCACTGCTGCCCCTCAGCCCTCCCATCCCATCCTGTGCACCAGTCCTAACTCACTTCCTTTTCTCTCTGTCCCCACAGTGTGACAGCGAGAGTGGCGTGGATGACAAGGTAAGCCCAGCTGCCTCTGTCCTCCTCCTGACCCAGGCAGGGTAGGCCCTGACACTGGGCAGAGAGTGTCCCACCTGTACTGTGGGAGTGCCAGCCTCATGGGCTAGGGGCCTCTTGGCTGGATACCCAGGCTTCTGACTTGGAGCAAGTGGGCATGGAAGCCTTGATGGAGGGCACCCTGGGTCAGAGCCTGGCAGGCAGCACAGGCACTGGGCTCTTGGGCTGGAGCTGCAGACAGCTGGGACAGGGAGACTCCATGACAGTCACCCTCCTCCTGAGGAACCAAGTCCTATTAACCGGTACTCACCACTGGATCAGCTCAGCTACCCATGACCTCCTGGGCCTTTTTTGGGGTCCCAGCACCCTATAGGGCAGCACCTCAGCAGCTCGTGTGGCCAAGGGTGAGGACCTATCCACAGTCACACACCCAGAGTGACCTGGCAAGCATGCAGGGCAGCAGGAACTCAGTACAGTCTGTGGCGGGGACAGTGAGGACAAGGCAAGGGCCCTGGAGGTGTAGGCCATATCCTATGGTCCCCAGGCAGGTTTCTAAGCAGGTGAAAGCCCACTGGTGGTGGGCAGTGCTGCTCCTGTGGTTACCATGGCCCAGGCCATCCGGGAGGGTGGTCATGTGCCCAGGAGCTTGTGTGGCCCCTTTTTTGCAGGCCTCCTTGTGTTTGGGGGGCACCACTGGGCAGAAGGAACCATGCAGGGACCAGCCTGCCCACTGCCCTGCCATGCACCTGGCCAGGCCTAGTCACAGACCCAGGGAAAGTGCTGAGCCAGCAGCTCCTAAAACCAGTGTTCAGGGAAACAGCCAAAAGGGGCAGGGGCAGAGGCTGCTGTGGCTCCTACCCCTCTCCTATCTTCCAAGGATACGTGACATGGGTGAAGGGACAAAGGTCACTCTGTTGCCACCCACCTTCTCTCCAGCAGTGAGCCGACTCCAGTCACTAGGGCAGTGGGCTGGGCCTCTGCCACTTCACTGCAGCCCCCACCCTGAGGCAGGTCCAGACTCCTACCATGGCCCAAGTGGGCGAGGCCTCTCCTGGGCTGGGCAGGGTCTCCTGCTGGGGACTCACATTTGGGGGCTCATTTCCAAGGGTCTCACTTCCAGGGGGCCTTCCCCTGCAGGCTGATGCCCAGGGTAGGGGCTTAGGGTACACACGGTGCCCTGGACCACGCCCACACAAGCCACAGTATACTAAGCTTAGCAACAGAAGTGGTGGGAGACAGTAACAGGCAGCTCCCATTCATTGCCTCAATGTCCCCACTCATACAGAGGTCATAAGCTGGGCAGTCAAAGTGGCCAAGGGCAAGGAGCACAGAGCAGCAAGCAGAGCTAGTGCGATTAAGGCCAGGTCTTTAGGCCACTGAGCAGGAGCCTCAGGAGGCCCTGAGGGCCAGGCACAGGCCACTCGCCAGCCTGCATTTGCCCAGGCTCACCCTGCCCATGTTAGCCTGTATTTGCGCTGGCCTGGGCTCGTGCTGTCTGGTGACAATTAGCCCGGGCTTGCCCTTCCTGTGAGCACTGGGGCTCTCTGCTGCTGGGGTGTGTTCAGAGGTGTTGCACCCACAGTGAACAGGAGACCGAGGCCAGAGACTGGTGAGGACTCTGCAGCTCAGGCATGGAGAAGCACCGGAAGCTCCAGAGAGCCTGGAGCCCACACAGGCTGTTTGGTGCCCCCATCCTCTCCACCTTCCTGGCCATGTGTGACACCTGCTGTGGCCGCAATACCCGTTCCTCAGATGCCTGGCTCCCTCTACTGTGCCGTGTTCCGGGTGGTCAGGAGCTTCAGCCGTGGGTGCAACTGTTTGGGGCACTTGCCCTGTCAGAGGAGCCAACCAGGGAGGAGGCGTGGTCCCTGGGCACCTTCCAGGGGCAACTCCTATGGCTGCAGGGGATGAGAGTGGGGAGAAGGGGTCCTCAGCAGCCATGGGACGGACTGGTCCCCAAGCGGCCCAGGCCACCTGGCCTTCAGTGGCCCTGGGACACCAGTCCATACACAGTTTACACCATGGTGTCCCCACCCCTGGCATGAGGTAGCCTGGAGGTGGCCAATAGAATAGAATAGCGGCTGGAAACCTGGTTGACAGGAGATATGAAAGCTGCAGTAGCTCCATGTGCCAGGCCACAGCTGGCCTGGGGTGGTATTGCCACAAGAGAGGATGCTGGGTAGGCAGCCAGGAAGCATGGGGCTCACATCTTATGGCCAGTCTGCTTTGTGCATCTCCTCTCAACCTGCCCAGCTCTGGCCTTGCCAGTACAATTCACCTGGGCTGCTGTGGTGGACATGGACACCAGGGGACAGGTTGCAGACAGGTGGGTGGGGACCAAGAGGTATAGGACGCCACCAAGTGGCCCCTTCCCAAGGCCGCAGTCGGTGTCTGCCTTTTCATTGGAAAAATATGGGTAGAAATGGTGTGGGGCTCCTTCTGCAGTAGGGACCGGGTTGCCTCCTGATGCCTGACCAGGTGGCTCTCCACTGCCTGTGGCCTCGGCTGCCTCTGGGGGCACTGTCTGCCTGCAGTCTGGACACCTGCAGGAGCTACCTGTGCTCAGCCAGAGCCCTGACCCTCCCTGTTGCTGTGCTCCTGGGGAGCTGTGAACCCCATCTCTCTGAAGCAGGGCTCATGGGGCCACCTCCAAGTCTCCTGTTGCTGAGAACTGTACAGACCATAGACAGAGACACGGACGGGTGGATGCAGTGATCCGGGTTGGGGCTCCCACCGTATGACCTCTTCCCCTGGACAGTTGGCTCACTGCAGGGTCCTGGAGGAGAACCCCAACCTCCCAGCGGGGTCTCAGATACCTGCCCTCCCCAACCAGCCACGTCCATTCCTGCTGCTTGCAAGGTTTTCCTCTGTTTGTGACATTGTCTTGAGCATCTTCCTAGTGTCTCAGGAGGGCCCTGTCCTTCCCTGGAGACAGAGGGACAAGGTCCTGGTAAGCACAGGCCAGGCCCCCTATCCCCAGATTCATAGGGGTGACCACACGGGAACAACATCACAGGGACCTCATGGGGTACCAGAGCTGAAGCCATTGCCCTTCTCTGTTGCCTCTGTCCTGGGGCTATGGCTCAGGCCCAGATGGCCCCAGGGTGGCTTCTGCCACGTTGCTTATCCCCAGGCACCCATGGGAGGAGAGGTGAGGACCACAGGGTGGGGGAGGTCAGGATGGGTGTGCAGTGTCCTGGGCACTGGCTCAGGGGCCTGGAGCCCAGTGGATGCCCCAGCTGGCACCTAGCTGGCACTGCAGTGTGGCCCTGGTGGGCAGGGATGGGGAAGGCCAAGTGGGGTGCAAATAGCAATGTCCTCCAGGACAGAGACCCTGGGAGCCTCCTCACAGTGAGGGTTGTCCTGGGAGGGGCCCTGGCTTCATTCTCCAAACATGGGTAATAACAGGAGTTGGTGTTCACCAGGCACCTGCTATGGCTGAGGCCCAGAAAACTGAATCATCCCACCCAACAGCACACAGAACACAACTACACACCCTGCAAGGGGCTCTCCCCACTGCTGGCATGGCAGCCAAGTGCACAGGTGCCAAGCCTGGCACCCCACCATGTAGCCCCAGCCCTCCCAGACAGGCCTGTCATCTGGTGCTTGTCCCCTAAGAGGTCCACTCCCCTCTACCCAGAAGGTCACCAACAGCCTCACCAGCCACTGACTCTAGCAGCCTCTCTGGCCCAGTAGAGGTCTGCAGGGTCTGCAGAGGGAGCAGCGGGCCTCCTGCTAGGACAGGACAGCAATGCATGCCTGGGCACACCACCCCCAGCCTCCTCCCTGACAGGAAAGCTCCAGCCCCCCTGGGAGGCTCTGAAAGCAGTATTTGGCATGGCCCATGAGCTCCATGTTGTCACTGCCTGTGGCAGAGGAGGAGCTAGGGAGAGCGGGAAGCCCCAAAGTCTAGAGGAAGGGCTTAGAGCCTCAGTGCTCACAGCCGTGGCCACATGGCCAGCACAAGCCGGGCTCCAGGGTGTCACCTTCGCTGCCCTGGAAGGGGCCAGTGGGAGAGGTGAGGGCCCAGGCTGTGGGGCTGCCCCTTGCACGAGTTTGCTCAGGACAGCAGAGGAGCCTCGCTACTGCCCTGGAGGTGGCCGGGGCCCTCGCTGGGCTCACACTGGATACATGGAGCCTAGGGCTGGTATCAGGACAGTACCAGTGAGTATGTTTAAGCCTCACCTTTTCTGTCCTCTAAGCACCTGGATCTGAAGCTGAGACAGCCCAACCCCACAAAGGGGGCCTCAGGAGGCAAACTTGGGCTACCAGACTTTCCCAGCCTGTTTCTTCGCCTGCAAAAAGGAAACAGGAGGGGGTGCCGCTTACACACATGGTGGCTGGGATGGCTTTTCTGTTGCTTCTCAGTGTTTTGCACATGTTAACAGGCAGCAGGAGCATGGCTATGACTTCTTTGTGATGAGAGTCACAGCTTCCAACACAATACAACTATCAGTGTCCCCATGTCAATCGTTTCTTGGCCTTTTGGCTAAGATCAAGTGCAGTGTCCTCATGTCCTTTGGCTGTGGTGAAAAAGTGCCAGGCACTCTAAGCACTGAAGTTGCCTGGGTGCTCCAAGCCGTGTCCCTCGGAGGCTGGGGTGGAGTCCAGTCCCTGGCAACTCTAGGATCCCTTGGCTGTATAACCCTGGACACAGGTCTCCTCAACTTGATTATGTCCACAGAGACCCTTTCTCCAAACAAGGCCACAGTCTGGAATTGGGTGCACAAGTTTGGGACCAGAGGATGCCCTGTTTTTTCCTTGTGTTCACTGTGTGCAGCACTAGCTGGGGACTCTGGCTGTGGCCCTGCGGTGGCCTCAAAGGCCCTCAAGCCAGTGTCTGGCCACTCTTCTCACCCAGAGCTCGGCTGTGCACCCTCCCCAGTTGGGCTCCCAGGGTTGCTCTTGCATTGGAGGTTCCTTATGGCTGCTCTGCAGGAGTTACAGGGAGGGCAGCTGGCAGGCCGTGGGCTGCGAGTGGCATCCAATGTCATGTTGGCCCTTTCATTAACAGTTCTAGGTGATACAGCCTTGCTTCTCTCAGTACTGGACCCCACAGTGGGCACAGTTCCCTCAAGCTAGGTAACCGCCTGCCCCGTAGTGCCAGCCCAGAGTTGACAGCTCTGACCTGGGCAGAACCACACTGCTGCACATGACAGGGCTGGACATACCCTCCTTGATACTGGCATCTAGGCCTTGTGTGACAGAAGTCACTGTTACCATCCCGTGGCCACACTTTACAGTTAGTCCCAGGGGTATGGCCTCTGCACCCCCCAGGCTGTGGCTGTCCCCACTGTCTGTGGCCCTGGCACAGTACTGGCACACAGGTGCCTGCTGCTAACTGTAGCTGAGTTCAGGGTGTCCCAGCATATTTGGGATGGCATGACCAAGAGGACCCATGCACCACCAGGACCCCCACACTGGGAAGAGCCCCTGGGGGAGCCTTACAGATGGCACCTCCCCCTGCCAGCACAGAGTGGTACAGTTGGTAGCCAAGCCATCTCTGAGTAAATGTGGCTCTGAATACCATTAAGCCCCTAAATGGATTATATATATTTGGTTTGGAAGCCTGATCTCTAACATTAGTGCACTCTCAGCAGCTGTCTTTACTTCTCTTGTTAATCAATCCCCACTCCATTGCCTTCTTATTTCCAACCTCATTAAATCTCTCATATCACAGCTACTTTCCTTCCTAAACAAAGTGAAGGACAGGCCCATGGTTTTCCAAGTCTAATTGGCCCGAGACCAAGATGGGGGCCATAGTGGAGCTCGATGGCCCCTCCTGACCATGCTCTCAGGCTCTTTGGCCTGTCACCTGCATTCAGCCCAAGACAGTGCCCAGGAGGCCTCAGGAGCAACAATGGAAAATTAGACTTGGGGTGTTAAAGTTGTCCTCTGTGGTGTGGATGTGCAGATATGTGGGGCTGGGGAGGAGCCCCACAGTGTGGAGCCCTCACCAGGGCCTGGCAGCCACACGAAGTGGCTGGACAGGGCACACAAGCCTCTTTGCTGCTGGCATCCAGGCCTTGTGTGACAGAAGTTACTGTTACCATCACGTGGCCACACCTTACAGTTAGTCCCAGGGGTATGGCCTCTGCACCCCCAGGTTGTGGCTGTCCCTACTGTCTATGGCGCTGGCACAGTATTGGCCCGTACTGGTCCCTGTGTTTCCCCCAGCTGCTTACTGCTCTTCTAGCAGGGCTCCTGGAACCCAAGTTCCTGCAGGGTGTGGCTGCCTCCCCTCTCCCAACTAAAAGTGGGTGCAGCCTGGCAGGAGCCCCATGGTTGCAGGGTGCAGGCCTCTCAATGTCCTGGCCTTTTGTCTGTAGGAGGGAGGAGGTCAGCACTCCTCCAAGGGTCATACAGGGTCTCCCCCTACCCCCGTGCAGGCCTGGCCCTGGGGCTCTTGCCCTCAGGACCTCTCTGCAGCCGGCCTTAGCCAGAAGAGTCTCACCCAGGTGGGCCCCTTACGAAGGACTAGCTCCCCGCCCGGAGGAGGGAGGAGCGTGTCTGTGACCCAGGTGTGGCTCCTAGCACATCGCTGAGCGGGAAACAGCAGGGTTGGGCTTGTTTGGGTACAGAGTGTATTTGGTTAAGTAGTTCAAAAAGAAAAGGCTTAGCATCCCACCCAGTGGTGTAGCGCTGGTCTGTAACTTGTGTCTCTGAGGATCTCAGTACCGCCCCGGGTTGCACTTGGAATGGGGTGTCTCGGCCTCTGTATCCGCGCCTCGGGGCTGGATTTGTCGGGCCTGCCCGACTCCCGCCCACAAGCG
>NW_022900924.1:23234108-23245049 GCF_012274545.1 Fukomys damarensis
GGGGTGGGGGACCCTACCAGTGCCACGACCTGTGCTGTTGTGCCTGTGCCCCTTTCCTTCCTCCCCCTTTGGCCTCCCTAGAGTCAGGGGCGCCATCTGCGGGTCCTGCCCACCCACTGCTCCACCTGAGAAGTTGAGCTTGGATCCCCTGTGTGGGTCTTGGAGGGGGTGCGGGTCCTCGAGTCCCCAGCCCCCCTGCACCTGGCCACCGCTGTCCCCCTGCTCTTCTCCTCTGGCCTCACGCTGCTCTTCCACTTCCTCTGTGACGGGAGTGGGACAGCTGTGTGGTGCTGGGACTTGAGGGCTTGTGCAGTTAGCACAGAATTTCTGGCAGTGGTGGAGATAGGGAGACCATCACATGCCTGCTCCTTAGCAGGTGCAGCTGCCACTCCACAGGCCATTGGCAGGGCTCCATCTGGCCCCAGGGCTCTGTGTCCTCCTGCCCTCCCAGGGCTGCTGCCCAGCCATGGAGGAGGAGGCAGCTGGAAAGAGGAAGGGATGGGCACCCTCCTGTCCAGGAGGGGTGGGTCAGGGCCCCAGTGGGAACCATGACAGTCCTGAGTGTAGGATCCCTGGGGTGGGGCCGGGCCACCCAGAGTCTGTGTAGGCAGGAGCAGTCCTGGCCCTGGGAGGTTCTTAGTGGGGGCAGCTGCTCTGACTTGGTTATTCTAAGGATGTAAGAGATAAAACAAGCCCAGGGGTTCCCGAGAGGACAGGAGCTGACACTCAGGTACTCAGCCTTGTCCCCAAGAAGGACCACAGGTCTCCAGGCCCACAGGGAAGGTCAGCCTCTGAGGCTTTAGGGTGCCCTGGGACAGCCATCCTGGCATCCCTGCCTTAGGGTGTCACGTGGACACCCTCACCTGTGTGTGACCTGACTCAGGGACTGCTGGGCCGTGGGGGCACTAACTGGGACCCCTGAAAGGGCCAGGAGCCAAGCTGCTCTGAAGCAGAAGCCCCTCCCTGACACAGAGATTGAACACCCTGAGTTCAGAGCTGGAGGGTGAGCTGCAGCCCCTGTCCACATATCCTGGCCAGGCAGACCCCTCACCCACAAGAGCCTACAGGGAAGGCTGTAAGCCAGGGACCTGTGCTGGGGGTGCCAAGGGTGCTGGGGTCCTGAGCACAGGCAGCTTGCACAGTGTGTAGCAATCTTGTAGGCAGAAAGCAGAAAACAGGCCTTTCCCCGGTGGCTGTGCAGGGCCTGTCTAGCAGGCGGTACAGCATCTGGTCACACTGCAAGGTTCTTCCTGTGTGTCTGTGTCCCGTCTGGATGGTTGATGTCGGGGGTGAACTGGGATTCCCACTTCCCTTTTTCTGTATGTAGTACTAAGGGTAGAACCCACAGGTGCTATACCACTGAGGTACATCCCAGCCCTTCTTTTTATTTTGAGACAGGGTCTGGCTAGGTTGTCAAGCCTGGCCTCAAACCTGAGGTCCTTCTGCCTCAGCCTCCCAAGTAAGTGGGACTGCAGGCAGGGGCCACATCACCTAGCTCGCTTAACCTTTCCCTGAGCATAAAGCTGCTTCCCATGCCATGGACTGGACACCTACACATACACACCTCTGTGCATGCCTCATGCTGAGGCCTTGCCTGGACCCAGGTGTACTTTGGAGCCTCCTTTCTGCTCTGCTTGCCTTTCCTGCTGGAACCTGGTATCTGTCTCTCATTGCTTTCCACAATGTTGCTCCCGGGTTGTGCAATGCCCCTGTTGCGGGGTGGCTGTATACTCCCTCCACACACCACCTCACTCTGCCTCCTCGCTGGGTGCCGCAGGTATGGTAGTGGCCTATGACACCGCTGAGTGGGGCCCAGCTTCCTGAATGAGCCAGTGTGCTATATGTGTCTACAGCCCCTCCCGGCCATTCCACGGTGGCCCAAGGTGCCACTGGCCAGCCTGCTCTGCCTGTTGGTAGATGTCAGAGGCCAGAGGCCCTGCTCCACTGCTGTCCCTGCCAGGCCTGCCTTGGGTATGGAGAGCCGTCCTGCCGGACTGGGGTGGGATTGGCAGCATGGCTGACATGCATCTTCATGTGCAGCTCCTGGGCGAGGTGCCCTTCCTGGTCTCCAGGCCCTCTGAACCGGTCAAGGACCGTCTCTTACATCCCTCATGCCCCTCACCCCTGTGTCCAGGGCAGAGCTCGCAGTTCCACTCCAGCTGTGTACTGCCCTTATTATCATGGTTTAATCACATACTGTGAAAGACTTAGGAGAGGGGAAGCTGAGTCTGAGGCCCCAGTCCCATCTGCCCCTTGCACTCACCCCATCCCTGAGGCAGAAGTGTGGCCCACATCCTCCACACTCTCCCTAAGGTTTGCTGACAGACGCAGGTACATGCACAGATGTGCACTTTGTGTACCTGAGTGTCCTGCACACAGCCACATACACGCATGCACATTATCACACACAGTCTCCTGTATATACACACGCAGGCATGTGGCCCTGGGTGTATGAAAATGCATAAGCACATGTATAAATGCGAGTGTCCACACACCTGCAGACCTATGTGCAGACGTTGCACATCCACCCACAGGCATCCAGCAGTGTCCTTCAGTCTGTCCAGGAGGCTCCCTGCCATGGGGCAGAGCTCAGTAGCAGAGCCGTCCGCACGAGGCCTAGTCCCTGGGCCTGGGGATGAGAGCTGGACAGCCTGGGGCGATGGGTGGTGTGCTGCTCTGCAAGGCCCTAAGTCTCTGGTCAGTTTTGTGCATGGGTGGTGGCCCATGGTATGGCAGCCGCGTCTCTGGGTCTTGGCTCACTCTCTTGGGCTGCAGTGACAAAGTGCTGGCGATAGGCAGCGGCTTGTTCTCACTGTCTGCAGTGTAGGCAGAAGGCTGAGGCTCCACAGAGCTGGTGTCTGGTGAGGACTACTTCTCACTGTGTCCATGGTGTGGGTGGTGAACTCCAGGACCCATGAAGGACACCGATCCCATTCACCAGGCCTCTGGGCTCAACCTCCCCACCTCCCAGGGCCCAGCACCATTACCTCAGGAGTGGGGCCTTCTGGGTAGATTTTTAAGGAGCACATGCAGTCCATGCCTCAGTAAAGCCTCTTGACAGAAAGGAAAATAGACTGGGAAAAGATCCCTCTGGGGCCACTGCCACTGAGCTTGTTCTCCAGAGCTGCTGCAGCATGGGGAACACTCCATAGACACCGGTGCACGCACACAGTGTGTTTCTCCAGATGTCATGAAAACATTTCTGTCTCAGCTCTGTCACGTGGTGGGCTCACCCTCACAACGGTCACCTTCCCAGATGCTGGGCCCCAGACCATGCCCTGCCAGACTGCGGTGTGGAGTCTCGCTGTACTTCGGTGTGAATCCATGCCTCGTTCTGCCAGGTGGCTCCTGTGCCCTAGCTGACAGCTGACCCCCCTGCCTGCTCTGTGCCCTGGCCGGTGAAGAGACCCACACAGGACTCTGCCCGACCATGGACTTGTGGATGGGGAGAGGGCTTTGAGGGCCCAGCTCACCCCAGCCCTGGCCCCTGAACCTCTTCTCTCTCCTCAGGCATCCGTGGGCTCAGAGCAGCTCTTTGCCCCAGCAGCTGATACAGGTGAGCATGGTATGGCTAGCTCCTGGCCACATGGGGACAGCAGAATCCTGGGGAGATGGGGAGCAGGGCAGTGGGGGAGCAGCCTCCTCCAACCACCAACCATCAGAGCTCTAGGAGACGGTGGCACAAGAAAGTGCAACTGAGGGAGGAGCAGAGTGGGGAGCAGGGGTCTGGGGTGGAGCCCTGGGGGACTGGAAACTCCACCTGTGTCAGGTGCTAGTCCAGGGATCGATAAGCTGGATGGGAGAGCACCACAGAGGCCCTGCCTGTGACCTCTGCACCTGCTTGCCCATCTGGGCGGGGCAGCCTGAGTATGAGCAGGCCTGACCCTTGAGGTGGAGGAGGTAAGGTGGTACCTGGGGTCACCAACATCCTGGCCCATGCCTACCCTCTCTCCACAGGTCTAGTGCAGGTCGAAAAGTCTGAGGCTAGGACCGGGGTGGTACCCAAGGTGTCAGGCCTGGAGCGCAGCCGTGAGCTCAGTACCGAGCCCTTCCTGCCCACTGCCTCCCTGCCCACGGCACCGCCCGGAGCCCACAGCAGCCTGCTGCTGAAGACAGAGGCGGTACTCCACCACACCACGCCGTCCACACCCCCACAGCACCGCGGCCCACTGCCCACGCATGAGACTGCGCCCCTGGGCACCTTCACAGGCCCCAGCCAGGCGGCACCCTCGGGCCTGCACCTGCCGGGCCTCAGGTGTGCCAGATGGGGCATCTGCATGTTTGGATGTGGCCAGGGGTGGGGCAGCACCAGCCTGGGTTGGGGCCTCCACCTCCTGGACTGCGGCTACCTACAGGAGCAAAGCTGTCCTGGGATGTGGTTGTGAATTGACCTGGGGAGGACAGTGCAGGGCTGTGGGCTCATCTTGGTGGCATCAGATGGTCAGAGAGTGGGGACAGGAACCTTGGCTGCTGTTGGCACTGAGCCCTGTGTCCCCAACAGGAACAGCAGCGTGGGCAGCGGCACCCCACTGGGCCTGGGGAAACACGGGTCGCTGTCACAGCTGGGGCCAGGCCACCTCTCTACCTCACACCTGGCTCTCCGGGCCCAGGTGCACCAGCACCCTGCGGCCATGTTTGCCGCACCCACACTGCCCCCGGCCCCGGCGCTGCCCAGCAGCCTGGTGATCCCAGGACACCCCGCAGGTAGGTGACAGGGGACTCGGCTGGCCCTGGTTGTGTGTGGTCCTGAAGATACCCTCCCTGGAGCCCCGGCCCCTTCTGTGACACTGTGTTGGGGTATAGATGGTCCAGGTGATGGAGCCTGCCTGCCCCTGCTCCCCCAGCTGCCCTGCTGGACCCTGCCCCAAGGGTTCGCCCTTGGGCCTTCTCTAGAGGCTTTGTGGAGTAGAGTCAGCCGTCCTGTGGGACGGGCACTGGGGATGGGGGCAGGCAGTGGGCTCATGGCTTCTCTCTCACCTCCAGATGCCAGCCTGTTGCTCTCCCTCAGCCAGCCAATCATGTATTGCCAGCCTCACTCGGGGATTCTGATTGGTACTTGTCACAGGCTCCTCTCTTCCCTCCACCCCCCTGGCCAGCACTGGGCGAGCGGCCCCTGCAGCCTGGCCCTCCGAAGCAGAGTGTGCCAGGTGACTATCCGCCTTGCCCCGCGGGAGCCCATGGCCGACATGCCTCTCTGTCTCTCTCTCTTTTCTCTCACAGATCAAGAGCTGCTCAGGCAAGAGCTGAACACGCGGTTTCTGGTGCAGAGTGTGGAGCGGCCAGGCGCCCCCTTGGGCCCGGGGGCCTTGCTCCGGGCCGAGTTCCACCAGCACACACACCAGCACACACACCAGCACACACACCAGCACCAACACACGTTCGCCCCCTTCCCGGGGCTGCCCCCGACACAGCTCATGCCGCCCGCCGCACCCCCACTGGTGCGTAGGCCCGCGTGTTGGTGGGGGGCAGGCAGGGTGGAGACGCATGCAGGCATACACTGTGCACACACACACACGTGGTGGGCAGTGGGCACCTCCCTCTGTCTGCCTATCTGGATAGTCCCTGCTCAGCCTCGGGCCTGTGTGGGCCCAAGGGACCGTCCTCTGAGTCACGTCTGAGGTCCCGGCTGTCCATGTGTGTGTGAGACCTGCCCTAGGAACCACACCCACACTAGTCCTCAGCATCTGGCTGTGGCTGGATGCCAGGTCGGCAGGGCTGAACAGGACTAAGGCCCCAAGGTTGCTCCCACATCCCCTATCTCAGGAGCAGCTGTGGCATGGGCCCAGAGCCTCAGATAGTCAGTGCCTGGGCCTACTCTCTGCCCCTGACCAGGGCTTCATGCCTTCTCTGGGGCTGCAGTGAGCACTCCAGGAGCCTGGACTCAGCCACTGCGGACCACACATCCTGGGAGGCACACAAGATCATAGCCACTGCCTATCTGGCCAGTAGGGCATGTGTGGGATGCCTCACCTTTCTTCCTTCCCTTGCAGTTTGACAAGTTCTCGCCTAAGCTGGACAGCTCCTACTTCCGACATTCCAACGTGAGTCTCTGTGTACAGGCCCATGGGGAATGGGCACCCCAGGGCCTCCAAGGACGAGCACCCTCTCTTTCTCTTGCAGCTCTTCCCACCCTTACCCTCTGCTGTCCCGGGGCTGCCCACACTGCTTACACACGCCAGCCCCTTTGGGTCCCTGCAGGGCGCTTTCCAGCCCAAGGTATCAGCCATGCTGGGCCAGAGGGTTTTGGGGTCAGGGCAGGGGTCAAAGGAGCACAGGTTCTGGAGCAGCGTGTCCCTGGCAAGGGGCAGTGGCCCGCAGAGAGGAGCTTCCTGCATGTGTCCACTGCCTTATGGGCTTCAGCCCCATTGTAGAAGGCATTCAGCATGGCCATCTACACAGCAGGAGATTATCATCCATCTCTGCCCAGGATGCTCTGGCCCATCCCTTGGGCAGGCAGGTGTCACCAGGTCTCTACCTGTCTGGTGAGACTGATCACTGGGGAGGGGACACCAGTGTCCACCCTGGGACCTCAAAGGGCCCCAGTCTCACACATACACACAAGATGTTGGGTGCGGAGCAAGCAGCCATGCTTTGCACAGGAGGGAAGGAGCCAAAAGAGCCAGGGAACTAGGCAGGGAGTTCAGGGACCCAGCCATGGCCTCTGCTTCGTGCCCTCTGCAGTCCACATGGCAGCTCCTCCCCCCTCAGCGTGGGCCTGACTGGGCACAGGTGGTTCTGCATGGGCGCCCTATTTCTTGGCTCCTTCCCTTGGTGCAGACCCTGGGTGGCAGTGTGGTAGTTGCCCAGGCAGGGCCTCCTCTTGGTGGTCACACGCTCCTCCCTCCACCCTGCCCCAGACTGCAAACCCGATCCAGGTCCCAGGCCGAGCCAGTGCGGTCCACGCCCTCCTGCAGAAAGCCCCTGGGGTAGGTGTCAGCATCCGCTTGCTCCCTCCTGTTGGCAGATCAGTCTGGATGCCAGCCTTGCCATGACTGCCATCTGCTCTGTCCCCACAGGTTACTGACCCGTACCGGGCGGCAGCCAGGGTGAGTGTGGGCGTGGGTGGACCACATGGCCCCAATGGCCTGGGCGCCTGTGACGGGGCCCTCTGAGCTCTCCTTGTCCCACTACAGAAGCCAGGGAAGTGGTGTGCAGTACACGTACAGATCGCCTGGCAGATCCTCCACCACCAACAGAAGGTGAAGGTGAGGCGGGCACAGGGCCTCACGTGGGCATGTACTGGTTGGCAGGAGGGTCTCGGGAAGCCAGGACAGCCCACACCCCTGCATGGCATGCAGCACCACAATCATAGACGCTGTCCTGCCCTGTGTGACACTCAGACGCGTGGATGTTTCCCAGGAGACAGCAGAGGCACTGTGCTCCTGGCAGTCAGAACACAGTTTCCACACAGGGCCATGGTTGCATTGCAGACCACTGGGGCTGGGGCAAGGCCACCCCACAGCAGGCAATGGGACAGGTGACCACAGTACACAAGTCTCCCCAGCCCTCCAACCCACCCCCAAGGCAGAGCACCCCCTCTCATGGTGACTGGCAGATGGGGCCTTAGGCCCGGCCTGGTGGCACGCACCTGTGATCCCAGCACTCAGGAGGCTGAGGCAGGAGGATTGCTGTGAGTTCAAGCTAGCCTGAACTGCAAAGCAGGACCCTGTCTCAAGAAAAACAAAAACAAAAAAATAAAAATGAAAAAACAGAGAGGTCTTTGGCCTCTTTGGCAGTGGCAGGGCTTAGGTGTGATAATTCTAGTCCAGGTCCCAGCCATGGCAGCCTAGAAGTCTGAGGACAGATGGCTGTGTTTCATTTAACTTTTTTGGGGGGGTATTGGGGATCGAACTCAGGACCTTGCGCTTGTGAGGCAGGTGGCAGCATCACTGAACTAAATCCCCGGCCCCTCATTTAGCTTTAATAAATTCAACTTTTAAAACACATTCTAACCAGGCGTGGTGGCGCATGCCTGTAATCCCAGCACTTGGGAGGCTGAGGCAGGAGGATCGCTTAAATTTGAGACCAGCCTGGACTACACTGTGAGTTCCAGAGCAGTCTGAACAACATAGTCTCAAAAAAACAAAACCAGAGAGACACACATTCTGTCCTTCGAAATCTGGAGCTTCTTGGAGCACCATAGTCTGTGACATGCTTGATTGAATTCACAAAGCTAAAGCCTAGATAAAATGTTTGTCATGCTGGGGCAGCTGCCAGCCCAGGCCCTGGGTGTTGGGTGGGAGTGGGGTGCAGAGTTGTGCTGGGCTGGTGGGTGTCCCCATATACACTGTCCTCTACAGCTGCAACTGGACCCCCACAAGCTGGAGGTGGGCACAAAGCTAGACCTGTTCAGCAGGCCCCCTGCCCCAGGTGTGTTCTCGGGGTTCCACTACCCACAGGATCTGGCCCGGCCCCTCTTCTCCAGCACAGGTAAGAGCCAGGTGGCTGGGGTCCTTATATCTATATCTCCACCTGGCCAAGGTACTTCCTCAAAGCCAGAGAGTCACAGAGTATCCTGTGTCCTGTTCCCACCCAGGGCAGGATGCTGCCACTGAGGCCTCTGCCCCAGTCTTGTTCTTTCTCAGATGAATGAAGACCCTGGGCAGGTGACCCCCAGCCCTGTCCCCAGAATGAGAGGACACGGAGCAGTCAGTGATGGGGAGCACAGCCTGTGGCCCAGAGGCAGGTGGGAGGTGTGACTCTGAGCCTAGCATGCCCCTCCATTATGGGCTGGCTACGAAACACCCAGAACCCAGAATCTGAGTTCCCAGAACCCAGAGTCCAAGGGCCTGCCTTGTGCCTTAGGTCTTGGAATCACTGGACTGTGCTTCGAGGCGCCGTCATTTTGTCCAGTTGGTTGGCTCCAGTGGGGTGGCTTTCACGATGGGGTTCCCGTGCAGAGTACAAGGTCTGAATATTGCCCCAACCCGTGTTGAGGGTTCTCCCTTTTAGGATGCCATGTGCCACACACCTGGCCTGACCCCTGACCAGCTGCAGCACTGGGTTCGCCCTCTGCATCCCTCCTCAGCCCGGTATCCCACAGTGGTTCTCCACATTTCGTTCCAGAGACCTGATGGGTTGTTGGGGTACAGAACAGATGCCAAGGTTACTCTCCTGCGCCGGGCGCTGTGTCCAGGGAATCCATGTGGAGGGCTGTGTGTTCTGTACCCAAGATACAGACTAGTGTTGACCAAGACCCAGCTCCTGCCCTAAGTAGTTCTAATGGTTTAAGACTTGGGCGATGGCTTCAGAAATGGCCAGATCCCTCAGCCTTTTCTTTCCTCTGGAGTCTCCCTGCCATCAGCACCATGCCCCTGTCTCTTGGGGCCCCAGGGAAGCTGTGGCTGTGGCTGCAGCCCCAGATCACACATCTTCCAGCTTCTGCTTTGCCCTGCTGAACACCCTCAACTGCAGCAGAGGGAGGGGGAAGGCAGAGCTCCCCAGGGTGCTGCAGACAGAACACCCAGGGGCTCTCCAGGCCTCTGCCAACCTGGTTGCCTCCCCCAGGTGCCATCCACCCTGCCGCCCACTCGTTCGGGCCCTCTGCCCATCACGGCAGCTTCCTGCCTGCTGCTCACCTCACAGGTAGGTGCCCCAAGGGTGAGAAGGGGTGGAGTCAGCCAGGGTCGGTATACCTCCTAGCCTGGCTGCAGACCCCTGACCCCCGCTTCCTACAGACCCTTTCAGCAGATCAGGCACCTTTGGGGGCCTGGGCAGCCTGGGCAGCCATGCCTTTGGAGGGCTGGGGAGCCACGCGCTGGGTGAGTGACCTCCTGGAAGGGTTCCTGGGCAGGGCAGGTTCGGGAGGCCCGCCTGCTAACATATACCCCCTCAGCAGCTCCAGGGGGCAGCATCTTCGCCCCCAAGGAGGGTTCCACGTTGCACGGCCTGCCCAGCCCGCATGAGGCGTGGAGCCGGCTGCACCGGGTACCGCCCTCCTTCCCCACGCCACCCCCATGGCCCAACCCTGCGGATGCGCTGAACAGCCATGCGCGAGAGCCCAGGGAGCTGGAGCCCGGCCTGGAGGAGCGGGAGCGGTGAGTGGACGTCCCGCCCCACCCCTTGCCTTGCCCTCTTTTCTTCGCACTTTGCCCCTGCTTGATGGACCCTCCTAGGTCCCGGTGCTCTACGTGAGCACATCTCTGGAGCAGGGTGAAGGTGGGAAGACACCACACTCGAGCAGTGGGCAGGTGGCTTCGGCTTGAGGTGCAGGGCGCTGGGGGCAGCTCGGGCCTGCAACCCCGCTCCCACCAGCTTGGGAAGCAAATGGGGGCTGGGCTGCACCCTGGGGCTGAGCAAGCATCCCCACCGCTGATCCCCAAGTCCCCTTGGTCTGTGTGGCCTTCTTGGATGAGGTGCGACCTCAGGCTCACCCACATCCTCTGCGCCTGCTTCCTGAATCCCGAACTCACATGGCCAGCGCGAGTGAGGGAGGGTGGCGGGACAGGCGCTTGCCCTCCAAGTGAACAGGCAGGGCCAGCGTGGGTCCGCCTGGCCGGTGGGGTGGGGTGGGTCAGAGCGAGGGAGGCGGCACAGACCCCAATCCCAATCCGGTCCACGGCAGCCGTCAGTCACTATGGAAGGTCCGGGGAGAGGAGAGGGGCGCACACGTGTGCTGTGTCCCAAGGCACAGGCCGAGCTCAGGCCTGGGGAGGGTGAGGAAAGTTCCCGCAGACCGGGGTGCCCGTCACTTGGATAGCTGTGCCCGCCCTGTGGCCTGCTTGCTGAGGGACAGCGCTGGCACGAAAGGGGACCTAGGTGCCGAAGGGGCCCACATGCAAGTGCCAACGGCCAGGCTGAGTGAGCAGGGACCTCAGCCAACAGCGACCTGGCTATCCCCGTAGGGACCTCCTGGAGAAGACTCGCCTGCCTCGGCCCCCGGTGACGCACGCTGTGCTGCTGCGCGCTCCCGAGCCCCGCGTCAAGGACCCACGCTCGCCG
>NW_022900924.1:23245428-23310782 GCF_012274545.1 Fukomys damarensis
CCGGGGAGCCGCGCGAGTACCCGGCGCGCAACCCGCCAGAGGTGGAAGCGCGGTAGCCGTGGAGGACTCGGCTGCGGGCGTGCCCGGGCCAGAGAGGGCCCCGGAAAACCCTACCCTGTATCTTTTCCCCACAGGTGAGAAGCGTTTTTAATGGTTTTATATTTTTCTTAATTTTGTGCTCTTCAGACATTTAACCAAAAAATAATTTTCAGTTGGGGTTTGGGATTTACTGGCCTCGGCCCCTTTCCAGCCCCAGGTCTCGTCTTATTTATGGAGAGAAGACGGACGGCCTTTCCGTCCACGCACTGTGAGGCCACTAGGCCCGGCTCTGCCCTCCCTCGGTCCTTGGAACCGAAGTCACAGATCTATATTAAAATAACAATAATGTACAAAGCTTTGGTTTTTGCCTTATTCTGTTATGCAGAAGTGTAAGAGGATTTCATTTTTGGTTTGTTTTCAAAAAATGAAAGTAAATGCTCTGTAAACATAAATATAAGACATTATTAAATTCTTAACCTGGAAAGTCTTTATAAAAAGTCTCCAGAGACCCTCTGCTTATGTGTTTAATGTGGTCACAAACACCCTGGCTGTCAGCTGAAGACATGCTCAGCTCTGCGTTTAACTGCAACAGCCATCCTTAACTATGCAAGCACAAGAGGGGACAGACTGCCCATCTGGGGACAGAGGCTCCTCGCCACATCCCTGCCCTGCAAGTTGTGGCTTTGGGGACAGTGGTCCCCTGCCTTTTGCTGGTGCCAGTTCATGTGGGCTTCAGGACGGCTAGCTGTAGCCACGAGGACAAACTGTGCTGAGTGTGCAGTGTTCTCTGCACTGTGCCAGACAAGTAGAATCTTAGCAACAGTCCACAGGCTGGTCACAACAGTGATGTCTTACGTTTCTCTCCTGTGTAAGTGCTGTTGGCACATGTCTGTCTGTCACGGTTGTACCCCGCTTCCATGCCTCTGCTGATTCCATTTGGGTTTTTGTTTTGGTTTGGTTTTGGTTCTAGGGATGGAACGCAGGGAAACTACCACTGAGCTACAGCTGTAGCTCATTTTGTTTTTAATGTTGAGACAGGTTCTCTCTAGATTCCCCAGGCTGGCCTCAAACTTTCCATCTTCCCACGTCAGCCTCCCCAGTGATGGGACTATAGGCGTGTACCGTCCCTTGTTTGCAGTTTTGCTCTCAGACCCACATGAGTGCCTGTGCACCTTCACTGGACCCCTTTGGTTTTCTCTCCACTCAATCATCTGCTGTGCTCTGCACTCATTCTCAGCCCTTTTTCGCGCCACACACCCTGGTTATTTCCACATTCTCTTCTCATGCCAATCAGTGACAATAAATACAACCTTGATGCAGATGAAATGTGGTTTTGTGTCTTGTGTGGCACTTTGGCCTGTGTCCCTGTGCCAGGGCTGGAGTGCAGGAGGTTGTGGTCACTTTCTGCCATTGCTGGTTGGGGTCTTGCTCCTCTAGCTGTGACAGTGCCTGTGCCACTGGCCTGGGACCTTCTACCAACAGCTCTTCACCAGTTTTCCGGCATGGAACCCATATCCTGAGTTCCATGTTTGTTTGGGGGCTGCTGGCCACCAGGACACATGTGCCTGCAAGGGGTGGCCTCCTCCCGTGTTGGGGAAAGGTAGCACCTTCTCCCTGAAAAGAGATCACCATGTGTGCCAGAGCCACTGCCTCTGGGAGCCAGGAGCTCCCTATGCTTGGCCAACCTTGTCCAATCTTGGCCCTGACCCATCAGTGCCATCACTGGGGTGGCAGCCTGGGTTTGGGGCTAAGAGAAGGGTTGGTGGGTGCAGTGATGCCTGGGATGGGGGTGTGCAAGCAGGCACCCCAGCAAGCACTGTCCAGGGCAAAGCTTTTTCCCAGGCTTTTGTTTCAGTGTTGAGTGTGCCAGGTCACACTGCAAACATGTACCACACTGCACGTGGCAAAAAGCATGTAGCCACTGCTGCCCACATCCCTGGATGGGATTCAACTCCCAGCACCTTCTGGGTATGCCCAAATCCCCCATTCCTGGAAGAATCTGGGGAATGGAGCTCAGTAAGGCTCAGGTAGGCTGTTTTCACCTCTAGTGCAAGGAAGGGTACAGAGCAGCTTCTCCATGCAGGATGAGTTTGGGAGGTGCCTGTGTTAGACCCGTGCAGACCCTACCTGTGCCATCAAGGCATTTATTTATGCAATTGGGGCGAATGTTACAGACCTACAATCTGTGCTCAGTGACACCACATTGGAGCAAAGGACAGCGCTTCTGATCCCGAGGCTCCCAGGGCCAGAAAGGGAGCAGCGTGGCCACAGGCACAGTTTCTTGCTGGCCTGACCCATGGCAAGCTCACCAGGGTCCAAATCTGGTCAGGTTTACGCCCTGAAGGAAACACCAAGAATTAGAGCTGGATAGAGCAGAAGGAATGGGCACCATAACAGGGGGACGTGGCTCTAGCAACCTCAAGGTATCCTGAAAAGATGGAGAATCCCAGTGAGGTCCTAGAGCCCAGAGAGGAACCGGTGGACCCAGCCCACAGCCTTCCTATGAATCCTGAAGGCTACTTCACTGAGAGTCCCACACAGCTTGGCCGGTTCTGGGACTGAAGGCCTGGGGAGGGAAGTAGGGGATGCTCCCTCCCTGGATAGTGGTGGCCTCCTGCACACAGACAGGCAGGCAGAGGACGTAGCAACAGAGACATACTCAGAGATTCACTTTCAACCGGGCATAGTGGCGCATGCCTGTCTGTAATCCCAGCACTTGGGAGGCTGAGGCAGGAGGATCGCTGTGAGTTCGAGACCAGCCTGGGCTACAAAGTGAGTTCCAGGTCAGTCTCAACTACATAGCGAGACCCTGTCTCAAAAAACAGAAACAGTGATGCACTTTCACACAGAGACATACTCTAGGCATGCATCAGGTTCTCCCAGCTCTCACCCACACCTTGCCATGGCCTTTCCATCGCAGGCTCTGTCCGTGGTCCCCAGGGGACCCTGTATTGCCCTCTGTGGCCATCTCAATCCACAGTGCCTGGCTGGGGAGCGTCACGCTGCCCCCCTCAGTGCCCACTACTCTGGGCCCATGGATCTCCATGTCATGTGTGGACACAGACACTCAGGACACATGACAGCCTTGGTCCTGCACCCTTGCCCCTCCTGGTCTGGACGTCACCTGCGTGTCGCCCCTGCCTGCTACCCACAAGGGACTCACAGGGGTAAGCACTGGGCCAGGACACCACTGCGGGGAATGCAGCGACGGGGCCCGGAGTCCACCTGTCGGATGCAACACTGGCTCAGGCACTCTCGGTGGCTCCTGCAGAGGTCTCCTTTGAGCTATGGACAGGGCAGGATCACTGCTGGGGACAGGGTGGGGTCACCCCTCAGGGGCAGGGACAGGGTCACTGCTGGGGACAGGGTGGGGTCACCCATCAGGGACAGGGGCAGGATCACTGCTGGGGACAGGGTGGGGTCAACACTCAGGGACAGGGTCAGGGTCACCCCCTAGGGCCAGGGCTGGGATGCTACCCACCTTGCGCCAGGGCACACACTGCAGGAAGATGGTCTTGGCCATGCAGGCCCTCGCTGAGCCATACCCAATCTGGATGCAGCAGTTGCTCTGACACTCCCAGTGGAAGAGGCATTGGTAGCCATTGGGCTGTGGGGACAGGAGCTCGGGTCCTCACATGTACCCCATCCCATACCTGCACCCATCTCCACTTGCACCCACCTGCTCCACACAAGCCACACACCTTGTGCCAAGGCGAGCAATGTAGGAAGAAGGTCTGAGCGGTGCAGAACCGCTGGGGGTTCAAGCTGTTGGGGACACAGCAGCTACTCCGGCACTCCTGGTGCTCCTCACAGGGCTCCCCCATGCCCTGCAACACAGACGGTATTGCCAAACCAGCACTGCCACCTCCCCCGCCCAGCCACCATCCCAGCTCAGAACCCAGCATGAAGGTAGGGAGCAGAGAAGGGGGAGAGGGCCAGTGCAGTGGTGGGGAAGCAGAGGCAGAGGCAGATGCTGGAGGGAGTGAGTATGGGACAAGGAACATGGACAGGAAGGGCTGCTCCTACAGATGGCAGCACCTCAGTCTGCACCCTGCACTTGACACATCACAGGGGAAGAGACTGGGGCTAAGAGAAGCTGCATAACTTGTCCAGGGTCACACAGCTAACTAGGACCTGGAGCAGAGATCACTGTGGGGGAAAAAAGATCTCACTGACTGGGTCTGAACCCACTGTTTACTGGAGAGACTGCAGCCTGAGCAGGTGAGGAAGGGACAGAGAAGAAGGAGGCCTGAGGCAGTGGATCAGCAAGGCGCAGTTGTGGGGGAGCAATCAAGGGAAAGAACTATTTACCCAGTCTTGGAGCCCTGAGGAATGGGGATGAGTGGGTTTGAGGAAGCAGTGGGTGCAGGTACAAGGCGTGTCCACCACGGCAGAGCAAACAGCCAGGTCACCACCTCTTGAAGCTCACCCCCCATACCCAGCAGGGTGGGCACAACTGGCACTCACCTTGTTCCAGGCTTCTGGCCCTGGTGCCACACAGAGCAGCAGCAGCAGCAATGTCCATGTCCATGTCCATGTCCAGGCTGCACTGGCCATTGTGCCACAGGCCTGCGGGGTCCCACGCTGAGTATAGCAGATCCTCAGTGCCCTACCAGCCTCCCACCCCCTCTTTCCTCTCACAAATAGACTTTTTCAAAATTGATGGGCTACATTTTCTTTTGTATGTACTGGGGATTTAATTCAAGACCTTGTGCTTTCAAGGCAGGTGTGGCACCACTGAGCTAAATCCCCAGCCCATTTTCAAAGCAGGTTCAGGTTTACAGAGAAACTGTGTGGAAAATCGAATGTCAGATTCTGTCCCTTTTCCCAATCACCCCCAATCACCCAAGGGTGATTGGGCAACAGCTGTGAACTCAGCACTACTCCACTTTCTAATCCACACCAGGCTCACTCTGGTGTTGTCCACGGTATGGACAACAGTAGAGTTGTATGTGTCCACTTTCTCCATCTCCCATCCTACTCCCCACCTCGCTGCTGCAGAATGGCTTCATCTCAGAGCTGGTCACTGCCTGCAACCATTCAGACTAGCTTCCATCACTCAGCAAGACACATTTAAGGGTCACCTCTGTCTTTCCTGCCTCAAGAGCTCATTGCTTTCTAACACAGAAGGGAAAGTGGCTTTTAAACAATTCTTTCTCATGGAGAAGGACCATGCCCTTCATTAAACAAGAGCAGCTGCCATTCTGAGAAGGTTGCTGCTCATCTGGTTGCTCCCCCAGCCTTGCCCTGGGCACCCACTGTCCTCCTGTCCCTAGGCTGGGCTGCACCCTCATCAGCACTCAGTGTCCACTAGACAAGTGACCATCACTCTGCCAAGTGCCCCACCAGACATCATCTCCACAAACACTATAGCCCCCACCTTCAGAGGAGGGACCTCTGCCCCCCAAATGCTGCAGGAAGGGCCACGCCTCTTTGCTTGCTCCCCATCAGCCACAAAGCTCTAAGGGAAAATAGTCCACTCTATAAACTGTTCCAAGTACTAAGAGATGCTGGGAAAACTCCCAGGCAATACCAACTCTTTCTCCCTACCAACCAAACTAGAAAAGAGAAAATAGGTTTCTCTTATGTAAGAAACTCAATATATAAATAAAGTGCAATGTAAAAAACAGAGAGTAGAAAAAAAGAGAAAAAAAGTTATTGTGATTCAGGATGAACAATGTACTTGAAAGTGTATCTTGATTTAGTGTAATTGTCATGTGTTTTATGTTCTTTGGCCTATTCGTCTGGATGTTAATCTGTATAATGATAATTTTATAAGGTGTTATAAGATAAATAGAGTAAGTGAATCTGATTCTGGAAAAAGAAAAGGAGTGTAGAAAGGAAGGGGAACAAAGAATTGAGAAGTGTTATGTACCTGTACCAACTTCCCACAATGAATGCAATCATTATGTACTGGCAACATGTACTGATACAATTTTTAAAAAACAAATAAATAAAAGAAAATAGAAAATAGCTGTCACTCCCCATAACAAGGAAACTAAATTGTTCAAGGTTGACAACAGTGAGAGGTCTTCTCAGGGCCTGAGGGAGGAGCACCACGCCCAGGTGAAAAGCCAGGATGGAGCCTGGGCACTTGAGAAATGCGCTTCTCTCTCTGCCAGACAGAGAGCTACAAACTAGATCTAATACTGTTTGGTTCCACTATAGAAGTAAAGTATTTTGCAAAACTGACAGTTCTAGCTGCTTGCTCTGAGGAATACCTGCACATTTTGTCTTCCTGTCCATTGAGATCAATGGGAAAAACACTCAGGAGAACACCCCCGCGGATGGGAAGGGAGCCACATCTGGCCGCACATCTGCGTGACTGTTGCAGTGGCTTGTTAGGTCAGGAGTGGGTGGAGGTTCTCATCAGTGATCTGGGGAAACTGTTTTGATCTGCTGTCACCAAGAGGAAGAAAGATGTAAAGAAAGAGAGCCACAGAAGCCCCCAGGCTCAGCAAATCCACACTGCCATTTCTAATTTTCTGTGTGATGGTGACAGCTTTAGTGATGTCTCTCCAGCATCCTGCCGACTGTCCACCCTTGGACTCCATGGGACCTGCTACATAAGTGCTTTCAGCTCAACACTCTTATTTTGCCCAGTTTCTCTTTCAACATTCAGTTGCTCGGCATCTCCACATTGGCCCCCAGGCTGGGCCAGCACCACTTTCAGTGATGTCTCCTCTGTCAACCCAAGAAGCAGCGAGTGTCATAGTCACTAGTGCTTGCTTGGTGGCAGGAACCTCACTGCAATGAGTCAAGGAGGCTGAAGCAAGGGAGGTTCCTCTGCCCATTAGTTTGAACAGATCCTGTATGAGTCCCTTTTGTACAGCCAGTCTGGAGGATGCAGCACCCTTGATGGAATGAAGAGCCTTGCTGTGCAGCCTGGGAGTCCCGGGAAGTCGCTGCAGGTCTGCCCTGGGCTCCTCTGTGCTCGGAGCTGAGGCCACCAGGGCTGAAGCCTTCAGGTCTGAGTTCAACCTCAGGGCTCCACAGGGCCCGGTGGATGCTGTGTTGGCCTGTACCCACTCAGCCTTCTCTGTGTCCCAGAGTCAGGCAGCTGGGGAGCAGGCTCCATCTGAGAGGGCCACAGGCACAGCATCAGCTTCTTGACACTATGTCTGCCCTGCTTGGGTCTGGTTCTGTGAAGTGCAACTCATGGAGGAGAAGACAGGTGCAGCTCTTAGGGTTGACAATGAGGACAGTTGTCTCGGAAGTCCTGAAATGACCATCTTTCTCACGGTGTCCGAGGTGAATGGACAATGGCCAGGCAGCCATCTAGGCAGATGTGCTCCTTGCATCAGGCCATGGCCTCATGACCCTTGTAGTTCTGCAGGGTCTGTCGTGATGGTCCCACCAAACAGCACATGTGAGGACCCTCTTGTTACCACCTGGCTTGCTTTGTAGGGTAGACACAGCAGCTCAACCCTAATCTGACAACACTCACACCCCCGGCCCCGGGGAACTCCATTTAGTTCCATGGCGTGGACAGACATTGCAGACCGAGGAAGAATCAGCGGGACCCAAGGCCACAGCCTGGCACCCTTGGCCCAAGGCCTGACATCCAGCAGTGACCACATTTCTTGTGGCTTCTGTCTCTGCCCCCCACTTGGGACCCTTGGAGAAAGCAGGTGTACCCAGCCATGCTGCAGGATGCCCCATTCCCCTCGGGGGCCATTGAGTGGTTCTGCTCCTGTCCCCGGCCCTCCCTCCCTGCCACAGCTGCACAGCCACCATCCTCTGAGGACTTGTACTCTCCAGAGCAGGAGGGGAGCCCTTCTACCTCCTCTCAGTCAGGCAAGGAAGTCTGACGTCAGCAGCGTTCAGGGAGGCAGAGCCACAGCTATACCATGCCCCACAACCAGCTGGCTTCCACTTCACAAACGCCCATGTAAACACATTTGCAATCTTGTGTGTGAATACATAAACACACTGATTTAAATACAACTTAATGTAACAATGTAAGAGCCAAATTGAATCACATTTGAAAACTTTAAAAGCTCAAACTTGTCATATTATATTTCTGCTTAGAAACAGGAAGAAAAAGGCTAGGAATGTAGCTCAGTGGTGCTGTGCCTGACTGGCAAGCACAGGATCCTGAGTTCAATTCCTGTTACTGAAAAAGAAAAGAAAAGCGAATAAGACTTTTTTCCCAGTCTCAAACCTCTTCATAAGCCTGGATTCTCTTGGAGGCTCAAGTTCCAAATCAGGCAGGATGTCCCTGAGAGACAGAGCAGCCAGACATCCAGGAGGACCCCCTTTGATAGGGCACGGTGACCACAGGTGTACTGGTGGGTGGGGTCTCACACAGCAGGGAAGACGCCCTGACCCAAGCTGCAGTGAGTGAACCCGAGGGCTTCTGCTCACTGAAATGAGCTTTATGGAAGAACAACACTGTGGGACCCATTTGTGTGGAGTCCTGGAGGGTCAGACCCAGCTCCAGACCTAGATAAAGGTGGTGGCACCCGGCTGGGAACACTGTATTTCAGGGGGCTGATATCCTGCTGTGTGGGAGGATGGTAGGGACTGGCAGGGCACAGACTGTGCTCAATGCTCTGTGACTACCCACTTACCGTGGTGAAAATGCCTGGTTTTCTGTTCAGTACATTTTACAAAACTAAAAGCAAATGGTGCCCCATGGCTCAGCTGTGCCATATATGAAGAAGGCCACAGCCCCTCTAGCTTTGTACATGTGCTGCCAAAGCTAGCATAGCCCCTCTTTCTTTGAAGCATCCTGTCCCCATGGGGCTCTCTTTCCATGGAAGTTTGCTTTCACCTCACCTCCCATTTCCTCTGTGTCTCCTGGATTGAGACCCTCAATGTGCTCAGTAAAAGCAAGATAAGGAATCCTGCCAAGAACATCACAAGTTCCAGGGAAAGATCTCCCAATCTCTGATGCTATTTTGCAATGCAACCCCCTCCATGGGCATTGAGCACCAGCAGCTGGCTCATCATCTACATCAGCGTAAGGAGGCATCACTGTTGAAGTACACCCCAGAGGGATACAGCTTGGCTCAGCCCAGGGTCCCAGGGACACTCATGCTGAGCATGAGACCTCTCAGGTTTCCAACCTGAGAAGATCAGAGGCCTTCAGGTCACTCACGGAGCTGAGCTACCATCAATGGGAAGCGTTCTTGGTCCTGATTTGGCTTGATACTCAGTGGTCCACCCTGTCCTGTTAGAGTCCAGCTCTGTCTCGGTGGCCCCTCTGCTGTCATGGGTCCCAGCTGTTCCTTGGTTAGAGATGAGTCTAGCTCACTTACCGCTTCCAGGAAGGTCACCAACCCCTCTGCAGATGGGGTCACAGTGAAGTTATTGAGCTAGGTCTTCTCGCCTCTGCATTCTTCTGTCCACCCTAGCAGAAGGGACTGAATGTGCCAGGATTCCGCCTCCACAGGACTCTGTCCACACAGGCAGCTGTAAGCCACCAAGACCTCATCTAGTGACCACAGCTTTCCTCTTCTGCCCCCTACCCAAGTAAGACCACCCAATTGCTGAACACCCCTGAACCAGGCACATGGGATCCCAGCTCCTCAGAGCCACCTCCTCCCCCAAACAGGTCCCCCACTGTAGGAGCCCCTGCCCATGATCTAGCCAAAGGGTGGGGCTAACTACCAGCTCGGCTAAAGAGCTGTGGTTCTTCTCCCTCACCTTTGCTCTGTTTCTCCCAGAGCATGTGGTGTGGGTCCCTAACCTGTTGCTGATTTCTGGTCAACCAAGTGCCAGGGCTCTCCTCCTTAGGGTGACTTGGTGCACCCTAAGTGGAGCAGGTACTCAGCAGGCAGGACAGGGCAGCTGTCAAGAGTTCAGAGAGTGACAGGGTGTGCTCAATGAACAAAGCCAGGTGTAGCCAGACATGAAATATCAAAACAGAAAAACCTGTGGGGACAAAAGCAGATCAGTCATTGGCAGTGAGAAGGGGAATAAGGAATGGCTAATGGTTTATGGATTTTATTTTGGGGTGGTGAGAATGTTTTGGAAGTGATTACACAATGTCATGAATCCACTGACTTTAAAATTGAGGTAGGACAGGAGAAATAAAGATAGGTAGAAAAAAGACAAAGAGGGCTGTGGATTTAGCTCAGTGTTTCTGCCACCTGCCTTGCAAATGCAAAGTCCTGAGTTTGATCCCCAGTGTTGAAGAAATCATACTTTTAAGGAATCTGCAAATTCAGGACACAAAGTTATCCAAGGTTATAATCCCTTTTTCCTTTCCAAGAAAACTCAATAAAACATTTGTAAGAGTCTTAAAGATACAATATGCCTGACAGTTGGGCCAACAATTCTCACCTGGGCATTGAAGATCTCCATATTACAAATCCCACAGACTCTAACCCCAAGACCACCACTACATTAAGTGGGCAGCACATCCCTAAATGCCAAAGGCAAATGGGCTGCTAGGCTACTAAAGGGCACTAAAGATGCTAGGTCATCTAACCTGGAGACACTCTGACCACACAGAAACCTCAGCCCAGGCTGTGGTACACCTCACCTTGTGAGCACCCACACTCTCTTCCATGGAGGCAGAAAGCAAGTTGATCTCTAGAGACTGAAGGCGAAAACTCTTGCCCCATTAGGCTTTGTGGGCCTAATGTACATTCCAAGCAAGCATGACATTTTGCAGAGGCCAAGCTACATGTAAAAGTAACATCTACACCTTGGACATGAAAAACAGGTTTCTGCCCCGAGCCTGTGACCTCTTCTCAGAGCTGATACACCCAGGGGTCCTTATTGTGAGCCTCCCATGAGCACCACCATTGTGGATCTGTCAGATGGGCTCGTGGAATGTGCTCTATCAACATCGCACAGGCTGCCCAGAGAGGGGCAGAGGCAGTCAATCTAAAGACAGCTTCCCTGATGCTTAGGGTTGTCAGATCACCCCTCACCCTTTCCACATCCTCAAATCCTTAAGAGAAACCTCAGCCTCCTGCCAGACTCGAAGTCCTCTCTCTGACTTCACTCCCTTTGCTTCTTTATTCTTTTGCCCCATGGCGATAGCCTCTTGCACACCGTGCCTTGAATGGCACCTCCTGAGTGTGTCCTTTCTGCCTAAATAAGTTTGCTGTGCTTCCCACAGATGCAGCCTGAAATTATTTTCCTGTGACATAAGTTCCTGAACCTACAGTCTACTCCCTGGGTGGGGTGATTTGAGGTCACCATCTCTTTTTGGGGGGACAGCTTGGACTTCATTTGATGACAAGATGATCATTATGTAGATTTCCTCTCCGTAAGTGTAAGATTATGTTGTGAAATATTATGTTTTGGATTTCAGGATGCAGGTGGTGTTGGGATATTAAAGCTACAAAAAACAAAAATAACAACAACAAAAAAAACCAAATTTACTTTGTAGAGGGGGGAAAAAGGATTGGAGTTAGGTATGGTGCACACATCTGTAATCTCAGCACTCTTAAGAGATGGAGGCAGGAGGATCTTCAATTTAAATGCAACCTAGACAATTTAGCAACTTGGTGAGAACCTGTTCAAAACTAGAGTTAAGAAGGGCTGAGGATGTAGCTCACTGCTAAGACCCTGGGTTCTATTCCCAGTTGGGGGCAGGGCGGAAAGTACATAAAGAGCAAAGCCCGGGACTTCGCAGTGTGGGGCGGCCTCAAGCAAGCCAGGTCCCAGCCCCACCCCACACCGCTCCTCCCTCCTTCCCTCGCAGTCCCCTGCCAAGCTCCAGTCCTCTCGCCTCCGATACCTGCGGCGCCACAGCTGGAGAGGGGCTCCGAGCACCATGGCTCCTACCTACCCTAAGGCCCCCACAGCTTGGCGCCTGGCCCGGGGTTGCTGGTCTGCATTCTGGGACTACGAGACGCCAAAAGTGATCGTGGTGCGCAACCGGCGCCTGGGGGTCGTGTACCGTGCGGTGCAATTGCTCATCCTGCTCTACTTTGTGTGGTGCGCAGCAGACTGGGCGGGGGTCTGGGGATGGGCGAGGGCTGGCGATAGGGGAGCCCAGGCGCCAGGCTAGGGACTGAGCCAGCTGGGCAGGGGGAAGGGGCAAACTCAGCAGAGGAAATCAGCGCTGGACTGGGGAAGGAGGAGCTGGGCTGAGGAAGGAATACTAGGCTGGGGAGAGAGCTCCAGGGACAGCACCATACAGGAGGTTGGGGTAGTGGTTGTGTCCGGAGCTGGGCCCCACCCTGCAGGTACGTGTTCATCGTGCAGAAGAGCTACCAGGACAGCGAGACAGGCCCTGAGAGTTCCGTCATCACCAAGGTTAAGGGGATCACAGAGTCTGAGCACAAAGTGTGGGACGTGGAGGAGTATGTGAAGCCCCCTGAGGTGAGTCGTGCCCTAGGCCCCACGCCCTGCCCCAGGTCCCAGGCTGAGAACTGCCTGGCTCATAGTCCCTCTCTGTACAGGGGGGCAGCGTGTTCAGCATCATCACCAGGATTGAGGTCACCCCCTTCCAGACCCTAGGTGCCTGCCCAGAGGTGAGGGCAGTTGGGGGTGCTGGGGAGCTTGGCCACTTGTAGGGTGGGTCTCTGACTCCGTCTCCACCCTAGAGCATAAGGGTACCCAATGTAACCTGCCGCTCAGATGCCAACTGCACGGCTGGGGAGCTGGACATGCTGGGCAATGGTCAGTGGATACTGTGGGTGGTGGGTCGGGTCACAGCTGGGCTGGGCTGAGCCAGTGTCTGGCCTGCAGGGCTGCGGACGGGGCGCTGTGTGCCCTACTACCATGGGGCCGCCAAGACCTGCGAGGTGTCCGGCTGGTGCCCAGTGGAGGACGGGGCCTCAGTCAGGTGTGCACCTCTTGGCCAGAGGGGCAGGTGTGGGACCCTGCAGGGAGGGGGCCTGCTGGGGCACCAGGGAGGGGAACTCAGTCCTGTCTGTATCCCCAGCCACTTCCTAGGTAAAATGGCCCCAAACTTCACCATCCTCATCAAGAACAGCATTCACTACCCCAAGTTCCAGTTCTCAAAGTAAGAGCCAGCAGGGCCTAGGAATATTGGTGTGGGCACCCTGCAGGGAGGCTGTAGGGGTTCCAGGCCTCTGCCACCCTTAGGGGCAACATTGCACACCGGGAGGACGACTACCTGAGACACTGCACCTTCGACCAGGGTTCCGACCCCTACTGCCCCATCTTCCGGCTGGGCTTCATAGTGGAGCAGGCGGGGGAGAACTTCACAGAACTGGCACACAGGGTAAGTTAGGGCTCTGCCACAGCCCTGGCACCTTGGCAGCCCTGTTGCCACAGGGCATCACCTCTTCCTAGCTTGTGCTCCTGGCCTGACCCCTCCTCCCTGCAGGGCGGTGTCATTGGGGTTGTCATCAACTGGGACTGTGACTTGGACCTGCCTGCATCCCAGTGCAACCCCAAGTACTCCTTCCGGAGGCTGGACCCCAAGCATGTCCCTGCCTCCTCGGGCTACAACTTCAGGTACTATCCCAGGGTGCCCTGGAGAGGGAAGGGATGGGCTAATGGTGGTGCTTCCTGTTGCACAGCTTGGGCAAAAGCTTGCTCCACCCCAGGTTTGCCAAGTACTTCAATATGAACAGCACCATCACCCGCACACTTATCAAGGCCTATGGGATTCGCATTGATGTCATCGTGCACGGTCAGGTAATGCTATGCAGGTCCTACCTCCCCAAGACACTGCTGCCACAGGCAGCTGGTCTCAGAACAAGCCCCTTCCTCCCCAGGCAGGAAAGTTCAGCCTGATACCCACCATCATCAACCTGGCCACTGCTTTGACCTCCATTGGGGTGGTAAGGAACCCATTTAGGGACTGGGCAGGGCTGGGGTTGCAGGCCCCTTACCCATTGATCTCTACTGGCCTCAGGGCTCCTTCCTGTGTGACTGGATCTTGCTAACATTCATGAACAAAAACAAGGTCTACAGCCATAAGAAATTCGACAAGGTGTGTACACCACAGCAGTCTTCAAGCAGATGGCCGGTGACACTTGCCCTTGTCTTAGGCCAGGCCACTCCCCCACCTGGCCAGCAGGGCCCACAAAGGGCAGAGCCAGGCGAGGTTGTTAGGCCCCCGCCCATCTCTGCCATGTCTGATCAGATGGTGAACACCCCTGATCAACATATAGGACAAGGGCTCCCCACCTCTGGGTCTCCCCATCAGGACTCCATACCCACAGACCCCAAAGGCTTGGCCCAACTCTGAGCTTCCAGTCCTCACTGTGCTGCAGACCTGGGCCCCAAACAGAGGGACCCCTTCCCCTAGCCGAGGTCTGAAGGGCAGACACATTTCTGCCGACTCAAGTCCTCCCTGCCCACCACTGTCCTCTGATACACCCTGGGTGATACTACATCAGAGCTGAGGGGCTTTCCCCCACCCCCACCTCAATAGTCCTTTAATTCTGCCCAAACCCTTCCCTTGGAAGCCACAGCATGCTGAACCCAATAAAACTGAGCCTGAAAGCCCCTGGCCTCATTCTTGTGGGAAACCAGTGGGCCTGAGTGATCCATATAGGACAGCCATCCCTAATCATGGTGCTGCTGGCTGCATTGTCCCTAGATTGAGTGACCTTCCTTGCCAGCCAAGGGTAGAGCACAGGGCACCTCCAGTCATGTTGTGTGTGTACATGTGCAAGCACACAGTACCAGGTGTTCACAAGGCGGTGCTGAATGTAGGGCCAGACAGCACCCTCTCTACCTGAACCAGGTCTCAGGGTGCCACCTAGTTCCAAGACCCAGGAGCCGGGAAGAGACCTGGTCTGTCTGCCCCAAGCCAAGTCTGGAAAGTCCCTGGTACAAGTTCCAAGTCCCAGTGATGTCTGCAGGTGCTTCAGAGGGACACCAACTCCCAACACTCACAAAGACCCTCTCTTCCTTGGTCAGGTTCCATATAGGCCTCCAGACACCTGTGACATTCTTGGCTTGGTTTGTAAGATGTCTGGAGAAATGAGCCTTTCCACTTGAGGCCCTGGCTGCAGCTCAAGAGCCTGGCTGGCAGTTCAGGTTTCTCACTGAGCTCTGGGACAGCCCTGTCCTGCTGCAGGGTGGCTCTGCTGAGGGACACAAATGTTCTTGGCCCAATCACACCCCTCACCCATCTCCAGCTCTGCTTCCAGTAAGTCCAGTTACCCCCAACCTCCTTCCTCTCACTCACTGGCCCTAATTTGATTAGATCTATACTCTGGAGGTCTCAGCGCAGCTCAGACCTGGCCTGCAGTCCAGGCCAGCAGGTCCAAGCAGTGTCAAGTTTCTCCCTACACCAATGGATGGAGACTGATGGGCTAATGCAAGATACCAAGCTACTTGCCTTCTGAACTAACACAAACACACAGCAGCAATCTAAAGAAAGGTAAAAGTATAAGATTTAAGTGAAAAAGTATAGTGAGTGATATCAGATAGCAAGGACAAAGCGACCTGAGCCTCCTGGGAGCCTGTGGGGTCTCTGCTCTCCTAGGAGGCCCTGCCTTGCTACACTAGCCTAGGCCTCGACATGAAAGAGGAACGTGGATAACCTGGGGTCAGCTGCCACTGCCATCATCTCAGTGAGTAGAAAAGAAGCAGGGCCCTCTGCAGTGCTAGGAGACGGGGTGATGCAGACACCCACTCCTCTTGTTCTGAACAGAAAGTATACAAGGAGTAAGCACCCCCATCCTACAGGATAAGGTCTGGATTCCCCAGAAACCAGTCCAGGCTGCTCCCACCAGGCTGCCGGGGGGACCTCCTCTTTACAGAACACTGGAATCTCCAGCCCCACACAGAGCATGGGAACTGTCCTCATTCTGTGTGTACCTCTGCCTGGTGCCTAATCTCTACCACCCCCAAGCCCTGCCCTGGGAGGCAGTAAGCAGCCTCAGAGCTAGAGGAAGAGGTGGCTTAGGTGTGTGTCTCAGGGAGCTTTCCCACCCCACCGAGTCAGTGCAGGAGACCTCAAAACATGTTTATTCTGTGGAAAATGATCCTCAGGACCCTGAGGCCTTCTCAATAGAGGACCTGCTCAGATCACCACCAAGGAGGGCCAGGCCACTTCCAGCTGCTGCCTGTTCAGGGCCCTCCATGGCCACATGTCCTTGGGAGTCTGGACAGCTGGGAGATGTGGCACCCCTGCGCTCACTAAGAGCCCACCTGAGGGTCCTTCTGCAGCAGCCACCTCAGGGTCTCTGTGAGGTATGACATGCCATAGTGCTGGGCAATGTTCTGGAAGATCCCAATCTGCTCCATGAAGGCCTGGACGAAAAGAGAGATGCAGAACATCAGTGCTACCCAGAGAAGGGGAGGAATTAACAGGCCGGGAGTGCAGCCCACCTGGGTGTGGATGGTGAGGGCAAAGTCCCCTGCACAGCTGCAGTACACAGGCATGTGGGTCTCTTTCACGCCACCACACTTCTGGCAGACCTGCAATGGAGGGAGGCCATGGGTACAGTGCCCCACCCCACCCTGGGCAGACTTGGTTGGCATGCAGCACCATGTCAGGCCTCAGTTATGGGTACAACTTGAGACTTCACCCAAACCTCCCAGCCTCCCAACACCGTCTGCCTTGCTCGGGGGCCCATCCCCCAGAGCCCATATACCAGGGTTTCCTCTGGGCCCCACTGGCTGTGTTCACCCGTGACCCTGCACAGGCAGGTTGCTCAGGCCTGTGCTCAGATGTCTTCCATGACACCTGCTGTGGTCAGGGAACTCCACCAAGCTTCCCTTCTACTGCTGCTCTCTTGCACTGCTCATGCACACTGATTAATGTATTGACTGTCTCATTCTCCAGTGTGACACAAATGCCAGCAGCCAGCAATGCCCTGTGGCTAGTACCAAGGGCACTGACAACACGTCAATGGGGGCTGTCCTCCTTGGAGGTGACATGGGACCCACATATACTCCACTTCCCCAGAGTGTCCATTGCCTATCCAGCAATCCCTGCCAATAGTAGGGCCTCACCAGGTCCTGCAGTGTGAAGGCCATCAGCTTCCTCTGAAGGGCTTCTACCAGGGCGGCCTCAATGGCAGCTGAGTCATAGGCAGCCTGACAGTTGGAGCAGATCCATTGTGGCAGGACAGCCCCATCCTAGGAGAGCAGGGAGAGGGGTAGGTGGTGGCCACAGAAGACTTAGGCAGCAGCATGGCTGGCAGCTTCCCCATCAGTACTAGGCCCAGAGGGTTGCCGGAGCAGGTACCACAATCCACATAGCCAGCTGCCCCTGGCCGACCTCCACAGGACGACATCTAGGCCAACAGCCTAGCAGGGCTCAGAAAAGGCTGCTCCTAATCCACAGGAGAGCAGGAGCGGCAGGAGCTGCAGGCTGTGAAGGCTGTCCTGGCTGCCTGGGTGTCCAACACACCAAAAGGGCCACTTCTGGCTCTGAACATACCTGGGAGAAGGAGGAGTCTTTGCACAGGTTCAGGTCACGGCAGAAGTTACAATTTTGGCAGATCACCTCTGGGAGCACGTAGGAGCGGCAGGGGTCTCTGAATTGGGCTTCCTCAGAGAACTCGCCCACATCCACCAGGCGAAGCAGGTCTCGGTTCAGTTTATTCACCTGGTTTGTGATGTTTGTATCCAGAGAAAGAACCTGAGGGGACCATAGCCCATCAGGAAGAAGCTCCAAGTCTTCCCTACCTCCATCTGCATGGGATCCTGCATCATCTCATCCCCCTCAGCCTCTTCAGGAGCGTCAGGGGACAGCTCTTCTCTTTGGCAGCTATTTCTTCACTGTAAGAATCCTCACTGGTGAATTTAGCGAGCACTGAGGGAAACAACAACACTGACTCTACAAAATACCTTCAAAGGGGCCGGGGATTTAGCTCAGCGGTTTGGTGGCCTGCCTTACAAGTGCAAGGACCCGAGTTCAATCCCCAGTACAAAAAAACAAACAAACAAAAAAAAAACAAACCCAAATACCTTCAAATAGTGAAGAGGGAAGGCACCCAACTTGCCTGAGGCCAGCATCATCCTGATATAAAACCAAAGGCACAAGGAAGCCACAGACCAATAACCACCATGAGCACAGATGCAAAAACCCTCAACAAATACCAGCACATGGAACCTACCAATATACTAAAAAGAACACATGATCCAGAAACTGACCTACATGGATATAGCCAATTAAGTTTTGAAAAGGTCCAGAGATCACTTAACAGAAAAAGGGTAATCTTCTCAACCAATAGTTCTGGCAGTCAACACCCTCATGCAAAAATAAGAACATGCACATTGTACAAAAATGAACTCAAAATGGACCACAGGTTGAACGTGGCTCCACCAAAAGATGCAGGAGGGAGGGAGAAGACAGAAACAGGACATAAAAACCAACTCCCCATGATGAATGTAATCCTTATGTACTGCAAACACGGACTAACAAAAATAAAAATATTTTAAAAATGTAGAACCAAATATAAGACTTGCAGAAGAAAATATGGAAAATCCGTGTTCTTAAAAAAATTCCTTACATATAACATCAAAGCAGTTTACAATATCTGATAAAGGACTTGTGTCCAGGATATAAACAATTCTCAACTACAACTGGTAGTGGAGCACTTGCCTGGCATGTGCAAAGCCCTGGTTTTGATTCCCCTTTCAGAGGTGTGGGGGAAGAAAGGTAGGAAGATAGGAAGGAAGGGAGGGAAGAAAGGAGGGAGGAAGAGAGAGAAAGGTAGGAAGGGAGGAGTGGGGGAGGGAGAGGGAGAGAAAGAACATGCCCAATTTTAATAATGGGCAAAAGATTTAAATATGCCACCAAAGAATTGGACAGCAAACAAGCCCATGAAAAGTGCTCAGCATCATTAGTCATTAAGTAAATGCAAAACAAAACCATAACGAGATTCTACCACATACACATCTGAATAGCAAAAATTTAAAAAGCAAACAGCACAAAGTTCTGGCACAGCTGTGCAATAGGAGCTCTGGCCACTGCTTGTAGCTGTTTTACAGGTTCTTTCAGAGTCCAGCACTTTCTGCTGGTCCAGCAATTCCCCTCCTGGGTTTTAACCCAAGATAAACGTAGGTCCACATGAAAACCCAAAGAAGACTGTTCACAGTAGCTTTGTTATTAATCACCAAAAAGTGAAACAAGTCAGATGCCCATGCACTACTGAATGTAAAGCAGACTGCAGGCTGACTGTCCACACCACAGACATTCAGCAATGGGGAGGAGATGTGAACATTAACTGGATAAATCCCACATGTACATTGCAATGTGTGTGAAGCCAGACCTGGGGGCTGAACAACAGGATTTTACCTATGTGGTACTCTGGCAAGGACAGGGAACAGCCCAGGGCCTACCAGGTAGTGCCCAGGGACATATCCACAGCTGCTCTCCACTGCACTCCAATCAGAAACCTGAAATGAAGCAGCTCAGGGGCAGAGGGCATACCCAGTGCTAAGCGGCTGGGATGCTGCCTCGACGCTGGTGGAGGGGAGGTGGTCTGTGCCTAGTGAGCCTCACAGATGCACATGACCATATGTCAATTATGCCTCAATAAAAACAAAGCATTTTAGGGTTTGAATTCCTCTAAAGAGCCTTGAGCAGTCACTTGATCTTCAGCACTTGGCTGCCAGGGCTGATGCAGTCTGCTAGGACACTCAGGTAGTGGCACTGGATAACAAGTGCTTTGTGAGGGATGGCGCCACCTGGTCTCTACTTGGTAATACCACCCTACTGGCCTCGGGCCACCTTACTCGGAAAGCAAATTCTCATGTCACCTCATTTGATCTCTGAGCTCAGTTGTGACTCATTTGGCTGCTGGTGGCATGTGAGCCACAAGTTCCTCCTTCCCACTGCCTGAGCCGCCCCGCCAGGCTGAGATATTCACCAGCACAGCAACCTCCCATCCTGGGGCCGCTGCATCTGTACCTGGGCCCAGCCCACATCCCTCTCAGCACCGCACCTCAGGACTGGCCCATCTGTCCCAGTTCAGGCTCCATCAGGCAGGGCCTTTCCTGCTTGGGTTACCCAAGTCCAAGTGCCACAGCAAGCCTGGTGGCATGACCATGGGACTCCTGCCTGGCCCTCACCTTGCACACGTATTTGATGAACTCCAGAGCAGGGTTACTGAGCAGCAAGTGTGAGCCAGGCAACAGAGGAAACATCTCAGAGGGCTCAGTGGAGTGTCGGGAGCCTGTGACTTTCTTCTGAATCTTCTGCGTGATGGTGAAGAAGCTCTGAGTGAGCTCATTTGCCACGTAATCTTGGGAGAAGGTGATCACTCCTGGGAAGAGATAAAGATGCAGGGAAGGAGTCAGTTTGCCTGGCACCAGGCCCTCCCCCTGGCCCACACAAGGAGGCGTGTAGCAGGATCAGGTCACAATGTACAGTGCTGGCCTCTTGTAACATGGGAATGCTCACCGGGAAGGGCTCCAGCCAACCCCTTGGCCTCCTGGGAGAATTGACTGGGCCCCCTCCTCTTCACAGGTGTGCTTCCCGGGGCACTGCGCTTTAGTTCGTCCTTCATGCTGTGGTATACAGCCACAATGTATGCTGCAGAGACAGGCAAGCACTCCACAATCTGAGGGGAGGGGCCCCAAGGCTGGTCAGACCACCCAATAGACTTTGCTGAGATGAGCTGTTAGTGATGACCGTATCTGATGTCCTCGGAAGAGTGGAAAATCAGAGAAGGACATAAGGGGATTTGCAGAGTAGTGAGAGGACAGGAAAGTGGCTGGATTTCCCTACCAGCAAACTTCTCTATGATCTTCTGAGCCCACACACCCAGGACATTGCCATTGACAACTTGGAAAGTTCAAGACATAAGGAGTAGACAAAAACATAATCCTAGTGCCACCATTTCTGCAGATGTATGTGTGTAAATGTGTGTGTCTGACTGCTTACCAATATTGTGCTCCAATAAGTGGCCCTGAATCACAAAGGCTATTTACCTTATTACTTTATTTGTGTTCAACTGTGAAAACCTGGTTTGCAAACACTAAACTCTCAGATACAGCTGGGTGTGAAAAGTTGGGCCGCAGAGGCCAGGTTGCTGGAGCTGGTGCAGGGTTCCAGCTTCTGTCACCCAGCATGTGCACACATACATATGTAAGCTTGAGCACACTATGCCAAACATAGCTGGAGAACCAAATCAGGAAAACCCCTTGGTAACACCCTAGGGCAGCTGCTCCTGGTTCCTGGAGAAGAGGTGGATGGAGACACCTTTTCCACTGCCTGGGGCAGGAGCAGAGACATGGAGCCAGGGCTACTTTCACCAGCTCTGAGCTAGCCACAATGCTCTGGGCTCACCTGACACAATCATGAGGAAGTAGCTTTGGCAGGAGGCTGCCTGTGGCAAAAACTGCAAGATGTTCCAGTTGTTTTCCAGTAAGTCCTCCACATCGGATCCCTCCACTTCCTGCTCCTCCTCCTCCACTTCCTCCTCCTGGTCTTCCTCATCTTCCTGTTCATCCTCTGCTCCCTCTTTCTGGGAATCCTGCTATTAATAGACCAGCCCTGTGTGTCACCAGAAGAGATCCCTGGAGTCTGGGTCTCAGTCCTAAGCCCCGGTTGGTCCTGCCAGTGGATGCTCCAAGAATTAGGGCTCTGAGATTATTCAACTCCCAGTTCCTAAGAGGAAGGATCAGCCAGAGCTTCATGATGACCAGCTCTTCCTTCTGAGTTTAAGAATCTCTTCCTCAGCCAGGTGTGGTGGCACGGGCCTTGTAGTCTCAGCACTTGGGAGGCTGAGGCAGGACTGCCCAAGCAGGTGCTCAGTCAGCATATAAACCCAGCTTTACCATGGTTATCCCTTCAGCATGGCCTGGTCTTCTGGAAATGTTGAACTCACTTCTACACTAGCCCTTACCTCTTGCATCCTGTTGAGAACAGCACCATCTTTCTTTTGAGTTCCATGTTTGACTAACCCTCAACCCCAACCAGAGCTGCTCCTACTGTCAAAGTCTCCATGGAACCACAGCATCCAGAGCAGACTTGGTCTCAGCACCAGCCTCCTTCCCAAAGGGCTTCCCATGTGCCTTGGCCCCAGCTGATGTTAACTCTGCATTTACCTGTGTTACCCACATTTCCTCATAAGCCCCAAGCGCGTAGTGAGCAAATGCAGGCAACCCCTACCCCCACATCTCTGCCACCTCTCACCTGGCCACAGTGAACACTGGATGGAACTTTCCCTTTAATTCCACCATAGTTAGATGGATCCATCCAGAGAAGGAACTCCCAGCATCGAGAGAAGGTAATGGTGAGGGAATGGAAGATCTCTTTGGAATGGATGCTGCAGAGAAACCAAATAGAAACTGTTTCCATGAAACTGATGGCTCCCCTTTCTTCTCAGTAGCCAGATACTCAGTCTTCTCTTGACTTCCAGTGAACTTGAAATGTGTGCAGACTATCCCCTAAATTTCTCAGGGGAAGTGACACACAAGACGGTGAGGACACTGCTCAGGGACTAGCTGCAACGTGAGCTGATGGCCACAGAAAGACCTGGGCAGTCCATATGGGGAGGTGGCAGGGGACTGACCATGTGGCTTCCTACTGTCTTCATCCTTATCACCCCGTCCCCGTTCCTGGCAAGGTAGCCCCTGAGGTTGACCCCATGCTCTGAACCCAAGGGGAGAAAAGAGAAGACTAGGGGGAGGCCCATAAATGTGCATGCCAGACAGCAGGAGCCACCCTCCTCACGCTGTGTGGTTTGGCCCTTGGCGAGTGCTCTGCCCCAAGGACCATCCCCTCTCAGGCCCCTCTATGCCAGGATTTCCCACCTACCCCACCTGTTAGTGATGTACTCCACATAGGCAATGGCATCCTCTATTCTACGCTTCTTCGTACAAAGGATGATGCGGTTGAAATTGGCATAGATGACTGACGAGCCCAGACGTTTGAACTCAGCGATGAGCCTATGACAAAGTTCACAATCAATGCAGGGGGTATCAGGGTTCCAGTGCCCGCAGAGGGCTCCAGTGCCCGCAGAAACAAGCCTCCTGACTACACTCAGAACAGGAGCCACATGCAGAACAGAGCTTTCTTTCCTTCCTCTTCAAGATAGGGTCTCACTGTTTTGCCAGGCTGGCCATGAACCTCCTTCCGCCTGTCCTCTGAGTAGCAGGGACTATAAGACTTCCATCATGTTCAGCACAGCAGGGACTTCTGCATGGCAACAAAACACCACACAACACCTACAATCCCAGCCCTTAAGGAAGGAGGATCACCGTGAGTTTGAGGCCAGCCTGGGTTAAAAGTGAGTTCAAGGCCAGCCTGGACTATATAGGGAGGCCCTGTCTCAACGTAACAAAACAAAACTACAAGACTACATACAACAACAGAAGATAACAGAAGATAATCACAAATTGAGGGGAAAAAAGATGCAAGCTTTTGTCACAGAAAAATGGCTTCTTTTTACATAGAACTCATTCTTTTTTTTTTTTAAAGGTAGGGTCACTAAGTTTTGCAGGCTGACCTTGAACTCCCTGTCCTCCTCTATCAGCCTCCTGGGTAGGGGTTTATGTGACTTTTTTAAATAAAAGAAAAACCAGAAAAACTACAGAAAACTGGGCAAAGAACATGAAGAGAAAGTTTGATTTTATTCATAAGGACTATTAAGGAAGATGGTGCTGGACAGTAATGTCTCCCAGGAGGTTGGCACTCATACCTCACCATCATGGGGTGAAACAGGAGAGAAGTGCTCCTGTCACAGCCTCTGTGGGGGCTTTGGCCATGCTAACCAAATCAGCACTGATCCAGGAGTTGTGGCTATCAGACCTGCAAAGGTGCTACTTCTAGAGATACCATTGCATGGCCTGGCACAAAGCCACTCACTACTTCATTGTTTCTGAAAGCACAAGGTGAGACATAGCCTAAACGTTCATGGACCACTCCCCAAACCTAGCTCCAGCCCAGCCCAGCCCAGGCAGGCACTCACTGAAGAAAGAGCTTTTTCATCATGTTGTGCAGCATGCGATGCAGGGCAGGGTCGTATAGCAGAGAGCAGGGTGACCGGAGCCACCGGTAGAAGTGCATCACCTGGTTGTCTGCGTAGACATTGTGGTACTGCATGATCTCCTTCACCCAGCCCACGACCATGCTCTTCAGGATCCTGCAGAGGCACAGTGGGACTCAACCTCCATGTCCACATTAAGCCACACCATCTGTCCACCCTTGTGCCCAGGACCCACAAATAGGAACCTGCACTTGCTTCCTGCTGTCACCTGCTGGGTTTGGACTTCCCAGGCTTGGGGCTGGGATGTCTGGGAGAGTACAAAGGTGAGGCTCAGGCAACATACACTGGACATGGCCAGGCAGGACCCCAGGTGCCTGCTAGTGAGGCACTGACAATACATCCAGCCCTCAGCCCTCCAGAGGGCTCAAAGCACACCTTCACCTGAGGGGTGGAATAATTTCACAGGGGTTGCAACCCTGCAACAGGAACCTACTGAGGCTGCACAGTGCAGCTTCCTCATCACACACCCACTTTCTCTAGCATGGTCTCTGCATCAGGTCACTACCATATTTCATCTCAGGACTCTGCTCCAGCTCCCACCTCTACCTGCCTGTCATTCCCATTCCAAAAGACACCTTTCCTCCTCTCTTGGGGCAGAAACAGGGCAAGGCCTAGGCACTCATTCTGGAACCCTAGTTAGCTAGAATACTAACACTTGCTCTGAGTTGTACCATGAAACTCCATGACCTGGGCTCCTCTGACCTGTTTCTTCCTTTAAGACAGGACATGACTATATCATATCACAGGTTGGTATGAGGACTGAGTCACTGTGTGAGCCCCAGTATATAGGAAGTGCTCTTCAGGGTGCCTTGCATGACATCACCAGGAGCAACCCCTGCCAGGCCACAAGGCTCCACAACTCATGTTTGCTCAGTGGAGGATTGAGGACTCCTATAGCTGTCTGTCTCACTGGAAGGTAATGGCCTCTGGCCACAGGAAGGTCAGAAGGTAGTACCTAGACAGGTGGCCAGTAACCAGGCAGGACATGGCACAGGGTCATGGGGACACTGACTATAGCAGGAAACTAGCACCATGCTGACCGGGGGCATTGCCTCAAGCCTCAGCTTTCCAAAGTTCCAGCCTGGAGCAGCATGGGCACAGAGGCTGTACCTAAAGGTGCTGGAGCAGAGGGCTGCCTCGTTGTAGCTGGCCAGAGTGCTGGCCTGGTTGCCGGTGACCATGTCTTCCAGGGAGGCCTGCTGGATCACATCGAAGCTGATGCCCATGCTGCTGGCACCCTCCATGTCGTTGATGTGGTGGGACTGGAGGATGGTGTTGACTGCCAGGTTCTGAAGGTCCAGCTCCACGCATACTGCAGGAAGACTCTGCTTGTCCACAGCCCTGGCCAGCTCCAGGGCCACCTCCCGGTGCCCAGTCTCAGCCTGACCACCACCAGGACAATCAGTGCTACCCAGTGAGATCAGGCAGGTGTGTGCTCTGATCAGTATCTGACCTCAAACCCACTGGGCACTCAGCAGCTGGTCCTTTACCCAGGACACTCTCCTGTATGGCCTCAACTTTTTTTTTTTTTAAGGTACTGGGGACTGAACCCAGGGTCTTCTCATTGAGCCACATCCCAGGCCTCTTTATTTTTTATTTTGAGACAGGGTTTTGCTAAGTCACTGAGTTGATCAGGCTGGACTTGAAATTGTGACGTTTCTGTCTCAGCCTCCCAGTACAGGGCCTCAGCTCTTGACCCTCATGGCTGAGCACTGAGCATGGCTGCCAGAAGATGTCAACAGATAGATGGCGGAGACCCCGGCCTGGGTCCGTGTCCACTCACCTGTGGAGTAACAGCCGGGACTATTGATCTCCACCGTGGCTTGGTCATCAAACTCCATGACCAGGCGGTTATCATCAGCCTCCTTCCCCCCCAGGTCAGGCCGGGCCATAGGGGACAGCCAGAGCAAGTGGTTGTGCCGCTGGAGGTGGCGGGCAAAGAAGAGGTCAGAGCCAAAGGTGGAGATGTCTTCGGGCAGGTTCCCAATGGGAATGTGGAAGTACCTGTGTGAGGCATAGGTCAGGCTCACCCGCTACAACAACAGGGATGGCCAAGCCAAACACCCAGGAGCTAGCCAGGGCTCTCACCTGCTCATCTCAAAGGCCTGCGACAGGCAGGTGTCTAGGTTGAGGTAGTGCCGGATCATGCGGCGAGCTCCATGGCGCTGCCAGTCCAGGACACCATAGCTGATCTTGTCAGCCACACGCATAAGCACCAGTGGAAATTCCTCAAGGACAGGAACCTCACTGGCTAGTCTGCGCAGCTCCCAGCTGGACTGGACAGCGATGAGGGTGGGGCCCCGGCGCTCCTCCTGGGGTGAGCAGAAGGAAGGAAACACTGGTGGACCAAGCAAGCCTTGGGGCAGAGGCTCCCATAACAGGACACCATGCTCCTTTACCTTATAGGCGAGCAGGAAGCGCTGGATGGCCCTGCAGATGGTCTTCAGGTCAGTTTCTGCGCGAACCTCAAAGGTATGTTTGGGGGGCGGCAGGAGCTCAGGACCCACATTCTTCAGCAGGAGGCTGTGTTCCACAGAGTACAGGGAGCCCAGGTTGGGCATCTGATTGCTGCGCACCTGGACAAGGCCAGCAGGTTAGCCCCTTTGTTCAGGATTCTGAGGCAGTAGGAGCATCTTCCTCCCCATGTCCTACCTGATGCTGCCCAATCCTGCCCAGGGACTTACAGTGTCCATTACAAATATGGATGCTCTGCACTGTGAAGGGATGAAGATACCAAAGAGTGCCTTGTGGCCCTGTGAGTGGTGGTACAGGTAGATGTGGCGGATGCTCCCTACAGAAGGAAGCAGGCCTGTCAGCAAGATATGTAGGAGCAGACTGAACAAGGGGCCGGCTGGTATTTGCTATACCTGGTTCTAGGTAGCTAAACTGGGCCAAGGAGCGCATCTCCAGGTGCTCAAGGGCAAAGGTGTCAGTTTCCCAGCCTGAAAGGTGCCGCACCAGCTGCTTGTTGACCACACACACACAGCCCAGCTGCACGAGGGCCCGGAACAACAAAGGAACCTAGAAAAGTGGGCAGACAGGCAGCAGGACTGACTTCTCACTCACCCTGATACCACCCTGGTCTGGCCACCTCTGCAGACACTTGGCTGAAACCCACCTACCCGTGGGGCAGAGCGCTGCACACCCCTAGGGGTCTCTTTCCCTGATGGTTCAGCTGTGTGGCTGGAGGGTTACCTGTGTCTCATATACACCCTCAATGTCTGGCGCTGACAGCTCAGTGTTGATCTCATTGATATGTTCTTGGTACATGTCCTCCGGCACTGAATACTCATAGAGATTGTAGACCAGGTTGGAGCGGGGAAGGACCCGATTCACCTGGGAACATTGGGGAAGGGACCTCGTCATGGCCATGTGATGCGCCATTTAGACTCCTGACTTCCAGTGCTCACAACAATAAGCCCCCTTTCCTGATGATTACAACTAAAAGATCCACATAATCTTAAGAGGCATCTGCAGCCTCTAAAAGTGGACAAGTAGCCAGGGATTTAGCTCAGTGGTTCTAGCACCTGCCTTGCAAGCACAAGGTCCTGAGTTCAATCCCCAGTACCAAAAAAATTTTTAAAAAATAAATTAAAAAAAAAAAAAAAGTAGACGAGTGCTCTTTGACTAGGGTGCCCACAACAATCTGGGAGAGAGATTCCCAATTTATTTCCTCCTATCTCCCCTGAGTTTAGCTAGAGGGCAGAGGTAGAAAATCCAAAAGGAGCCATATTTTCTTGGCCAGAGCACTAGAAAGGAGCTGCCAGGGCAACCAGAGAGTATGAGTGTGTGTGTATGTAGGGTCCTGGAGAGCAAGAGAGCTGGACAATAGGGTGCCCCAATTTTGTACATGGGCCACATGTCCATGGCTGAACACACTCAGGCAGACCCAAAGAACTAAAACTGGAAGCTTTACAGAAAGGCAAGAAAGGGGGTGGGAGGTCTGAAGTTAACCTGGGTGGGCTGCGTCAATGTTAGCTAAATGATTGTTTAAAAAGTGCCCTAAGTCTCACAATATCAAACGAGAAACATCCAGGACACAATATTTCTTGCCATTAACAACAACCCGAGAAATATGAATATTTCTCAAAGAGGAAGAGAGCTGTCAGGTGCCAACCCTGGGATGATCCAGATATGGCCATTAGCAAAGACTTTACAGCACCTGTACCTGTGTTCCACCCAGCAAACATCCATACCTGAAATGAACAGGAAGACAGGTTCTCAGCAGACAAATGGAAATAATAAAAAAGAGCTAATGGAAATCTTACTACTGAAAAAAGCAAGCATCTGAAGTAAAGTTTCCCTGATAAGTTAAATAGAACAAAGATAACAGAAAATTAGCTGGGCATAATAATGCATGCCTATAATCCCAGCACTATGAAGGCCAAGGCAAAAGGATTCCAAGTTCAAGGCCAACCTCAGATACATGAGGGGTTGAAGGCCAGCCTGGACTGCAGAGCAAGATCCTGTGTCGAAAAAAAAAAAAAAAACAAACAACACACAACAGGGTCAGGGATTTAGCTCAATGGTGTAGCCCCTGCCTTGTAAGTGCAAGGTCCTGAGTTCAATCCCTGGTACTGGGGAAAACAAGCAATACCAAAAAAATTAATTAAAATAAACCAGAGAATTGCCAGTAAACCTTAAGTTAATAGAAAATATCCAATTTTAAAAACGAGAGAATCCTATTTTTACAGTGAGTAATCATACTCCACTCTATGCATTCCCTCCCACTAAATGCAGAGGAGCTGTGGGGCTCTGAAGAGGTGGTCTGGGGAGACAGAGTCTGCAGAAGATCCAGGAGTAAGAAATTCCTTGGTCTCCCCTCTGAGTGAACCCCAATGGATGATCTTCATTCGAAGAAGCCAGACTTAAAAGGCTGAATATGAGTTTAAGAAATACTTTCTAGAAGTCAAGTATACCTGAGGCACCTCCACAAGTACAAAGAGCATGTGCCACAGCTACCTATTGTGGCTTTACCTGGAAAAGGCCCACCTGTCTTTGAACACGAGCAGCAGCAGCAACTAGGCCACATGCACACGTGGAACACTGCTACACACAGGGCTGGAAAACACGTTGTAACTTAGGCAGGCCACAACTGCTCACACAGGTGTCACTTGGTATGTGTTTAACAGCATCCAACCAAGAAATGCACATAAGACCATCTCATAAACCAGCTTCAGGCAGAGTTAACAGGTTGGATTAACAGGGGAGCTCTGACTGAGACACCTCCTAAGAGCTTACGAGGATGAGCTACAAGTTGACACTTCTCACAGACATTCAGTTAAGAAGAATCTCAACAAGAAAGCCATGCCTGCTGCCTGTTCACCTGGAGGCCAATCCGCAGACACAGTGGGCCAGTGTTCCTGGGGCTGAAGGGAGGAGTGGAGACGAGGCTTTTTTTGGGGGTGATGACAATGTCTTAAAATTGACCATGGCTTTAGATGCACACTCTGTGAATTCACTAAAAGCCATTGAATTGAGCCCTTTACATGGATGGATTGTATGGCATACAGATTGGTATTTTAATAAAGCACTTAACAATAGCACCTACGGAAACAGAGTTTACAGCCTCTAACAAATATCTAGATTTTCCCCCGCTTCACAGAGACATACCTACTCTTCAGGACAGAGCTGGACAGTGAAGATGGGGACAGTCACTCAGCTCATCATGACAATGACACAGCAGCAGCTCACCTGAGCATCACTCTGGCGTACCTCTGTGCTTGGCACTCAAATATTATTTCAAATAGTTCTCACAACATCCAGAGGAGGCCAGATAGCTCACCTGGTACTGGTGTACACAAAGCCTTTGATTCTGGTAAATGGTTTTCCCCCTTTTTTGTGGTATTGGGGATGAAAATCAAGGCCTCATGCATGCTAGGTGCGTGCGCTTCCACTGGACTACACCCCAGGCTCTTATCCTGTGGCAGCACCTCAGAGGTGACTGCAGGGACCAGCAATGCTTGCATTCTTCCTACCTTGCGACAGGTAACCCCCTCCTCTGCTCTGGTCACCCGCTGGTTCACATAGAACACTCGGGGGATGCTCAGCTTGATACAGTGCAAGTCATTACCGATGACAGCCCATAGCCGGAACAGGCCAGTCTGGCTGGTCTGATTGATCTGAAGGAAGGCAGAACATAGCAGGTCATAGGACACCTCCCAGCAAGTGAGTAGGTCACCTCCCAGCAGCTGCCAGCCCTGCCAAAGCATAGGTGCCACGGGCCCTGCGATGGGCAAAGAGCTAAAACCCTCTCCATCCTAGACCTCAGGCTGCTACTGCCCTCAGGGGGCGTCCACATCCTGAGACCAAGATGCATACCTGCACAATCTGCCACGGAAGGTCCAGAATACTGCGGGCCGTTCTCTGCAGGAAGCTGCCCAGCCCTATGGCAGGTCCATCTCTGAGGCCCCCATGCCTTGGTGTACCCTTTACTGACTCCAGGCATTGCCTCTTCCTGCGGGCCAGGCGCTGTCGAGCCTGCAGCTGCCATTTCTTCTTATGAAACCGAAGCCAGACCAGCCACTCTTCCTGGGACAGATGGGAGCAACCAGAGGGCTTGTGGTGAGGCAGCAGTGTCCCTTTGTGACAGCTCACTTTCTAAGCCTCAGCAGCCTCTGGAGCACTCTATGACAACCAGGCATCTTCACAACCTCTCCCCAGGACGAGGCCTTGCCTTAGAGCCCTGTGCTGTACACAGAGCTCTCAAGACAGCAAACACCACAAGCTCTGCCACTGCAACTTCTTCCACCGCAGTCTCTCACCTGGGTGGTTCCAAGGGTGGGAGGCTGCCCCAGGATTTCCTGCCAAGGCACAGTCAGCATGAGGTCCTGAGATTCCTCCTGGCTCTCCCAGAGGACTCGCTTCCTCTTAGTGGCAACAGGGACCATGCGGTGGGGTGGCTTTGTGATACCAAAGTCCTCTATGTCAGGAGCACCAGGCTTTAGGCTGCCTTCCGGGGCCTGGGCCATTGAAATCTAGAAAGATCCAACCAAGCCTTAAAACTCAGAATCCCATTCACATAACCTACTTTAGAAATCTAACACTAGCAAATCACCTGAAATAGGATATTGATTTACAGAGGAACTAAACTTTTTTTTTTTTTTTTTTTTTGGTACCGGGGAATGAACTCGGGTCCTTGTGCCTGCAAGGCAGGCCACCGAACCGCTGAGCTAAATCCCCGGCCCCGGAACTAAACTTTTAATAGATGAACAGGAAACTTTAGAAAATGGTATCAATACCACAAATAACTTGCTTCAAGAACTTAATTCATAAAATGATTCTAAAAAAGATGGGCACATTCATGTTCATGTGGGGAAGATGGCCGCGGTCATGTTGATTACCAAATGCAGAGTTCACAAAAAACAAAATTTTGCCAAATGCTTCTGTTTGCAAATCAAATGGTTCACAAACAAAAGCATTCGTGACCAAGTTACCACTGTATTGCAAATAATAGCTGAACCCTCCCTCCTCTATCATGCTTTCATTTTGCACCATTTTGTACTTTCACTATATGACCACAAACAACACCCACCACAGCTGATTTAACTTTATATAAATACAGTGGGACCTTGGTATTTGTCATTAATTGGTTCCAGAAGGTGCAACAAATACCCAAAATGTCAAGTACTAAATGGTTCTGTCTGGACAGGGTAGTGAGTCTCGAGGCAACCAACACTGACAAGTTCCAGTTTATGTATCTAGTACTAAACACATGATGAGCACTGGGACAAAAGTTCTCTGTCAAAATCCATCAAGTACCAAATTCATCAAGCTATAAAGCAGCTGAGTACCAAGGAATAGCAGCACTGACGTGATATGCATCATGCTGCATCCCAGGGATCTCTTGGCTGTATCTTGGAGTCAGATGCCTGATTTGTGCACACAGCCATTCATCTAACTGCTGTAGAACATTCCTTTGTATAAACACCAACCATTCTCCATCACTTTCTAGATGGAGAACAGCTAGTTCCCACTATCCAAAGCTGTGGACCACGGCTAGGTGCCCACCTCCGTAAGTGCTACCTTCGCCTCCCTCTTCCCCGAGTTCTAACACCTGATGTCACCCTCTTATTCTCTGGTGTGACTGGCAACCTAACACTGCATGCTGCGTATGGGTAACTAGTAGTGAGGTCCAGCACCTTGCATAATGAGTGCCCAGTTACTTCTCCTGTTCACTCCTGACCTGCCTTTTCCCCCCAATTTTTATTAGTACATGTTTGCAGTATGCAATAATTATACTCCTTGTGGGAGAGCTGATTCATGTACACACCACATCTCAATTCTTTTTTTCATCCTCCACCTCCATCTCTTGGTCTCCTTTCTTTTTGCAAAAGATTCATTTCCCTGCTCAACAGTGCTTGCTTTGAGAGTGCTAGTTGCCATTCTATAATCCATCCCATGGACAGCACCTCAGCACAGGAACCAAAAAGAGCCTCTACCACCAGAAGAACAGCAAAGCAGCCCTTCCCAGCTAAGCCTTCAGGAGAGGATATCATCCCAGCCAACACCTTGATGGGAGCCTTTGAGGCCCTAACCAAGGACCCAGCCATGGCTATGTCTGGAGGCCTTAGCTGCAGAAAGTGTGGTCTGCCACAAATGTGTGAAGTTGCTACATTTTGGAATCATTTGGTGCACAGCAATAGATCACCTGTATATTTTCATGGACCACATGTGCTCTGTACATTTCAACTGTCTTCCCCAGCCCCCCAGTACCAAGGATTGAACTCAGGACCTTGTACTTGCCAGGCAGGCATGGCATCACTGAGCTACATTTCCAGCCCTCAACTATCTTCTTGAAATTGTATCTTGGTGACTTCTATGCTTCTTCTGTTTTTTGAGATAGGGTCTCACTATGTAGTTCAGTTTGGCCTCAACTTGCGAGATCCTTCTTCCATAGCATTCTGAATAGTTGAGATTACAGGCATGCAGCACCATGCAGGACCGGTTCCTTACATTTCACATTAACAAATCACATTATCTGGAAATAATGAGTTTCATGTTTCCCTTTCTTTTTTGTATCAGGGATTGAACTCAGGACCTTGCGTTTGCAAGGCATACAGCGGCACCACTGAGCTAAATCCCTGGCCCACCCTTTTCAATTTTTAAAACTTAATTTGTAGCTGGATGTGGTGGTGCACACCTCTGATCCCAGCTACTCAAGAGGCTGATATAGAAGGCTCACAAGTTTGCTGGGGATTTAGCTCAGTGGTTCCGCCGCCTGCCTTGCAAGCACAAGGGCCCAAGTTCAATACCTGGTACCGAAAAACAAAACACAAAAACAGAAGAATCACAAGTTTGAGGCCTGGACAACTTAATGAGACTGTCCCACCAAACAAACAAAACCCAACACAAAAAAAATTCCAAAAAAAAAAAGGTGTATGTAGCTCATTTCTTTCTGGGTTCAATCTCCCATGCCACACAAACGGAAAACAAAATCCTCTCCCAAAGCCCCTTACTTCTTGTTTAAATCATGTGCTGAGGACCTCCAAATACTATCGATGAGAAGGTGCTATCAGCTAACAGGAACTGATCCTTTATTGCAATGCTTTCATGTTCTGCCAAGAAGTGGAGGTCTGTCGCAGGGTTGTGAGAAGTGACCTATCAGACTGAAAACACCCTATCTGTTCGAATTCTGATTATTCAAAGTTTTATTCTGGACATACTCATCAAACATTTTCATGAGATGCTCCAAGAGCCTTCTCCTTTAATGAAGAATTAAATTAATACTTCTCCCAAGAAAAATTAAATCAGCAGATTACTAAAGTTAAAAAAGCTTACTACTCCTGTCGTAATTCTTACTTGGTCATAACATTATTCTCCTTATACTGTATAAAACTTAGGGGTTAGTATTCATCTATCTATTGTTCATTAAACGAAAATGGCCTAAAACTTCCTTTCATATACTGTTGTCAATTTTGTTACCAAGCTAACAAGCTCTCCCAAGGTTACCAAATGAGCTATTTTTCTTGAGTGTGAGATTCTATTTGTTCACTAAATCTAACTAGTTAAGAGTTACGTCAAAATCTCCTAAACTGATTAAATGTCAGTCTTTCTCATAATTAGGTAAAATTTTACATTTATTAGATCTGAGGCTACATTGTTAGACTTATGCATTCCCAGTGAATGAGTTCCAGTTTTGTTTTTTTTTAACAGTATCAGGGATCAAACTTAGGACCTTGCGCTTATGAGGCAAGCAGCAGCACCACTGAGCTAAATCCCTGGCCCTATCAGATGAATTTCTATACTGTTCTACTTTATGGCTCACTTTTTAAGTATTTTTTCTTTTGTTCCTTTGTTTTTTTTTGTGGTACTAGGGATCGAACTCAGGCCCTTGTGCTTGCAAGGCAGATGCAGTGCCACTGAGCTAAATCCCTGGCCCTTTAAGTATTTTTCAGCACTTGAAAATCTCTTTGCTCTTTTGATTTTAGCTACTTTTCATTGTAATGTAACAATTTTCATCTGTATTGAGAAAACTGAGGCCATAGGTACAGTTATTCACTAACTGTATACCTCAACATTAGCATGTAAGATAGCTCTTCAAGATGAGTGTGGTTGTGCACACCCATGATCCCAGCACTCTAGGGGGCTAAGGCAAGAGGATTCCAAGTTCAAGCCCAGGCTGGGCAACTTAGCAAAACTCTGTCCTAAAATAAAAAACAAAAAAGGGCTGGGCTGGGCACTTGGCTCCATGGTGCCGCTGCCTGCCTTGCAAGCACAAGGACCCAAGCTCGATCCCCGTACAAAAGGAGGGAGGGCGCGGCTGAGGATGTGGCTCAATGCCAAGGTTCTGGGTTCAATTCCCAGTAACACACACACACACACACACACACATACACACAGAGATAATTCTTTGTTTTGTTTTTTGAGACAGGGGTCTCACTTTATAGTTCAGGCTGGCCCTGAACTCATTATGTAGCTCAGGCTGGCCTCAAACTTTCAGAAATCCTCCTGCCTCTGCCTCCTGCATGCTGGGATTACAGGTGTGAGCCACCATACCCGGCGGCACACACACATAATTCTTTATCCACACCTGAATATGCAATCCGCTTCCTATTACACAAGAGTAAGTGAAGGGTGATTTTATTTATTATATACATACACACACACACATACACATACATACATACATACATACTTTTTTTTTTTTTTTTGGTACTGGGGATCGAACTCAGGACCTTGTGCTTGCCAGGCAGGCGCTGGAACCACTGAGCTAAATCCCTGGCCCAGTGAAGGGTGTTTAAATACTAAGGTGTACATTTTTAGGGGAAAACATTTTAGAGGCAGGCCTGCAACATTATGACAACAGTCTGAAGACCCGGGCACCCTGTGTTTCTGGCCTCACTGGTTACCTGTCTCTTGCCCTCTAGAATGAAAAGCTCGCTGATCTTCTTCTGCTTGTAGATGTCACTCTTCTCCAGCAGCTTTTTGTGCAGCCAGTCTGGGTGTTTGACACGTGGCACTGGGTTCTTCACCTGCATGAAGATGACCCCAATCAAGGGAGACCTCTGTCTACCTTTGCTGGTCCCAACTATGCTGGGCTTACCCACCAGCTCTGGCCTCACCTGCTGCAGAGCCGCAGGAATGGTGATGATCTTCTGGATGGCACTACCCAGGCGTTCTATGTAGTAGTCCCAGTCTAGAATCTCCATGTGCAGAACACACAGCGAGACAGACACACAGTGACAGACACTCCATATCCAGCTCTGTTCTAAATGCTTTGTGTCTTATTATATCCTCTAGAAACTGCACAATGCAAGGTGCCTACTTGAGAGGAGGAAACCTGGCAGGGATTAATTGCTGTCCCGGGACCACAGATTGGAGGCGACCCAGCTGTCTGTAGCCCTGTCCAGAACAGACCAAGGGCCTCCCTGGCATGCAGGTTTTCTGTATTTGCCATAGCATACTGCTTCCTCACCATCACACCTCAGAGTGGAGGGAGTTAAAGACTCCAGACAAAACAGATAACCCAGGTCAGGTAAATCTGCCTAACTACCTCTGTTTCTAAACTTACGAGAGTAGAAAGCATTGGCACTCACTGTTCGAATATCAAAGTCCTGAAGGGATGAGCTCTTAAGCCATTTCCGGAGAAAATGCTTCCTTACGGTGGGCTCTGCTTGGAAAATGGCAAGCGGGATGGCCCTGGGTGAAGGGAGGAGGAGGGAAACTCACAATGAAATCACTGAACCCCACTGTAATTCTTACTAAACATATATGGAAATGAGGACTTGTAACCCAGTTTGCGACTTTTTTTTTTTTTGGTACTAAGGATCAAACTCAGGACCTTGTGCTTGTAGGCATGGTGCCAATGAGCTAAATCCCTGGCCCCTGCAACTTATATTTCAAAAACTGTTCTTTTATACAAACTCTAATATATAATGTTTATAACATTCAGTCACCAAGTAATTCTCCATTACACTAACAGACATCCCTAGTGCTGGCCACTTGGGTGTTTCTGGTGCGAGGCCACAGCAAACAGCACTGCCCACCAACTTCAGGTCCCCGAACACATGCAAGGGAACATGTCAAAAGCTCATCACTGGGTAAAGCACACCAGAGTTGGGCCAATTCTAGAAACAAGGAGTCAGTCATCATGTCACCAGCAAAGCGGCAGTAACTCTCAGGAATACCTCTCTCTCACTGGACAAAAAACACTTCTGTGAAATGTTGTAAAGAAGCCTAGAGGGAGCACAGCAACCCTGTGCGTGGAGCAGCTCCATGTGAGGAAATGGAGACTAGCAAGGGTGAGCCCCGTGATGGCGTTCTTAAGTCCATTTATGCTGTTCCCTTTGCACATGGCCATGAAGAAAAGGTAGTTTCCAGCTTTCTGGCTTCAGTGGGTGACAGTCAGGGCTCAATGCTAACTCGAGCTCTCCAGTGCTGCTGCCTGCAAGCGTAGTTAAGGCTGTTCAACTCATGCACAGTATTTTCATCCTCAAACACATTGATTTATTAATTTCTACATAGTGGACATTTACACAATTCTGTCTGGTGCCAAACGTGATGCGAGGAGCATAAGGCCACTAAAGCACAGCTCAGAGGTGCCCTGTGCCCTCTGGTTCCACCCTGGCAGGCTCCACTCCAAGTGACAGTGAGGACCACTCTCCCAGTGCCATGCTGAGAGCCAGTCTACTTGCTTAATACAAACTATTCTTGGGCATTGGGGTGCACGCCTATAATTCCAGCACTAGGGAGGCTGAAACAGGAGGATCACCATGAGTTCAAGGCCAGCCTGAAATACTCTGTGAAGCCCTCTCTCAAAAAAACCAAAGTAACAAAACACTGTTCTCAGCATCTATTTCCAACTCTGCCAATGCCAGTAAAGCCACATCTCCAGGATGCCAGGAGTTTTCTGATCTCTGTGTGTGTCAGCCATCAACTCCTCACTGTGAAGTGCCATTCTGATCCAGTGTCTACTTTTCTCCTGGGGTTGTTTTTCTCACTGACTTGTAGGAACTCTATTTCACTTAGTTTTAAGTCCAATTTCTTTTCCTTTTATTATGACTATGATTGTTGTTATTGTTGTTTTGTTTTGTTTTTGTTTTTTTTGTGACAGGGTCTTGCTGTATAGTTCAGGCTGGCCTTGAATTCATTATGTAGTCCAGGCTAGCCTCTAACTTGCAGTGATTCTCCTGCCTCAGCCTCCTGAGTGCTGGAATTACAGGTGTGCGCCACCACGCCCAACAATGGGAATTTTTTTTTGACAGGAACACATGGTATTTACTTTCTCTTCCCTACAAGTTTCTTTAGGTAGATGAGTGTCACCATTGTTATTAGTCAATTTACCTTCCCTGGCTGTGTTCTCGAGTGTCACCCACATGGCCTCATTTATGTGGTCATTCACATAGCTGCAGGTGCTGCTGGCAGGCTCCCTCCACATAGGCCATTTTGGTTCCAAAGGCCTTTGTCAACTAGGACTTGAAGTCTAAAACTCCTTCCATCAGGTTCCTTCAGTTACAGGCCACTCAGACTCCAGATGAGGAGACAGGCTCACCTCTCCATAAGAGGATTTAGGTTACCTTAGGAAGCGTCAAAGACCAAAGAGGCCAGACTGGCTTCTAGTTCCTCTGAAAGAGACCTAGGACCTCTTGCCTCTACTCTTGGTCCTCAGGTTTCCCAGGGTAGGAAATCTGACGAGCACTACACTAAGGTCAAGCCCTTTCTTTCTTTATTCCGCACACCACCCACAGGAAGTCATGGCATCCCATCTCATTCCAGTCCCTACACACCTGGCCACTGTTCCCTGGTGGGAGCAGAAGCTGTCAACTGATGGAATCTTTTGTTGTTACCCTTGATGTATTGTAAGAGCTGGAGGACACTTTCTCCTCTTGAGCAGAGGGGACTGAAAGAGGTGACACTGGCATCAAAAGGAACTACTCAGATGCCAGAGTACTCTGTATCGCTTATCACAGGGGGCAACAGCAGCATCAACTAGGGATGAGGGACCTGGACCCTGCTCCTACTGGACCTTGACCTAGTGACAGGATGATCACATCTGGGGGTACATCTATGCCCACGATGGTAAAAGGCTGATTCCTGCAAGCCCTGGTTCTCTGGGCTTACCATGCCCTCTCCAGAACCCATAGGGACCCAGCAAGGACTTCCTAGAACTGGACCTGGGGGCTGGAGGTCAGCCTGCCTTCTTCAACAAAACCACTCCATGTTCTTCCCAAGGAGTTCTCCCTTCTGTAGGGAGCCAGCATCCTGCTCTCCAGGCCCTTACCTCTCTGTGACGGGAGAGCCCTCAGGCTTGCGGGAAATGATGTAGCGGCAGCTCAGTCCTGCATCCTTGACCATCTGGTCTCCCAGGAACTCAGCCAGGCGCTTTGCTGTGCTTATGGATGTGGACTTCTGCTCCCCGTAGTCTTCTAACTTCCGAGACATGGAGCGGTTCTCAGAGATCAGCTCAAATAGCTCAGAATCCGGCATGTTAGCTGCCTGGAGGGAGAAGCAATGACTAAAACCCAGACTCAGATGCTGAGGTGCTGGCGTCTGAGCTCACGCTGGACTCTGCTTCTGGGGTTACACAAGTCTCTGGCCCGAGGAGCAGAGGGCAGCCTCTCCTATTACAGTATATAATTAGCTTAAAAAAGGCACATCAAGCCTCAGCCTTGAGATCATTACCCTGTGCGCAAATTGTTAAACACCACTTGCCTACTATGTACAAGTATCTGGGTTCAGATCCCAGTAATGCTCCCACATACATATGCATTTATAGTCTGCAAAAAACTTTGTTTTTAAAAATTTTTTAATTTTTTATTTCTTGGTACTGGGGATCAAACTCAGGTCCTTGCGCTTGCAAGGCAGTTGCCAGAACCACTGAGCTAAATCTCCAGCCCTGCAAAAATTTTTAAATCAAAGTTGATGTGATCTCTGGTAATTTTTCTGATGATTCCTTTTCTCACCATGCTATTTTAAGAAATATTTTTTTAGAGTTGCTGGACCTGGACACAGAAACTAAGGGGAAACCTCAGGATTCCATCTGTCTCCTGCTTTCCCTTCAGGAAGCTCCATCTCTCACAACCAGTGGTGGCCTTACCTTGCTGTACAGCACATCAAGCCAGTAGTCGGCCACCTTGGCTACAGAGCTATACACCTCTTCCAGTGTGCTGCCCTTGAGGAAGGCCTCGAACACAGAGGACTGGAAGATTTTAATCAGCTGTAGCTCCCCGCGGCGTTTGACTTCAAAGCCCTTCAGCTCAGCCAGGGAACCATCTTCATTGAACACTGCATACCTGTGGAGAAAGTAGCACCATGGTGACAGAAATCCCTGAGGAATGGGTTGACTTGTCTTGCATCTGTCTTCCCATTTCCTATTTAACCAGTAAAATGAAGAAAGAAAAACCACCAGGTCTGTTTATCCTGGCTCTGGGCACCTCCTCCTGCTTGGCAGTTAGGTCTGATTCACATCAATGATATCCTCTGTAAGGCACAGGTTGTGCAATCCCTACCTCTTCTTCAGTTTCTTGCCTTCTTCCTTGGAGGCTGGAAGGATCATGGCAAGGTAGGGTCCATCAACCTCAAAAAAGATGCTATTCTCTGAGCGGGTGACATAGGTGAGTGAGGAAGGCTCAGCCAGCTCCTGGTACTGGTCATTGGTGAAGCCTTCCTGAGAAGCAAGAGAGAAGAGGCAGCTTCACTCACACAGGCCCACACTGGGAACTACCCAACAGCCCTCTGGAGGCCCCCCAACATCAGACATAGCCCAGAAGCAGAAAGGAAACTGATACATGCAGCAGTGTACTGTCTCAAGTGCATTTGGCCAAGCCCAGGCTACACGCTATACACGTCCAAGTGTACAACCTTCTGGAAAAGGCAAAAGTGATGCACAAAAATCATTTCAGGAGTAGCCAGGGTTTTAGGCAGAGAGAGCAGCTCCCTGGAGAACCACCCAACTTCAGGACCCAAGCAAGGAAAACACATACAATGCTGGAGTAACACATGGTACCAGGAAGCAGGAAAGTGCTCCCAAACAAGAGCACAAAACACAAAGAGAGACAGGCATGGTGATACATTCTAGCAGTCTGGGAAGCTGAGGCAGGAGGGTCATAACTTAGCAAGACTATTTCTCAAAAATAAAAAAGGGGTGGAGATGGAGCTCCGCGTGAAAGTCCTAGGTTCAATACTCAATTCCAGGAGCAAACAACAAGTAAAAAAAAAAAACCCAGACACAAGATGTGTGCCCAGAACACAAAGCACACATGAAGAAGCCCCAGTAGTCAAGGGGCTTCTTGAAAAATGAGAAATAAAAATAAATAAATAAAATGAAAAACAAAACATATGAGGATAGAGCTGGATTATAAACCAGATATAATAAACACCCACAATCTATGCAGATACCAATAAAGGAGCCAATGAATAAACAAGGGAATAATGGGAGAGAGTGACAATGACTTCCACACAGCATTCCAGCTAACAAAAGTAGAAGGGCTGGGCATGCAGATGTACACCTGTAATTCCAATCACTTGGGGGACTGAGGCAGGAGGATCCCAGGATTGACCCCAGCTTAGGTAACTTAGTGAGACTCTGCCTCAAAAAATAAGGCTTGGGGATGTAATTTAGTAGTAGAGCACTTTCCTGGCCTGTGCAAGACCTAAGTTCAAGCCCCAGCACTGCAAAAAAGAAAGGAAAAAGAGTAGAATGGATGGGGAAATGGCAAACTGCCATGAGCAAAACTAGAGAAACAGTGGCTGCAGGTGACTCCACTATCACAGGGTCAAGTTAGGGGCTGATTATAACGAGCAACTTGGTATCTGCAGAACTCAATGTATCTCTCCATAGCATTGTGGTCCACATATGCCCAGGCACTCTGATGCTCCCTCCTCTGGCACAGAAGCTGGATCTCCACTCATGGGTGCAATCACTGGGCAGAGAACAGCGTGTGTGAGGGGGACCAGAAACCTCACACAGGCCTGGCAGGTATAGGCGGCACCTTCACCCAGTGATCAAGCAGGATAACCAGCCCTGACAGGATACAATGGACAACAGCAGGCATCAACTCCAAGTAAATCCAAATAACCTCAGCCTGTGACAGAAGTAGTCAACAACCTCAGATTAAGGGCAGTCAACAAAATGCCTGACCAGGAAAGACCAAGGTACTGTCTTGGCTGGAGGAGACACAGCAGGAGGGCAGTGACATGTTAGTCACAGTTATGCATTTCTTCATCCTGAAGATTATACTGTGGTTTATGTGCACATTCATGTTAGGGGAAACAGGCAGAAGGATTCAGTTCTCTGTACCATTGTGGTTTTCCACAAGTTTAAAATTATTTCAAAATAAAAAGTAAAAGCAATGGATTCATTGCTGAATTCTATAAGAAATCTAGAGAAGACCTAATGCCACTAACTCCTTTAACGAAAGTGAAAGGGAAACAATACTCCCAAATTCATTCCTGGAACCAAGCATTACCCTGATTCCAAAACCAGAGAAGAATTCAACCAAAAAGGAGAATTACAGGTCAATCTCCCTAATGAACATAGATGCAAAAATCCTGAATAAGATACTGGCAAAGAGAATGAAGCAAATCATCAAGAAGATTATACACCTGATCAAGTTGGATTCACCCCAGGATGCAGGGATGGTTCAACATACACAAATCAATAAATGCAATACAGTATATTAATACAGCCAAGGATAAAAACTATATGATCCTCTCAACAGATGCAGAAAAAGCTCTTGACAAGATCCAACACTCACTCGTGATAAAAAAAAACCACAGGGCCAGGGATTTAGCTCAGCAGTTTGGTGGCCTGCCTTGCAAGCGCAAAGACCCGAGTTCAATCCCTGTACCAAAAAAAAAAAAAAAAAAAAAAAAAAAAAAAAGCCACAGAAAATTGTTATAGATGGTCTTTATCTCAATCTGATAAAAGCCATCTACAACAAACCAACATCATATAAAACGGACAAAAACTGAAAGTTTTCACTCTAAAATCAGGAACAAGATAAGGATGTCCACTGTCACCATTCTTGTTCAATATTGTTCTGGAAACATTAGCCAGAGAAATTAGACAAGAGAAGGAAATAAAAAGAATAAGGATAGGAAAGTAAGAAGTTAAATTATCATGATTTGCAGATGATACGATACTATACATAGAAGATCCCTCTAACTCCACCAAAAGACTTTAGAATTGATAACCAAATTGAGCAAAGTTGAACAAAAGTCAACACTCAAAAGTCAATAGCTTTCCTGGATACAAATAACAGACACAGAGAGAGAAATCAGAGGAACAATCCCTTTCACAATAGCATCCAAAAAAATGATATACTTAGGAATCAATCTAACAAAGGAAGTAAAAGACCCCTACAATGAAAACTACAGTACTGTGAAAAAGGAGAACGAAGAAGACAGAAAATGGAAAGATATCCCTTGTTCTTGGACAGGAAGAACCAATACAGTGAAAATGGCCATACTTCCAAAATTGTTACACAAGATTCAATGCAAGCCCAATCAAAATCTCAACAGAATATCTCACAGAATTAGAAAAAACAATCCTAATACTCATCTGGAACTAGAAGAGACCTAGAATAATAGCAAAGGCAATTCTGGGCAACAAAGGCAAGGAAGGGGATATCACGATCCCTAACCTGAGATTATACAACAAAACTATGATGATAAAAACAGAATGGTACTGTCAAAAGAACAGACCTGAGGATAAGTGGAACAGACTAGAAGATGCAGAAACAACTCCAAACACACTCTGTCATCATCTCATCTTTGACAAAGGAGCCAAATACCTTCATTGGAAGAAACACAACCTGTTGCTGGTGCTGGAAAAACTGGCTTCCACATGCTGAAGACTGAAATTAGACCTGTATTTTTCACCATTGAAAAATTGAAATGGATCAAAGATCTAAATATTAAAACAGAAACACTAAATCTACTGGAAGAGAGAATAGGTAGAACGTTTGAGGATATAGGAGCAGGGAAAGACTTAATGAACAAAACCCAGACCTCAGGGGAAATACTACAAAGAATCAACAACTTGGACCTTACTGGGTTTTTTTTTTTTGGTACCAAGGATCGAACTTCAGTTCCTTTGCTTGCAAGGCAGACGGTGAAACCACTGAGCTAAAACCCCGGCCCATGGACCTTATCTTATTAAAAAGTTTTTGCCTTACAAGCACAAGATCCTGAGTTCAATCCTCAGCACCAATTAAAAAAAAAAAAAAAAGCTTTTGTACAGCAAGAGAATCCACCAACAGAGTAAAGAGATAACTCACAGAGTGGGAAATTTTTTTTTACTAGCTATTCAGATAAAGGATTATCTAGAATATATAAAGAACTAAAAAATAAACAAATAAATAAATCAGATGTCCCTAAATGGACATCTGAAATAAAGACACTTCTTAGATAAAAAATTCAAAATGGCAAATATCTAAATATATATACATATATATATTTAAAAATATACATATGTATATATTTTTTTTTCTTTTTTGGTACCAGGGATCAAACTCAGGACCTTGTACTTGAGAGGCAGGTGGCAGCAACACTGAGTTAAATCCCCAGCCCAACAGCACATATATATATGAAAAAATGTTCAACATCACTGGTCATTCAAGAGATGCAAATTAAAACAATGCTGAGATTCTATCTCATTCCAGAAAGAATGGCTGCTATCAAGAAATCAACCAGGGCCGGGGATTTAGCTCAGTGGTGCTGCCACCTGCCTCACAAGCTCAAGGTCCTGAGTTCTATCTCCATATCCCCCAAAAAAGGAACCCTTCCTTCTCCACTGCTGGTAGGAGTATAGACTGGTGCAACCACTGTGGAGATTTCTCTAAAAACTAGAACTAGAGGTTCCACTTGACTCAGCTCTACCTCTTCTTATCTTCCCAAAAGAATTTAAAGCTTGGGGCTGGGATTTAGCTCAGTGCTGCCACTGCCCAAGTTTGATCCCTGGTACCAAACAAAACAAAACAAACAAACAATCAAACAAACAAATAAAGCATCACACCACGGTGATATACGCACACACCTTTACAGCAGCACAGTTTGGTGACAGCTACATCTTGGAAACAGCTCAAATGTCATCAATCAACAAGTGGATGTGGGCTTTTTAATATAAGGAAGTACTACTCTGCCATAAAAAAGATGAACTTCAGACATTTATAGCTAAATAGATGGACCTTGAGACCATACTCTTAAATGAAATAAATCATACACACATGCTTTTAAATACCACATTGTGAGAACCACGCCTGCTCCCGACCCAGCCGCCATAGCTCAAGCACCGGGAGGTAGGCCACCCCAATCCACCGCGGGAAGGAGAACCACGCCTGCTCCCGACCCAGCCACCATCGCTCAAGCACCGGGAAGGTAGCCGCGCGGGTGCCACTGAACCCCCATAAACCTCCCCCTGCCCGCCCGCACTCTCAGACCTCCTGACTATGGAAGTCTTTGGACCCACTCTGCAGAGGCAGAGGTGGTCATCAAGGGTATTTTTCTGAGTTCCCCACTTTGAACATCTTTAAAGAAAGGGCGTGGGAAACCTGTAATAGAATGTTGTGGAGTTCAACCATTCAGAAGGATGGGGAACTCAATCTGGGCCTTGCAGCCCGAGGTCAGTCAGCGTCAGGGGGTTCAGCAATCAGCTAACTGAGATCAGGGGTCTTGCATCCTCGCTCTGTCTGAGCCATTAAATGGTAAATATACTATATTGAAAAGTTTGTTCACTGCAGATATGTTCTGGACTGCTTCTTGATTTCAATTTAATTCAAATGATTTAAGGGTGATAGACAAGTGAATACCACAGGTGGTCAGTGTCCAAGTTCTGCTTGATCTTAATGTGTTGCTGATTGTATCAGTTGGGGTAAAGCACTGCCGTTGATTTGATGAGCTGTTTTCTCTGATGTTATGAAGATGAGAATGTCTGTGGGTCCTTAGAGACACAGAAGCTAGGGTGCAACTATATCAGGAAGATTTGGGTGATAATCCAGAGATTAAACCAAGGACAGTCCGACAACAAAAATTAAAATGAGAAAACACTTAAGCAAGACACAAGGACAGACTTCCAGTTCACCAATGGCAAACAGTAGGGCAAATGAGGATGAAAAGGCCGATAGTGAACCACCAGGACACCCTGAACTCAAAGCACAGGAAGTAACAAAACAGATCAATCAGGCTCTAGAAAAATTCAAAACAGAAATAATTTCCCAGATAACCATAGAGATAGTGAGCAAAATGGAAGTCGTGATTCGAGACTCTAGAGCAGAAACTGACAAAAAAATAGATGAGCTCAGGACCATGATAGAAGCCATGAAGGCCCAGCATAAGAAAGAAATGGAAAAAACAAACGCCCAACATAGGAAAGAAATGGAATCCATAAAACAGATTCAAACAGATATCCAGGAGATTAAAAACTCTCTCTATTGAAAGTGTACGCAACAGAATAAAAGAATGTGAAGATACACTCTCAGATATAGAAGATAAGATTGCAGTCAGTGACCATGAAAAGAGAGGTCTCTTAAAAACAGTAAGAGATCATGAGAAATCGATCCAACAACTCCTAGATGATGCAAAGAAGAATAACATAAGACTGATAGGAATACATGAAGTAGCAGGAGAAAATACAAATGACTTAAAAAAGCTGTTTGCAGAATTAATGACAGAAAACTTCCCAAACAGAGGGGAAGAATTTGACATTCAGATAACTGAGGCATATAGGACCCCAACTAGCTACAATCAAAAAAAATCTACACCTAGACATATAATAATCAAGATCCCAGAAACCCAACAGAAGAACAAAATACTACAAGCAGTAAGAGAAAAGAAACAAATCACATACAAAGGAAAGCCCATCAGAATCACAGCAGACTTTTCAACACAAACCCTTGGGGCAAGGAGAGCCTGGAATGAGATATTTCAAGTACTAAAAGAGAACAACCTCCAACCTAGACTGATGTATCCAGCAAAACTCTCTTTCAAAATGGAGGGGGAAATAAGACACTTCCACGACAAAGAACATCTGAGAAACTACATGAATACCAAACCAGCACTACAAGGAATTCTAAACGAGGTCCTAGAAAAAGACAATGAAGGCAGCAACACCATGAGGCCCAACAGAGCAAATCAAATAGGCAAGGCAAGAAATTAAAAGGAGAAGGTGAAAAAGTAAAAAGAGTCAACAAAAGGCCAATAACATGTCAATAATAAGTCAGTACATATCAGTTATAACCAGCATTGTCAATGGCCTCAACTCACCAATCAAGAGAAATAGACTGGCAAAATGGAATAAGAAGCAAAATCCAATAATATGTTGTATACAAGAAACACACCTAGTGCAAAAAGAAGCCCATAGACTGAAAGTGAAAAGACAGAAAACAATTCTCCATGTGAGAGGAGCCCAAACAAAAAACAGGAGTAGCAATCTTATTTGCAGACAAAGTAAAATTCAAACCAAAACTGAATCTAGTATTATTGATGTAGGACAGTACTGTATCATACCTCTATGAATGTAAAATATCTAGTACCTGCTTTATGATACATAGTAGGGACCGTGCTTTATCAGAGCTACATTTAATGATATTACTCTAGAATGTTCTCTTTCCAGATGATGATTAAGAGGCTAACAGAAAAAATGGTGCCAGGTACCACAGCAGCAACAAAACTTTGCTGTTTTCTGGATATTATTCTTTTCTTTGTTTTAATGGAATGTGCTAAATCTCTATAATTTTGTTTAGATGACTGCAGAACCTGGAAAAGCTGTAAAATTGAATTTTGGGAAACTTCAACGGTGCTGCCAACTTTGGAAAACGTCATCCCAATTTACTGTGTTGACTTGGCATTGTACAGAAATGGACAACCATATTGGTCTAGAAATGTTAATTAATTAATTAATTTATTTTTTTTCCCCTGTGTACAGGGGTAACACATCGTACTAAATATGTAAGGTCATATCTACGTGGGTTTGATTACAGAAACTAATAAAGTATTCTCTAAATAATGAAAAAGGAATAAGATAAAACTATGAGCGAGAAGCAATTTAAATGTGTTCAGGGACCATTTTCATCTCCAGAATTAAGGATTATTTTGATGTTACATCATTGCCTTTTCTCTTTTACTTTCCTTTTTAGTTTTATTTTAGGATTCCCTATTTTTAATGTTCATACAGAGATTTCTTTAACTGAAATACTGAATAGTTTCTTTGGTGTGAAAAACTATAATAGTACACAGGATCCTAATGAGACAATTAATAATGTGAAATAGGAAGTAAAGGGCTAAAGGTGTAAGGAAAGTGGGAAGGGTGGGGGAGAGGTAATAAGGGAGAGGAAAAAAATATGAGAAACTGAAAAAATGGAAATAAAATGTTTGTAAGTGGGGAGGCGGGGTGAAGGGAGGGCAGGGACAAGGGGAAAAATGAGAATCAAGACCTATTATGTAAAGCTACAGAATCCCAATGATGAATGTAATTGTATTGTATACCTAGATTGTACCAATAACCTCAATAAAAAGAAAAAAATAATTAAAAAAATAAAACAAACACATTGTTTCTCTGGTGTGAGAAAATGAATGTGGAAATAAGGACTGCGATGTATAATGGATGATGGGAAATGGGAAGAATGTTCAGATGGGAAGGTAAACAAGGGAGGAGAGAGGAAGAAAGGAAGGAAGGGACATGAAAATAGAAGGAAAAAATGGAAACAAAGCTTTCGTATATAGGGAGGGGAGGGGCCAGGGGGGATGGGATTAAAAAAAAAAAAAGTAAAAGCAAAAAGTGGGTGCTGTGCTGAAGGAGAAAGAACTTCTGGCCATGGCAGTATGACCCTCAGGCTATTGGGAGACAACCTGTCCTGTTAAAGGGACAAGGCTGGTGAAGTAGGTGATGGGAGGTCCTGCCCCACACTCACCTTGACCATGATGTTCAGCATGGCTCCAGGGTAGGAGACAGTCACCTTGGGCTTCTTCAAGTTGGTTGTCTTAATGACAAAATTTTCTGGGAAGCTATTTGGCAGGACACACCATATTCCATCTGTGTCCAGTTCTAAGGGCCTCCTTCAGAGAAAGAGGAGTCAGGCCTCAGACACAGGGCCATGGGCTCATTCATGTTCTAAAGAACGAAGTACGAGTGCTCCCTTTGGCAGCACAAATACTAAAGAACCAAGTATGAAATCCCTGGACAACACCACACTGGCTCCATCTTCCCAGCCCCTTCTCCCCACGACTGCATTCCCAGCACACTTACCCGATCTGCTCAATCAGCTCCCGTGCCTGGGTGATGATGTTGGCACCAGTGAAGCAGACAATGCCAGCCATCTCCATGGAGTACCAGCGAGCCCTGGGAGGGACAGTTGTGGCCTGTGATGGGTGGGCTGATGCACTGTTCCCTCCATAGGGAATAAATCATGGAAGTAGGAACACTCAGGAGGGATAATGGAATGGCCAAAATGCTTGGAGGGGCACAGAGCTAAGGTGGGCTCTGACTCTGCCCTGCATCCCCCACTTCAGGGAGCCACATGGCTCAAGAAAGCCACCATGGCATCAGCTGCCCTCTGCAGCCTAAGCAGCACCCTAAGGCTGTCCCAAAACACCTCAAGTCTACTCTACTCTTCACATCTCAGTCCAAGGCCCACCCTCACCTCTGGCCTCAGGAGACCATCTCACACCCTGCTCTCAGCTTTGCCCTTTTTACCCTCTGTCCAGCAGATATCAACATGGCTCTGTCTTGCTAGAAAGCGAAGATAAACACAATTCACCCTCAAACTAACCTCAGAGCCCAGTCCTCCTTTTGCTCTGGAGAGCTGTGGCAAATAGCACTCACATCCTCCAGGCTCCAACCCATAGAGGGCAGGCCTCACCTCACCACTGACCTGCCTTCCCTAAGGCCCCAACCAGACCAGTCCAAGCAGCACAGCTCAGCCTTACCTCTCCATCCTGCTTCCTAGTCTCTTCCTGGGAACACCCTCCGACTGGCTTCAAAACCCTGCACATCAGCAAGCTCTAGGCCCTGTACTGGTCACTCCTCCAACCATCCTTAAATACATCCGCCTTTGCTTAGCAACCGCCCAGACCCTTTCCATATCCAAATGATGCCACACTGAGTGATGCCAACATGCTGAAATAGAATGTACCTCCAGCTCAGAACGTACAGACCAGGATGTCCAGCAGCAGGTCTCTCTCTGGAGGCCCAGGCCCTCCAGCCTATGGCCCCCACTGTCCTTGGGGCTCCCAGTGCGACATAAATCTGCATCTCCATCAAGTTCTAAGCTACATGCACCCCACCTGCTTACCCCCACTGATCCTGTAGGCACTGGGATTCCTGTGCCCCACCCTGCTCATTCCACTGCATTTCCGGTGCCACATACCCCTTGCGCATGACATAGCCGTAGAAAGAGTTGAGGATGCACTTGTGGGCCAGCTGCAGCGAGTCATACAGGACCTCCATGTTCCTGCAGCGCTTCACCTCAGCTGCGTCACCTGCCTCCATAGCCGCCAAGAGCTTCTTCTTCCACACCTGGAACCACATCAGTCTGAGCACTACCAGGCTCTCCTCCTCACAGTCTACAAGTCAACAGCCTGTTTCTAATATGTGATAGAAAACTTGGAAAGAAAGTGACAACAAAGACCATATATTCTTCTGTAACCATCTAGCCATATCTCCTTTACTCTATTGCTCCTCCTCGCCTTCCACTTTTCTTACCGCTCCTCTGCATGTGTGTCTGCCTGTCTGTTCATCTCTCTTTCCGCAGATCAATTTGAAAACAGAAGCAGTGGAACCCCAGGCCTGCAGACATCTCCCACACCTGCAGGGTGAGGATGTTCACCTCTGCTGCCAGGACACTGAGTTCACAGATTATGCACAGTAGCTAAGAGTAGAAAGGTCCACTAAGGGCTAGGCAAACGTGGTAAACCCTTGTAACAGTGCAACCACACTGACAAGCACCATGCATGGAAGAGCTGTGAAAACAGAAAGCCAGTCACCAAGATTCCTCCTGTCTGAGGTAACCAGAGGAGCAGAGTTCGGACACAAGAAGAACGGAGGGGATGGGGGAGGTGAGTCTCAGTCTGGGAAGATGAAGACTTCTGGAGAGGATGGTGGTGGCCACTGCACAATGATGTGAATATACTTAAAACCACTGAACTGCCCTTTTTTGTGAGACAGAGTCTGTGTAGTCCAGGCTGGCCTTGAACTCTCTATGCTACCCGGGCTGGCCTTGAATTCACAGTGATCCTCCTGCCTCAGCCTCCCAAGTGCTGGGGTTACAGACCTGTGTCACCATGCTCTGCTGAACTGTACATTTAAAACATTAAATTTGATGTTATGAACAACTTGGCACAACCAGGCATGGTGGCATAGGTCTGTAAGCCCAGCATTTGGGATGCTGGGGCAGGAGAATTGCCACTAGTTCGAGTCCAGCCCAGGATACATAGTGAGTTCAGGGCCAGCCTGGACTACAAAGTGAAACCCTGCCCCAAAACAAAACAAAAAATGAACACTTTGCCACTGTAAGAAAAGTTGGTGAGAGCAGAGGTATTGATACAGTGGTATCAGTGCAGCACAGGATGCAAGGAGACCCCAGGGGGGGTGGTGCTTTTTAGGCTGAGCAGCACGAGATATTGCAGAAGAAATCATTTGCTTTGACAACATAAAACTATCAGCTCCTGATATAACTGAGAGTTGTCACATAGTTTCCTTATTCCTACCAGAAGAAGTGCATCAGTAGCTCCTTTAAATCAGAGGTCAGCAAACCAGAAGGCCAGACAGTTATTCATGCATGTGGATGCAGTTTGTCATAATCACTCACTCATTCACTTCCCACAGCTATCAACACACTAAGGCTGCTGGGTTCCAGGACAGCTGGCCCACTACAGTCTGCAGACCACTGCTCTCAGTAGTTACCTCAGAAACAATGTTCAGGTTAGTTCCCAGCCTCCAGCCAGGGTGGATGACACCTATACCCTTTCGAGCCATTCAACTTGTCCACCCATGTTTACCATCTGCGTCAGCTAAGGAAAGTCAAAAGAACGCACGCCAGTCAGTGGATGGCTGAGGATGGATGACAGCCAAACGCAGGCCCTCATTTCAGACTTGCCAGGGCTATCTTTCAGGGCCTTTCCAGCCTCACCTTGTGCAGCCCTTTGAACTCGTAGCGCCTGTCCCGGAAGGCCCGCACTGTGTCCACGTAGAAGGAGTTTTCCCGCTGGCAGATAGTGGTGAGTCGCTCCTCCACCTTGGTGATGTGGATCTTCTTATAAGCTTTGCGGCAGTAATCTATGCAGTTAAGTGGTAAGGCCAGCATGAGAGATCGTCCTGACACAGACGAACAAGTTGGGACACAGGGATGCAAAGAAGCCCAGTTTTCTCAGTTAACACCAAGGAACAGAAAACTCAGGTAGGCTGGGAGTGCATCACAGCAAAACAGGGCAGCCCCAGGTATGAGCAGGCAAAGACAATGAGACTGCAGAGAGTGCTTTCTGAGCAACTGCTGAAGGAAAAAGGAGGAAGGATCCAAAGGGAACCTCTAGCTTCTGTGTCAGCACCGGTGGGCAGGAAAGAGCTGTGGTCTGCAACGGAACTGCCCAGCTGCTCACCTGCTAGCCTTCGCTTCTCATATTTGGCTTGCTCCTCTCGCGACAGCTCATGGAAGGCCCGCACTGCCCCCTCTGGGAACAACGGAGGGAACTTCTCTGATTCCAGCTGGTGTTGGATCCGATGGTACTCACTGCGACTGGCCGGCACTGGGAGGGAAGTCACATGACAGGTTCCAGTGGAGATGCTGCCTGGGCTCCCACCCTGTCCAGAATCTTCTGGAATCAACACTCACTGAACTCGCCTCTCCACTGCCAGGCCATCTTCCTCTGGCAATTTGCCCCAGGCCTGTTGAAGTCACAGGCGGCACAGGTGACCTCATCTACCATGGCAGAGGGCTAAAAGGGACAGGAAGGAGGGGAGGGGAGTGAGAGCCAGGAGACAACAGGGTCTGCACACAACTCCAACTCTGCTGTGGGAAGATCAGTTTTACCTGCAGGCGGTTTGTGAGGATGATGTTGGGGTACATGGCTCCCACGTCCAGGTGGTAGATCAGAGGACACTCAATTCGGTTAGGAACATCTTTCAGGGAGGTGAGCTTGGTCTTAATCTGCTCACACACCTAAAGAGAAAGGGGAATGAAGGCACATTGGAGGTTCTGATAAGACCTGGAGCACTGGACAGTCACCACAACAGCAACGAGGGCCCAGGAATGGCACGGCAGCTACCAGGCCCCGAGACTTTAAAGAACAGAGCCCAGCATGGCCCACCTCTGCCCCTAAACAATCACCTCTTGAAAGTTGATAGCCTGCTCCACTGCTACCTTCTCCTCCTCTTCAATGGCATGGCGCATGGTCTTCTCAACCCGCTGCAGAAGAAAGTCAAAGGCAGCAGGATTCTAGGGCAAGTGACACAAAAGAATACAAGTCAGAAACTGCACCTATACTAACCTGCCATACTAATATTACCATAGGTAATATTCTGCAGCCACAAGTGCATGCAGAGCCCAGCATATCCCATGCAAAGGGCAGGACACCACAGACAGCACTGTAGGCTCAGGACCCTGGGGCAAAGCCCTGCCCTCTGTGGGCAAGAACAGGAGAAGTGGACACCCAGGAAGGCCCTGGGGCGCACCATTCTAAACCGGCAGGGAATGTCACTGCGAAACACGCCAGACTCCAGTGCCTCCACATGGCCCCCCACATAGGTCTCAGCATCCAGCACGTGGCCATCGTCTGTCAGCTTGTTGAACTCTTGCTCTTGCTTGTTGGGGAAGACGATGTTAGCATGGAAGGCCTGCACCATCAGCAAGGCCTCACAGAGTGTGCCGGAGCCCTTCCGCAGCACCTGCAGGAGACACCATGTCCAGCTACGTCCTCCGAGCCTCTGTCGTGATTGCCTGACTGAGTTTAGGACCTACTAGAAAGACACATGGATGTGGCTGCTGACCTTGCCTGGCATGGTCACGGGCACAACAGGGCCCCGAGCTTGCTGAAGAACACAAAGTTCTATACCACCTTCACCACCAGCCCCCAGGACCAACCAGCTCTGAGCAGCAGCATGCTGATAGCTGGGCCTGACAGAGAAGCAAGGGGTTGCTGACCTCATCAGGCTCCATGGGGATGATAGTGCACAAGGCGAAGATGAATGGGTGGACGTACTTCATATACAGGTAGTAAGTGGCGACAGCATCTGACACTGAGTATGTAGCCAGAGTCTGTGGAGGGAACCAGAGCTTGCTGTCAGGACCTAAGTTCCCACAGAGCATGAGGCCTAGAGGCGAGGTTCAGTGAGGGGCCAAGCCCACAGCAGGCAGCAGGTGCCCAAGGGAGATGCAGTCAGCTGGCACAGGAGCACAGGTGCCTTGCTGCCGGACTCCATGGGACCTGGAGACTGCTTGCAGAGCAGGAATATGGCTCACGTGCCTGGGGCTGCTCAGTGGCCATCCGGCACATGTCCTCCGGGTCTAGCTCCACAGGGTCGTACCCAAGCTTGGCTTTGGCAGCTGCCTTGAGATTATGACTACCCACAGGGAGGTAGCTGTCCCTCTTCACCCACCTGGGAAGGGAAGAAGAACAAATGCTAGAGATGACTAACACAAAGGCCAGCAAGATGGCACAACACAGAGGGGCAGAGGGTCCTGACAGCAACCAAGATACAGACTCCCTCCCCCATGGCAGGCCTCACAGAACAAATCACCTGGACCTACTCTCACAGATGGACCCCAAGACAGGAGGAAATGTGAGGGTGTTCTCAGGCCTCTACTTACCTCCCACTTCAGCAGAAACTCCGCCTTTTATCAGAGAAGAAAAGGCCTCTCCCCAGACCCCTCTCTGCCCCCCTTGCATTGTTCTCAGCACCCCATGGGGCTTTCCTTTCCTCCTCCTATTGTCCAGTCCCAGGCCCCTCTCTGCACCTCTAGGACCTCCTTCTGTGTTCTGCAGGCTTATCTCTTCACACCCCTCCTTCAGCATAGAAACAGTCAGGACCACCCATCTCTAGAAGGCACCTACCACCTTCTTCTACATTCTGCTGCCTTCAGGTCTCTATAGCTCAACATGCTCCTTGGTACTACAACTGCCAGTGCCACAGCCAGGCTTCATGTCCCAAGACTTCCATCTCTATGAATCCTGCAGCCCCTCCCTGCAGCTCAGACTTCTCCTCTGCTTACTTCTCATCTTAAGAGTTTATTAGGTGGGGATTTAGCTCAGTGGTTCTGGCACTTGCCTTGCAAGCAGCAAGGGCCTGAGTTGGATCCTCAGTACAAAAAAAAAAAAGGGAGTCTGTCAACTACCAAGGCTTTTGCCCAGACTCAGGTACCAGATTCCTGATCCAGGACAGACGGCAGAGGCCTCTCCACATGGGAAGGGGCTCCAGGTCAACAGAGATGCCAAAAACCACCTCTGACCTATTCACTCACCTCAGCAGAGCCAAGTCCTTCTCTTCTCTTTGCCTTGGACCAACTCACCCAGCCGGCACACTGCAAACCAGCTCAGCCTCCTGACTCCTTTCTACCCCCAATGCTGAGATGTCAGAGCCAACCTCCAGGCCAGCCAGAAGCTGCCTCTCCAGCCTCTGTACATTTCCACATTCATACCTGTTCTCCAACTTTAGGCCTGCTGAGCCCCAACACCAGGGCCTTCTGCCCCTCTGAGCCACTGACACTTTGCCCCTTGGCCTGCAGCAGGCCCTGGTTTGTCTGTGAATGCTCATCCTGCAGACCCCAGCCCACTGGTCTCCTTCTGGATGCTCAGAATCTGTAGCTGACAGCAGGATGAGTAGCAGTCAGAACCCGCATACCCCAGGCTTGCAGAACCAGACAGGCTGTGCTCCAGACCAAGCTGCTTCTCTGAGGCCACTGTCCTCCCCAACTACCATCAACTGGCTCATCTCATGAGAACTCTCCAACTTCGCACACAGGCCAGATTCTTACCTGAGGCAGTCCATGTGGATGCACTGTGGTGCCTTATACTCGCCCTGGCTGTCTTTCTGGAATCCTATCTCCTGATACATGCTCAGGCCATGGGCTGCTGCTCTGGCCTCCACAAATGGCCTGGGAACAAAAGAGGCAGGTTAGTCTTGCCTTTGTGTGTGCGTGTGTGTGTGTGTGTGTGTGTGTGTGTGTGTGTGTGTGGTTAGTACTGGGGAATGAACCCAGGGTTTCGCACTGAGCTACAGCCTCAGCTCCCTTGCTCCCTTTTTATCTTGAGACAAGGTCTTAATAAGTCACTAAATTGCCCAGCGGGGGCTCACATTTTCAATCCTCCTGCCTCAGCATCCTGAATAGCTGGCATCATAGACATGTGTCACCATGCCATGTTTCAGGTTATTCTCTGCTTCTCCTTCCTTTGTTCCTCCTCAGACACATGGAAGACGGTGCTCAGGAGATCCCAAAGTAAACTGGAACCTCTCACCCCAACCTCTCCTCCATCAGAAGGAGAAATCCACTCATGGTTATGAGGCAGAGGTCTCTTACCACCTCCCTCCCTGATACTTGCTAGTTACCCACAAACAGGACATGAACCTCACCAGTCAAAAAAGTCTCCATTGTAGGTCACCATAATGGTGGGTTTGGTCTCCTGGATGTGCTCAAACCATCTCTGGATCAGATGGACCTGAGCTCAACAAATCAAGCAGTCAGAGTGTCACTTCTTCTCTGCTTCCAGCTATTTCCAAACATCTCCCCCAGAAACATCTCTCAGAAAGAAGGCTGGGGACTAGCCTTCACATCAGTCCACTGTCTTGCCTGGAAGCTGGCTGAGCTGCAGCCCTTATTCAATGATGCCAAGTTCTCTAAAAAGTCACCACACTTCTTCCCACCTTCTCCCGATCACAGGCAGTTACCTCATCTGGTTCATTGAAGACATAGAAGGGCCCTTCATATTCTGGCTTGGGGGTGAACTCAAAATCCTCGATATCTTCTGAAACAATCTCCCTATTGGTGATGAGGTAGCCCTGGATAAGGTCATTAGCATTCAACACAAGTCAGACAGAACAAAGCTGAGAAACATCTTTCAACACTACCGAACAGTCCAGTGGCTCTCATCACCAAGAACTCTGTAGCCACTTAAGGCATCTCATTGTCTCCAGAAGAGCCCCAGGTGTCCTAGATTTCTGTTAGGAGGGAGGGGTGTGGCTGAAATCAGAACAACTTATTGTTCACATTCCTGGACTCTAATCATACACTGTCCCCTCAGCACATACTAAACACAGGGTGTACCCTGCTTTAGTGCAGGGACCACACAAGGTCCCCATCCCAGGGAGCTGACTTCCCACAAGGCATTCAGCTCACCTGGCCATCGATCATGTAGGAAATCATCATAATCTGGTCCGTCTCTGCATCAGGAAATTTGAGGGGCAGTTTGGTTGTCTCAATGTCAAATGCCAAAACCACAGGGTCCTGGAGGAACAAAAATGTAGCCTGAATCAGCAATAAAACAAGCCAAGGGCCAGGAGTGGTAGCACACATCTGCAATACCAGCTACCGGGAGGTAAGGGCAGGAGGATCCTAAGTTCAAAGCTTGTCTGGGCAACTCAGGGAGACCTTGTCTTGAAATAAAATAAATGAATGAATAAATGAGAAGGGTTGGGGATGTAGTACAGTAGTAGAATGCCCTTGAGTACTGGGGAAAAAAAGCCAGAAAAGGTCTGGAATCCTCCTTGGACTCCCAGAAAATGACTCTCATCTCTGCTAAAAGTAAGAGCTGAAAGGCTCCAGAAGAGTTGAGAAGTATCTTAGATTGACTGACCTATCTTCAGAAAACCACAGCTCACTGATGGTGTGAAAACTCAAACACGTAAGAAACAAAGGCCAAAGCTGTCAGAGTACCCTTCAGAACATTAGTCTCAAGGCTCCTTAAAATGATTACCTTGGGTTGGGGATTTAGCTTAGTGGCACTGTGCCTGCCTCTCAAGCGCAAGTTCCTAAGTTTGATCCCCAGCACCAAAAAGAACCCCAACTGCCTTGTTTAGACCTTTACAGCCCTGTGGCACAGCTAACATCATCTTTGGAATCAGAAAACTGTATCAAGACTTTCCCAGAATCATGAAGCCACACTTCAGCTCAGGCCTTCCAGGTATAAATCCATTTTCATCAGTCACTCCACTACCGACTGCCCAAGTGGAAGTCACAGCCTTCCCTCAGAGGTTCAAATCTACCTGGCTCAAATACTGAAATGAAATTATATTCTCAGTTCAAAAACTGATGAGAAAAATTCTAATTCTATAATTCTTTTTAGAAAGTATTTCAGAAAAAAGAAGCAAGAATTCTCTCCTCACCATTCAACTTGACCTCTCCAGAACACTTGTAGGTGAACCTGTAGGATGGAGGAAACACAAGCAGTACTTACAGGCCGTTCAACGAGGTCATCTCGGCGGATGATTTCTACTGGAAAAGCATTTCCTCGGTATCTGACATTGTACCAGTGAGCCTGCAGGACATGTAGGGCATTAACTAAAGAATGTCTATGCTCAAAATCAACCAATAATAAATGCTGGTGGGGTTGTGGGGAGATAGGAACACTTTTTCAGTGTTGGTGGGAATGCAGACTGGTGCAACCACTGTGGAAATCAATATGGAGATACCTCAAACAACTAGGTTTAGAAGTCCCATTTGACCCAGATATTCCTCTGCTGGGTATCGTCCCAAAAGAGTTAAAAGTATTGTACCATAGCGATATATGCTCACCCATATTTATAGCACCATAATTTGTAATAGCTAAAATTTGGAAACAGCCCAATTAGCCATGAACTGGAGACTAGATAAAGATGTGGTTTTTTAATAAAATGGGAGTACTACTCAGCCATAAAGAATGAGAAACTAGAGATATTTATAGCTAAGTGGACGCACACTGAGTCCACACTCTTAAGTGAAATTAGTAAGTCATACATATGTAAATAATGAATAGTTTCTCTGGTGTGAAAAACTAAAAATGTAGATGGGAATCGAATTAACAGAAAAAGAAAAATGGAAACAAAGTTTTGTAGGAGGGGTAAAGGGGTTGAAAGGAGGTCAGGGGAATGGGGAAAAAATAAGAACCAAGATAGATTATGTAAAGGTGCAAATTTCTGATGATGAATGTCACTACATTGTATACCTTAAATGTACCAATAAAATTAATTAATTAAAAAAACTAAAAATGTAAATAAAGATCAAAATGTATAATTGATATTGTGTAACAGGAAGAAAAGGTCTAAAGGAGTAGTGGAAATGGGAGGGGTAGAGGAAAAGTAAAAAGGGAAAAGAAAAAAAATGTGAAACGGAAAAACATGGAAACAATGTCTTTGTAAACAGAGAAGGAAGGGCTGGGGAATGGGGAAAAATAAGAACCAAGATAAATCATGGAAAGGTACAAGATCCCAATGATGAATGTAACTGTATTGTATAACTAAAATGTACCAATTAAAAAAAAAAAAAAAAAAGTCTATTTCTCCGTGAATTTAAGTGCATTCTGCTCGCTTTATTGTGTAACAGGAAGAAAAGGTCTAAAGGAGTAGTGGAAATGGGAGGGGTAGAGGAAAAGTAAAAAGGGAAAAGAAAAAAAATGTGAAACGGAAAAACATGGAAACAATGTCTTTGTAAACAGAGAAGGAAGGGCTGGGGAATGGGGAAAAATAAGAACCAAGATAAATCATGGAAAGGTACAAGATCCCAATGATGAATGTAACTGTATTGTATAACTAAAATGTACCAATTAAAAAAAAAAAAAAAGAAGTCTATTTCTCCGTGAATTTAAATGCATCATCTGCTGGCTGTTAGGAATTTCCCTCACCACATGAATCTTGAGGTCGATGGAGAGGCGGATGTGGTAGGGGATGTCATACTCGCGCATGTCTACTATGTTGTTCAGTTGGTCAGCTATCTTCTTGGAGGTTTCCTCTTCATCAGTGATTACACTGCCTCCTTGAAGAACGCTAGGAAATACAGAGAAAGAGAAGCTGACTCAACTACACTGAGATAAATCCTTGGCCCCAGAGCATGCTTTTCTTAAGCTCTTATTTCCTATTATTTTTATTCATGCATTTATTCCAGTCAAAATAAGTCATAATAACCTTTTGAAACAAACTGCTCTATGAATATAGAGGCTGCAAATAATTTTTATTTACATTTTATTGCAAGATGGGAAAAGCCCCAAGGCGACTGCCTTCTAATTTCATACACCTGGTCGTGACTTATGTCTTTAGTCACAACCAAATGCAGGCGAGGTTTCTGCACTCCATGCTTAAGACTGCAATCTCTGCCCTGAGGACATCAGCACAAACACACTAATGAGTAACCTTCATCCAGAGCCCAAACATAGAGTGCAGTGTCACTCAGCAACTGTTTTAACAGTCAAACTGCTCTAACAGCGGACAGGTCATACACATTTCATAAACCAAAACACTGTCTTCATATTTTTTTGTACAAATGGTAAGCAGACCATCCAAGTGAAGAAAGTGAAAATTCAAAGGGCTTTTTTATGCCACAAAACAAAACCAATGAGTCCTCTGCAGCCTTACTCTAGTTTCTGGGCTGTGCAGCGGGGTAGAGATTGATGAGGCAGCGTGGAGTCCCTCCACAGCCAGTGCCATGATGGTCTGGAAAGTATTTGGCCAGGTAGGCCTCACATCAGGTGGACAGCACCCCACTGGATTTCTGGAAAAACTGCAACTCTGGAACCTTGCTCTTCCCAGTGTAATCATGTGCAGGGTAACTGGGGGCCAGTTTAGTAGATGTGGCACATACAATAGGCAGTACTTCTGTGGAGACCATAGGCTTTGATTCCTATGAGGTACAGGCATCTGAAACCCATGCTGCAGCCAAGTTCTACATGAAGCCATTAAATCTCTAACACAGGATTTCTTTCTTTTTTTTTTTTTTTGGTACTGGGGATTGAACTCGGGTCCTTGTGCTTGCAAGGCAGTCCACCAAACCACTGAGCTAAATCCTCGGCCTTCTAACAGAGGATTTCTAGATGTCAGTTTTCCACAGCTGCTGCCTGTGCAACTGACCTGCTTCCTGTTGCTGTTGACATCTCAACATTTGATTAACTGTGCTTGGCACTCTGTACTTAATCTTCTCTGTAACATACCCAAATTTCTCCAGGGAAGACATGCTATGTAAACCAATTTACTAGAGTGCTGGATGAGGGATCTTTCCAAAATGTCTACTTTTTTTTCATTTGTTTGTGGTACCAGAGATTGAACTCAGGACCTCGTGCTGGCCAGGCAGGCCCAGTGCCACAGAGCTACATCCCAGCCCTAAAATGTCTATTGTTAAAACCAACTCAGTTGGGTGTGGTAGTGCATGCCTGTAACCTCAGCACTCAAGAGGCTGAGGCAGGAGGACTGTCACAGTTAACAAGTTGACACCCTGGGCTACATTTAAGGCCAGCCTGAACTACATAGTGAGTCTCAAAAAGAAAAAAAAAATCAACTCAATTTTAGAGCCAAGAGCCAACTTCCCCACACAAGGAAGGAGAGAGTTAAAACATAAAACATAGGAAGGCACTGGGCAACTTGGTACCCAGTTGCTCAAGTGTTTCAATATGGGACAATACAATCACTAGGGCAATTCACCACAGTCTTCCTACCACTTATCTACCCTGCCATGCTGGACCAGCTGATACTCTGCTCCTAAAAAGCTTACCTGGAGAGCATAGATGTGTATGCATCGCTGGTGTGGTCTTGTTCCCGATTCTTCTTCACAGCAGGAGAAACCTCTTTCCTCACCTTGACGAGATCCTCCACAGTGTGGAAGGACAGCTTGATGTAATTTCGCTTCAGACCCACTAAGTGATTTGGCTATAAAGTGGAGAGATTATGCTCATAAGTTTTAAACAGAGAATAATTTAGGGAGAGCAGACAAGAGTAGTAGCATCAAAGCACCTTGTCCACTTCTGCATGTAGCACCAATCAATGGGACCAGAGTTCCCTGAGAAGACTCTGAGAACAATCAGCATCCCCATCATCCAGACTGCCCCCTCCTAGTAAGTGATCTTTCTCCCTATTCCAACCCAGCCTGAAATGGCAGTGCACACCAGCCTCATTGCCCCAGGTATGGAAGGGACTCACCAAGTCCAGATCCTCCTTGGGGACAGTCTCTACTTTTGCAACTTTACCCTGAAACTTCTTGGAAACAAAAGATGAAACTTCCCGCTCACAATCCTAAATCAGAATAAAAATTAAAGGATTTTCTGTTATTAAGAACTACTTTCTTGCCTATATGAAGCCTACCACAGAACCACGTACAGGTCATCTAACTTGACTCTATGAAAGAGACATACCTTTCTGGTTGCAATGTAGAAATATGGCTTGTAGGGCAAGGCCACCTGCAAAAACAAGGCCAACCAGGAATGAAGAGAAAGACAAAATAGTGAAGACAGATTATCTGCAGATACAGCCCATGGCAGCCTGGATCCAAGGCATCCTGGACCTGGACAGCTCTTAAGAGAGAAGCACTCAGGAAGTCTGGTTTTGCTTGAATTTTCTCTAAGAGCCTATGGGACAACTCAGCTTTATTACCTGAGCTGACTTTTCTCATCTTCAAGGGACTTAGGTGGCTTTTGGGGGCTCTGCTCCTCACAGGCTACAGGCATCTGCACAATAGGCGACCCCCATGCCCTTCCTGATGGCTGTGGAGCTAAGGGAATGCCCATCATTTCTGACAACTGCTCCTCACAAGTGGATTTTAGCTTCTTGCGGCCAGTGGCTTACCTTAAACCTGTTGCCATCATCTTGAATAAAGTAGTAATCTACAGCACTGACTAAGCGTTTATCTTCATCTAAAATCTCAGTCTGCAAGAGAAGCAGGTGACATAGACATGCACAGACAATTCTTTACAAGTCTAGGAGCCATGGATGGCTAGTCTTGGGAAAGTGAATACTAAAAAAATCCCTCCAATCTGGCTCTTAATGCTACCCGACACACCGCCTCATTCACAGGTACACGGTAGTAACAACTCCCAATAGACTTCCCTGGAAGCTTTTTTTTTTTTTTTTTAATTCCAATGGCTCACAGTGATGACCCTCATCTTAGTCTCTTCTCATAATGGCCACCACTTTGTGGCCCTCAATGATGTTAAAGAGAAAAGGAGAGCTACGAAGAATCATCTCCCACCTGTACCATCCAGACTTTTCAGATAACCCCAACCTGTCACCTGTTCTTCAGATAAGGACTGTGTTACAGGAAGGGGTGTAGCCACCGCCACAGAGCAGAGGGCTGAGCAACACAGGTGCTTACAGGGTGCATGTTGATGAGCCAGCCAGTCTTCTCACCAGGCTCCTTCAGCCTCTCAAAGCCAAATCGCATGTCCATCTTATCCATCCACTGACTCCGCTCCAGACGCTTGAGTGCTGAGATTGAGGAAGAGGGGCCATCATCCCTGATGGAAAGAGGGAGTTTAGGCTTACCACCCATGACACAACCAACCCCATAGCCTTAACCCTAGTGTAAGCACACTTTAAGACTAGTGTCAGTGTCTCTGATATGGCACAGCATACACATTTCTTAAGACCTTGAAATTAGGGCCAGGGATTTAGCTCAATGGCACCATGCCTGCTTTGCAAGCATGAGGTCCTGAGTTCGATCTCTAGTACTGGGCCAAAACTCAACAACATAACAAGATTTGTGGGAAAAGTATAGCTGAGGCAGGCTCCTCAGAAATTATAACTATTAACATTAACCAACCAGCAACCATGTCTCATAGGATGATAAGAATATACAAAACCCAGCATTGCATTCTTGGGCATTTATCCCAGACAAAAGAAAACTCATTTTCATACAAAAATTTGCATATAGGTATTAATAGCACCTTTATTCAGAATAGCAAAATTCTAGCTGGGTGTGGTGGCACATGCCTGCATCCTATCACTTGGAAGGCTGAGACAGGAGGAACTCTGTGAATTCAAGGCCAGCCTGAGCTACATGGCGAGGTCACGTCCAGCCTGAAATACACAGACCCTGTCTCAAAAATTGAAGAAGAGGGCCAGGGATGTAGCTCAGTGTCTGCCTGGTCAGCACAAGGCCCTGGGTTCAATTCCCTGTGCCAAAAAAGAAAAGTGGAAAAAAACAAAAAACAAAAAAACCTGAAGAAAAAAAGCCAAACCCTACAAACAGCACAAGATAATCTTCAACCACCTAAGAGTTTATTATAGTTTATTCTCACACAACTACTCAGTAAAAATATGCACAACTTAAATCTCAAGAGAAATGCTGAGTGAAAAAAGCCAAAGCCCTCATTACATACTTTATTACTGAATTTATCTTTTTTTTGGTTTGTTTTCGGGGCTCAAACTCAGGACCTTGTACATGCAAGGCAAGTGTAGCACCACTGAGCTAAATTCCTAGGCCATTTATATTATATCTTTGAAACAGAATTATAGACACAGACAGGTTATCTTCCCAGGAATGGGAAAGGGAGGAATGACTATGGCTATAAAAGGCAAGGATAGGGATAGGGGTTCAGCTTAGTGGTTCTGCTGCCTACCTTGCAAGTGCAAGGATCCGAGTTCGATCCCCAGTACCAAAAAAAAAAAAAAGTCAAGGATTGTGTGACAGACTGTCTACAACTGACTGGTGGGAGCTGCAAGAGTACATACATGATAAAGCTGCACAGAGATGAACACATGCTCATGCGTCAAAATGCATGTAACATGGGCATGACCTGATCAAAGTCAATTTTCTGGCCTTGACATTGAACTCTAGTTATACGCAATGTTAGCACTACAGAGATCTGGATCTCTATTTCTTTTGACAAATGCAAGAGAATCTATAATTACCACAAAATTATAAGGTGTTTCTTTTTAAGTAAACACAAAAAAAAAGAGAGTAGAGATGCTGACATATGACTGCTGAGATACCAAAGATGCATAGGAGAGAAGAGCAACCTGCCATGGGCTGAGAGCCATGCCATGACAAAGGTGAACCTCCGACAGGGAAGCTCAGGGGCTCACATTTAAATTTCCTGTAATAGAACTAGCAAGTCGCACATTTGTGCAAGACTCCGGCTAGGAACTTTTTCCTTTCCTATGAAAGACAACACTTATACTTCTTTGTTGCAGTTCTTCTTGCCTGGGAAAAAGTACAGATTAAGCAGTACAACCTCTATACTTTACTGGCATCAGCCCCCTCTTTATGAACTGCATATGACTGATTCAGTTTATAGAAACACCTGCTGCAGTTAAAAAAAAAAAAAAAAAAAGACCTTAAGAAGTATCATAAGCTTGTGGGGCCCCTGGGTCTAGAAAACAATACAACCAAGCACTGACAAACAGGTATACACTGCTCTGATGGGGGGGGGCTCTGCCAATGGAGGGAAAGAATGAGCTCACTTCTAACCCTCAGAACTTCTCAAGCCTCTCTCTAATTACAATCATGTAATAATACTTCATACAGATTTTAGTACACATCTTAAAGTCAGTGCCTGATGAAGACTTTCTACCACCAGACCTATCAAACCTGTTGATTCCAGGGCTCAGATTCTCCCAAACTGTTCACAAACTTTAACCACAGACTGATCCCAATCAGATGGCCAAGTATACCTATACAGTATACAGCTTACCTATCTTCAAAATAGTGATCCTGCAGTTTATTAGTATTTCAACTTTCCTTTTAAAAATGTTATTTCTGGGCCAGGGATTTAGCTCAGTAGCACCATGCCAGCGAAAGTGCAAGGTCCTGAGTTCAATCCCTGGTACAAACAAACAAAAAACAAACAAAACAAACAAAAACAAACCTAAAACCCACAGTTCTGAGATTCTAGATCCTTTATGCTTTTGGCCAGAAGGCTTATTTATTTCCTAAGCCAACTATGTTCACTGGTCCTCAATAATGTAAGCTAAGCACCAATATCCTGTGCCTTTTTGTCTTAATGCAAACAAATGAGCTACTTTAGAAACCAAGGAGCGGAGCCTAGGGTGGTAATTAATACAAGTGTGTGATCCCAGCACTCTGGGAGGCTAAGGCAGAAGGATCACAAGTTTGAGCCCCAAGTGCCTTAAAAAAAAAAAAAAAAAAAAAA
>NW_022900924.1:23310993-23317354 GCF_012274545.1 Fukomys damarensis
AAAAAAAAAAAAAAAAAAAAAAAAGTTCAATGTGAAGGCCCTGGGTTCATTGCCCAGTACTGAGGGGGGAAAAAAACCCCAAAACAGGCAGATACAGATACAAATGTGTAGAGAGAGAGATGCTGACATTCAAATGAGAGATGGTAAATACACATCCCCACACAGAAGCAAGTCCATGTCCCACCTCTGCTTCCTGGCCTTGCCAGGCAGAAAGACACAGACACCCAGTCCTGGCTCCTGCTAGGCATGTTCCTGGGCATGTTCCATGTGCTCTTCCACACAAGGCAATGCTGATTGTTTCACAGGAATCCAGTGTCAAAGGCCTCTCCTCCCCAACTACTCACAGGTATCACTCCTTTCCTTTTATCACCCCTCCCTTCCCAGGATCTGATTCTAGCTCCCCATGCCATTTGCTAGAATGCACTTCTGTGGATGTTTGTGACCTAGTCTCAGCATGTAGTCCAGGTGCTCTTAAACTCACAGGTATCCCAGGCTGGCCTTGAAATGTGATGATTCTTCTGCCCTGGCCTCCCTACTGCTAGAATTACAGGGATGAGGCACCAAACCCAGCCTAGAGTATCAGTTTGTTTTTGGTATGAGGAATCAAACTGGGGACTTTGCACCTGCCAGACAGGCATGGCACCACTGAGCTACATGTCTGGCTCATTTTTATTTTTTAATTTAATTTAATTTTTTAGACAGGGTCTCACTTTGTAGTTGAGGCTAACCTTAAACTTACTGTGTACCCCAGGCTGTCCTTGAACTCCCAGCGATCCTCCTGCCTCAGCCTCCCGAGTGCTGAGACTACAGGCATGCACATGTGCCACCATGTCCGGCTATAGTACCTGTTATTGATGAAACTATACGACCAACACTGTCGTGGACAGTGTTAAGTGTCTTCACAATGTGTTTCTAAAACATTGCTGCATGATTTCACCCTGCAATTCTGCTTCAAATCATTTACACCAAGGAAATAGATGTGCAAGAAACAATCACTTTACATGTGGATGTTCAACACAAGTGTTACAAGAGGTTAAAAAGAAGCCATCTACATAAGCTACATGTCGAAAAAATTTTGAAAATGATCTTAACCAAGTCTGTGCAGAATTCATATCCTCTGCTACCTCAATTTAGCTCACCAGTTTTTAACTTATAAAGTGGAAACAAAACTGTTTCTTTAAAACCATTTCTTTCCCCTGAAAGTATTAAGTCACCTCCAACTGAACAAAAGCATGGCCATAATATTCCAAGGTTAAGATTCTTCCTAAAAAAGACGATAACCACTTGCGGCAGGCAGATTAATGTCTCTCCCCCCCTCAAGATGTCTCACTTTTTTATCCAGTAATAGTACACAATCTGAAAAATAGGGTTATGGTCACAAAGCTAACACCATTTACTGGTTGTTTATTATCACAGACGCTGTCCCACCCCCTCTACGCACGCTCAATCTTCATGACGAGCCCTACGAAGGGGACCACCTGGATCCTCTTCCAGAGAGACTGAGGCACAGCTGACAGGCTGTTCGCCAGACACCCTTGCCGCAGTCGGCATCCCCGCAGGGCTCAGCCCTCCCATTCCCCACCTGCCCGTCTTCCGCGTTTGTAGTCCAGTCCCGCGGAGAGCCGCTGACAGAACAGGAGGGCTATGCCCGGGCGCCACCGCGCCGCGCGGGAACAGGCTCGGGAGCGGAGACGGCTCTTACCGGCTGGCCTCGCCGTCCGCACCGGGTTCCAAGACCCGCCGTCCACTATTCCTCAGCACCATGGCGCCGCTTTCCGACTCTTCAACCTCCGAGACGAGTTTGGCGCCCTCTCCCTGCTATCGCGAGAGCCTGGAAGTGCACGCGTCCAATCAGGAGGCGCAACGCTAACCCCGGCTCTCCAACCGCGGTGGCGCTCAGAGGAGTGGCCAAGGGGGTCTCGGGCTGCTATATATGCAGGCGTGCTACCCGCCCCGCCCCGCTCCAGGAGGCTGGGGTCAGGGCCGGGGGAGGAAGTACGTGGTGGCTAGTTCCACCACAGCGAAGTCTATCCAGAGCAGTGCTGCAGGCTGCAGTGGGGCGGGAAATGTCAGGCCGTCCCACCCTGCGACTAGAGACTAGGGTCCCGAGCCCAGCGAGCCAGTGGAGGAGTCGCTTCCCCTGGCGGTGCACTGCGAAACGGAGACAGAGACCGAGATTGAGATGGCTCCCGCAGGCGTCTGGGCTGCGCGCGGAGCCCGCGCTCGTCTGGTACCTGCTGCTTTTGCAGCTTTACCCAATGCTCACCAACGCGGCCACCAGGTGGACGACGCGTGTCGCCGTAGAGCTGTGTCCTCCGTGAACTAGCCTCCCTAAGCCGTGCAGGCGCCACTATGCAGGATAAGTGTTCGCGGCCCCCGCGAGGACAGAGGTGACCGCAGGACTCTGGTCAGGAGAGTCACCGAGCGGTGACTTCAGGCTTGCGAAGAAGCGGACTCTGGGAGGAGGGCAATGGCGGGCAGAGGTCCTGGGGGAGGAGCCCGCGCAGGCTGAAGGAAATGAGAAAGAAGTAGCTAAGGGTCAGATTTAAAAGACCCTGTACTGTGCTAAGAATTCTCGATTTTATATTATAGTTCCCAGAAGGCAACCATAGACCCAGTTTCAGAGCGAGTATCAAGCCCGTCTCCACCTTCTTTTTTTTTTTTTTTTTTTTTTTTGGTACCGGAGATTGAACTCCGATCCTTGCGCTTGCAAGGCAGGCCACCGAACCGCTGAGCTAAATCCCCGGCCCCCTTCTCCACCTTCTGACAATTTTACTGCAACAACGTGGGCTCCCGTATAGGTGCGAAAACGAGCGAAGGAACATTTGGGGATAGGATCTTTATCTACTGGAACAACTGTGTAAAACGATACAGTGTCAGCAACCAGTGCTCAGCCCCACAGATTATGTTCAGATTTCCCTTCCGTTTTTCTTGTACTCAGTGTGTGTTAATTTTGTTCAGTTTCACCGCATGTGTAGGGTCATGTGTCCACATCACAAACTACAGAATAGTGTCATCCTAAGGATCCTGCTGTTGCCTTTTTAACCCCACTCCTTCGAGACACTTGTATATAGTTACCAGCATCATGTTGGTGTGTGGATGTGTTCGGTTCTGAAGCTGATAGGATGAGAACCGATCCCACCACCCATGGACGGACTTCCTGTAATCTCAGAGCAACCTTGCCAGCTGTGGCCCCAGCAGGAAAAGACGCCCTAGGGCAGTTGTCCCATTTTCTGATTGCCTCTCTGTCCACAGTGGCATTTTGTCAGCACTTGGGAACTTCCTGGCCCAGATGATTAAGAAGAAGCAGAAGATAGAAGACTCTCAAAGCCTAGATATCAGTGGGCCTCTCACATAGGCAGTCTACAGGTGAGAGTGCTTCCAAGGGGCTGCCTAGCAGAGCATGACTGCTCACACAAGGTCTTGGAAGGGTCTAATGTGAGGAAATGGATTTTGAAAAAGCACTTAAGTAATCATCATGGGATAAAAGTCAGTTTACAGGGTCAGGGATTTAGCTCAGTGGTTCTGCCGCCTGTTTTGCAAGGGCAAGGACCCTACTTCAATCCCTGGTACCAAAAAAAAAAAAGTCAGCTTACAGGGCTGGGAATTTACCTCAGTAGTTCTATCACCTGCCTCACAAGTGCAAGGTCCCAAATTCCATCCCCGGTACCAAAAATAAAAAATAAAAATAAATAAATAAATTTTATGTTTAAAAAAAAGTCAGGCTGGGCGTGGTGGCGCATGCCTGTAATCCTAGCATTTGGGAGGCTGAGGCATGTGAGTTCGAGACCAGCCTGGGCTACATAATGAGTTCAAGGTCAGTGTCAACTACATAGTGAGACCCTGTCTCAAAAAGCCCCCCCCAAAGTCAGTTTACACTGTATGTAGTGTACATATGCATATATGTAGGTGGGGTTGCTTTGATTTTTTTTTTTCATTGAGTGTCTGTGCTTTTTAGGTATATAGTATAGTTACATTCATCATTGGGATCTTGTTCCTTTACATGACAGTTCTTGGTTCTCATTTTTTCCTCATACCCCTGCCCTCCCTGTACCCACCTGCCCCTATTTACAAAGGCTTTGTTTCCATTTTTTCCTTTTCTCATATTTTTTGTTTTCCCTTATTTCCTTTCCCCTACCCTTACCATTTCCCCTACACATTTAGCCCTTTTCTTCCTATTTCACATTATCAGTTATACAATTGGATTTTATTTACAGTTTTAGCTTTTCATACCAGAGAAACTATTTGGTATTTACACATGTATATCCTATTTATTTCACTTAAGAGTATGACCTCAATATGCATCCATTTTCCCATGAATGACTTTAGTTTCTCATTCTTTTTGGCTGAGTAGTATTCCATTTTATAGAAAAATCACATCTTCTTTATCCAGTCTCCAATTGATGGGCAATTGGGATGTTTGTGAGTTTTAGCGATTACAAACTGTGCAGCTATAAACATGGGTGTGCATATATCACTGTGGTATGATTCTTTTAATTCTTTTGAAAGATACCCAGCAGAGGGATAGCTGGGTCAAATGGAACCTCTAATCCTAGTTGTTTGAGGTATCTCCATATTGATTTCCACAGTGGTTGCACCAGTCTGCATTTCTACCAACAATGGAGAAGGGTTTCTTTTTCCCCATAACCCCAGCAACATTTACTATTGGTTGATTTTTGATAGCAGCCATTCTTTCTGGGGTGCAGTGGAATCTCAGTGTTGTTTTCATCTGCATCTCTCAAATGACCAGTGATGTTGAACATTTTTCATATATTTATTTGCTGCTTTTACTTCTTTGAGAAATGCCTATTTCAGATGCTCATTTTTGAATTGGGTCTTTATATTTGGGGGCCTGATTTTTTTGAGTTCTTTATATATTCTAGGTAATAGTCCTTTGTCTGAGGATCAGCTGGTAAAGTTTTTTTCCCACATTGTAAGTTGTCTCTTAGCTCTGTTGATGGTTTCTCTTGCAGTGCAAGAGAATGAGATGAGCTCTTTAATAAGATGAGATCCCAGTTGTTGATTCTTTGTGCTAATTCCCATGCTACTGAGGGTTTGTTCATAGTCTTTTCCTATGCCAAATGTCTTTGAGAGTTCTGCCTAACTTACCTTCCAGCAAGTTTAGTGTTTCTGTTTTAATGTTTAGATCTTTAATCCACTCGGATTTTAGTTTAGTGCATGGTAAAAGATAAGAGTCTAGTTTTAATCTTTGACAGGTTAAATCAAGTTTTTCCAGCACCATTTATTAAAGAGGCTATCTTTCCTCCACTGAGGATGGTTGGCTCTGATGTCAAAGATGAAGTAGCTGAGTACATCTGGAGACGTTTCTGTATCTTCTAATCTATTTCACTGATTGGTCTGTTTCTTTGCCAGTACCATGCTGTTTTTAATCATAGTGTCTTTGTAGAATAGTTTCAGTTTGGGGATAGTGATACCTCCTGTCATGTCTCAGTTGCCTAGAATTGCTATTCTGGTCTCTTGTTCCAAATGAATTTTTGGATTATTTTCTCTAGTTCTGTGAAATATGCTGTTGGAATTTCAATCAGGATTGCATTGAATCTGTATAGAACTTTTGGGAGTATGACTATTTTCACTATGTTGATTCTTCCTACACAGGAGCAGGAGATATCTTTCCATTTTCTTATATCCTCTTTTTTCAGAGTATTGTAGTTTTCAGTGTGGAGGTCTTTTGCTTCCTTTGTTAGATTGATTGCTAGATACTTCATTTTTTTGAATGCTATTGTGAAAGGAATTGTTTCCCTAATTTTTCTCTCAGTGAATCTGTTATTTGTGTATAAGAAGGCTCTTGATTTTTGAGTGTTGACCTTATATCCAGCTACTCTGCTGAAAGTGTCAATTAAGTCTAGACATCTTTTGGCAGAGTTGTTTGGGTCTTCTATGTAGAGTATCATATCATCAGCAAATAATGAGTTTCACTTCTTCCTTTCCTATCTTTATTGCTTTAGTTTCTGTCTCATTTCTAATTGCTGTGGTTAATATCTCCAGAACTATATTGAACAGGAGTGGTGATAGTAGACATCCTTGTCTTGTTACTGATTTTAGCATGAAGGTTTTCAGTTTTTGGCCATTTAATATGTTGTTGGCTCTTGGTTTTTCATAAATAGCCTTTATCAAGTTGAGATAAAGATCACCTATTCCTATTTTCTGCAGGATTTTTATCATGAATGGGTGTTTTTTGTTTTTTTGTTTTGTTTTGTTTTGTTTTTTGGGGGGTACCGGGGATTGGACTCAGGTCCTTGTGCTTGTGAAGCAGGCAGCGAAACCACTGAGCTAAATCCCCAGCCCCAAAGAATTTGTGGATTATTTTATTGTTATATTAATTATTATTATTATTATTATT
>NW_022900924.1:23317371-23330016 GCF_012274545.1 Fukomys damarensis
TATTATTATTATTATTTTATTTTGGTACCAGGGCTCAAACTCGGGCCCTTGCGCTTGTGAGGCAGGCAGTGAAACCACTGAGCCAAATCCCGGGCCCTATGAATGGGTGTTGAATTTTGTCGGATGCTTTTTCTGAATCTTTTGAGATGATCATATGGTTTTTGTCCTTGACTCTGTTAATATAGTGTATTACATTTATTGACTTACATATGTTGAACCATCCTTGCATTCTGGAATAAATCTGACTTGGTCAGGGTGTATGATCTTCTTGATGACCCTCTATATTGTTTGCCAGTATCTTATTGAGGATTTTTGCATCTATGTTCATTAGGGAGGTTGGCCTGTAGTTCTCTTTTTTGGTTGGGTCTTTCCCTGGTTTTGGAATCAAAGTAATACTTGCTTTCAGGAATGAATTTGGAAGTATTTTATCTCTTTCAATTTCACTGAAAAGTTTAAAGAGTAGTGGCAGTAGTTCTCTAAATGTCTTGTAGAATTCAACAGTGAAGCCATCAGGACCTGGGCTTTTCTTTGTTGGTAAATTTTTAATTACGTTTTCAATTTCATTGATTGTAATTGGGTTGTTTATAATTTTGTTATCTTCTTTGTTCAACTTTGGTAATTCGTAAGTATCTAGAAATCTGTCCATTTCTTTGGTACTTTCCATTTTATTACAGTACAGATTCTCAAAGTAGGTATTGATAATCCTCTGGATTTCTGCTGCACCTGTTGTGACTTCACCTTTTTCATTCATAAGTGCATGGATCTGAGCCTTTTCTTTCCTTCTTTTTGACAAGGTTGGCTAAAGGGTTTAATTGATTTTATTTATTCTTTTGAAAAACCAACTCTTTGATTCATTGATTTTTTTTTTGTATCATTCTCTTAGTTTCCATTGCATTGATTTCTGCTCTTATCTTTATAATTTCCCCCCTTGTATGAGCTTTAGGTTTTTCTTGCTCTTCTTTTTCTAGGAGCTTAAGATTCATCATTAGGGTGTTTATTTGAGCTCATTCTGTTTTCCTAGTATGGGCATTCACTGCTATGCATTTTTCATGTAGAACTGCTTTCATTGTTCTACAACAATGAATGTTATATGGGCATTATCATTTATTTATAAAAGCTGACTTTCTTCTTTAATTTCCTCTTTGATCCATTGATTGTTCAGGAGAGTGTTGTTCAATTTCCATGTGTTTGTGAAGTTCCTATGGTTTCTTATACTACTGATCTCCAGCTTGATTGCACTATGATCTGATAATATATAGAGGATAACTTTGATTCCTTTGCATTTATTCAAACCTGTTCTGTGAGCTAGTATGTGGTCTATCTTGGAGAATCACCCATGTGCAGCCGAAAAGAATGTATATTCTGATTTTGTGGGGTGGAATGCTCTGTAGACATCTATTAAGTCCATTTGTTCAAAAGATTGGTTCAGTTCTAGTATTTTGTTGTGTATTTTTTGTCTAGATCATCTGTCTTTTTGTGATAGTGGGGTATTTAGGTCTCCCACTACAATTGTATTAGTGCTTATTTGTTTTTTCATATACCTTAATATTTGTTTTATATAGTTGGGGCATTAATATTTGGTGCATATATATTTATGATTGTCATCTCTCCCTCTTGGATTGTTCCCTTTACGAGGATGTAGTGGCCTTCTTTGTTTCTCTTAATTAGTTTGAAATTTACTTTGTCTGTGAATAAGAGCTAACCCTGCTTTTTTCTGGGCTCCTGTCACATGGAGAACTGTTTTCCATCCTTTTACTTTCAGTCTATTGAGTTTATTTTTGAACTAGGTGTTTTTCTTGTATACAACATATTGTTGGATTTTGCATCTTAATCCATTCTGCCAGTCTATTTGTCTTAATTGGTGAATCAAGGCCATTAACATTGATGGTTATACCTGATATGTATTGATTTATCATCATCATGTTATTATCCTGTTGGTGGCTCTTTTTAATCCCCCCCATTTAGTTTCTTGCCTTGCTTAATTGATTTGCTCTGTTGGGCCTCATGGTGTTGTGACCTTCATTGTCTTTTTCTAGGATATTGTTTAGAATTGTTTGGAGTGCTGGTTTGGTATTCACAAAGTTCCTCAGGTGTTCTTTGTCATGGAAGTATCTTACTTCCCCATCAATTTTAAAAGAAAGTTTTGCAGGATACATCAGTCTAGGTTGGAGGTTGTTTTCTTTTAGGGCTTGAAATACCTCACTCCAGGCTCTCCTTGACCTGAGGGTTTGTATTGAAAAGTCTGCTGTGATTCTGTTGGGCTTTCCTTTGAATGTGATTTGTGTCTTTTCTCTAACTGCTTGCAGTATTTTGTTCTTCTGTTGGGTTCCAAGGATCTTGATTATTATATGTCTAGGTGTAGATTTTTTTTTTATCATGGCTAGTTTGAGTCCTATATGCCTCACTTATCTGTATGTCAAATTCTTCCCCTCTGTTTGGGAAGTTTTCTGTCATTAATTCTGTGAACAGTTTTTTTAAGTCATTTATACTTTCTTCTGCTCCTTCATGGATTCCTATCAGTCTTCTATTATTCTTCTTTGCATCATCTAGGAGTTGTTGGATCGATTTCTCATGATCCCTTACTGTTTTAAGAAATCTCTCTTTTCATAGTCACTGACTGCAATCCTATCTTCTATATCTGAAATTCTATCTTCACATTCATTCATTCTTCTGTGAATGCTTTCTATAGAGATTTTAATCTCCTTGATATCTGTTTGAATCTGTTACATGGATAATTCTATTTCTGTCCTATGTTGGGCATTCATGGTTTCCATTTCTTTCCTATGCTGGGCATTCATGGCTTTTTTTTGTCTGCTTCTGTTCTAGAGTCTCTAATCATGTCTTTCATTGTGCTCACCATCTCTGTAGTTATCTGGGAAATTATTTGTTTTTGAATTTTTCTAGAGCCTGATTGTTACATCCTGTGCTATGAGTCCTGGTGGTTGATTGTCAGACTTTTCCACCTCATTTCCCCTAGAATTTGCCATTGGTGAACTGGAAGTCTGTATTTGTGCCTTAATTGTTTTCTCATTTTTATTTTTGTTGTTGGTGCTGTCCTTGGTTTAATTCCTGGGTTAGTACTTCAATCTTCCTGATATAGCTGCTCTTTAGGTTTTGAGTCTCTGATGACTCAGAGACATTCTCATTTTCATAATATCAGGAAGAACAACTGATTAAATCAATCACAACCCTTTAGCCCAATTGATACAATCAGCATCAAGTATAGCTTAGAAATTGACAATTTGTGTTAGTTATTAATCTATCCCCTCTAACCATGTGAATTAAATCAAAATTGAGGACCAGCCCAAAATACGTTTATACTGAATAAACTCTTCAATATAGCAACTTTACCCTTCAGGATGGGGACTTAGAAGGAGTTGGGAGGAGAGGAATAGATAGGTAGAAGAATAGGAGTTTTCAAGTGAAGCCAGGGACACAGGATGATCTCGCAAACTCTAGGAAACTTTTAAAGACAAGAGGGAAAGACAGAGTGTAAGAACAAAGACAAGAATAGAAGGGCCGGGGATTTAGCTCAGCAGTTCGGTGGCCTGCCTTGCAAGCGCAAGGACCCGAGTTCTATCTCTGGTACCAAAAAAAAAAACAAAAAACAAAAAACAAAAAAAAAGACAAGAATAGAAGAAGTTAACAATAATAGGCAAACTATAAATTGTACTCATTTTCCTTTGAAACTAATGACAATTGAGCAAAGGAAAAAGAAGAAAAGAAAAAGAAAGAAGAAATCCAAATTAGGGCAGGAACAGGAACAAAAAGGGAGATGAATGTGGGAGAGCAAGAGACAGTAGGAAGAAGAAGAAAGAAAAAAGGAGGATTTGAAGAATGGGAAATTTTTTTTAAAATTAAAAATAAGAGGAAAAGAAAAAAATGTGAAGGGCCTCTTTCAGGGTGTATCTCTGCTGTCACAATAGACAATGTGGGCAGCATTGTGTAGAACTAAGTCATATAGTCTCAGCTACCCAACAGTAGACCACTGAGATTCAAGTTGAATTCTGACTGCAAGGCCCAAGTTAAGCTTCCTGACCTCCTGCAGGGTTCAATTTACAAGGTTCTATGGCAGGTTCCAGCTGCCCTTCCCCTGAAGATAGTCCAAGTTCTGATGGAAGGTAGTGATCCTTCCAACTTACCAACTATGGAGGTCTGATGTGCCTTTATTGTAGTTTACTTCTGTTCTATCTTCTGGAGCTCAGTACAATGGCCTTTATGACCACCTGTGCCTCTGCAGTGTGGGTCCAGGTAGCTGCGAAACCAGGAGGCCGAGAGCATGGGGGAGGTGGGGGGAATGCTGCAGAGGACCCCATGCGGCTGGGCAGTCCCCACTTGTCTGCTCTGATGAAGGCCAGGGCCTCTGGGGGATGGGGAAGCCACTTAGCGCCCTATGTTGACTGTTTTGACATTTTTCAGATAAGGTCTTTTTATATAGTCCAGCTTGGCCTTGAATTCTTGATCTTCCTGCCTCAGCTTCCCAAGTGCTGGGATTACAGGCATGTGCCACCATGCCCAGCTTTTTTTGTTCCCCACCCCCAGAGCCCATAGCTGGAGATTAAACCCAGGCCTTGTGCACGCTGCTACTGAGCTACATCCCTCACCCTAGAGTAATTTTTTAAATTTAGAATTCACAAAGCCTTTTTCTATATTTGTAGTCATGCTCACTTGAGTCATTTTTCCATAGAGTGTTTAAAGCAGTGTTGCCCCCAGACAGTGATATATGAGGAGACACCATCAGAGGCATCATCCAGCTTCCCTCTGAATTTTAAGATGCACCCTCATTTAGCACCTGCAGGGGGCACTATAGGACCAGGATGGATTGGGATTAGACATGACCTGGGGGTGGGGGAGGGGTGGGGGAGGAGTGGAGAGAACCAGTCCTGCTCATACCTCTGTGGGCCTCAGGTTCTTTATCACAGGTCTGCTAAAGCCACTATTTCTACCTCTTCCTGGAGCGCTGGGTCCCTCCTGAGGTTCCTTTGGCCACCATGAAGAGATTGCTTCTGGACCGCCTGCTCTTTGCCCCAGCCTTCCTGCTGCTATTCTTCCTCACCATGAGCCCGTTGGAGGTGGGTGCACTCAGCTTGAACTCATGCATCTTCCTTTGTGAATTTAAACAGCAGATCATCACAGTGTCAGCAGTACCCTGTCCCTAGGGGAATCACAGACTTTTTGGTGGCCTGTATCAGCAGTCACGGGTATCCTGGTATGTGTCATTCCCTGATTGGCTTTGAGGGCCCCACACTGAATGTGTTGATAATAAGCCTGTGTATTGCTCTATCCTGGAGTTGCTGCCCTGTTTTGACAGCTATATTCTAGTATAATCTGTTGCTTAGTAGTCTTGTATATTTTATCTTATACACTCATAAAATATGGTGCTGAGGTGTCCCTAGTGTTCACCAGGGTGCCAGGGTTAATCCATGGCACCAAAAGCAAAAGGCTGTCATAATACTATAGAAGTCTTTCAAAGTCTGGAATCCTAAAGCTCAGTGGGGGTAAACCAATGGCATGTGTGCTGCAGCGGGCTATTTGTATCATTGAAAGCTCTAAAAGGTTCACTATCATTGCTATAGGTGAAAAATTATATTTACTTGTATATCTTTATTTATAAGGTTGAATGCTCCTGTGAATGTCTATCTGCTGTTATTTCTTTCCTGAACTTTATTTTGCATTAGTGTTCACTTTTTTCTTACTGATTTGAATATTTGGATGTGTTAATATCAATCTTTCACCAAATACAGATTGCAAATATTTACATTTTGAGGTATTTGTTTATTTATTGAGACAAGATCTCACTGTGTAGTTCAAGCTGGCCTTGAACTCACTGTGTAGCCCAGGCTGGTCTTGAACTTGCAGTGATCCTCCTGCCACAGCCACCTGAGTGCTGAGATTACAGGTGTATGTCACCGTGCCCCGCCAAATTTTAAATTTTATATAAAGTTAGAATATTTGCCTAAAGTTAACATTTAAAGTTATATAAGAGGAGGGCCGGGGATTTAGCTCAGTGGATCTACCATCTGCCTCAAAAACACAAGGTCCCGAGTTCAATCCCTAGTACCAAATAAATAAAGTTACATAAGCAAAATTATTGACAGTGTTGTTCTCCATATAAAATTCTAAAACTTCATTTGTTCAAATCTGACCCTCCATCCAGTTGTGTAATCTCAGCCCACAGGAGATGGAGGCGGGAGGATTGTTACAAGATTGAAGCCAGTTTTAAATGCATAGTGAGATCCTGTCTCAGAAAACAAAACACGAGTTTTTATCACTCACTGTCAGGTTGGGTGGCCTGCGTGGCCACTCACCACCTCTGCCCCTTGCAGGGGAAGGACACTGCTGTCTTTGCCACCCAGGTGAGGAGCTACTTCTGGCCTGCTTTGCAGATGAACTGGCACATATGGACCCCACTGCAGTTCATCAACATCTACTATGTGCCCCTGCAGGTGAGGCCTCTCGTGGCCTTGTGTGCACTGTCTGCCAGCAAGCTATGCTTTCTCTTGAGCCCTCTGTCACCACCCCGAGTGCCTGTGTCCTGGGTTTGCAGCTGAATAGCCACACAGGGTCTTCCTGGTCCTATCCAGTGGCATCTATGCATTTAGCAGATTCAGTTCAGAGTCGGCAGCCTGAACTATTAAGCCTGTGGCTTAATAGTAAGTCTGGGGTTTAGCTCAGTGGCACCACGCCTGCCTGGCAAGCGCAAGGTCCCGAGAGTTCAATCCCCGGTACCAAAAACAAAAAACAAAGTCATTCTGGACATTCTGGCTTGCTGGGCTCAGGAGCTCACTGAGCTGCACTTGAACATCCCTTTTGGGGGAATCTAGTCTTTGGAGGCTACTGCCCAATGAAGGACAGAGAGTGGCAGCACTGGGCTGATACTGGGCTGGTGGGGACACAGGAGAGCAGGACCCAGGGCTCTGGGGATGCTGCTGTCATCACACCCAGCCTGCCAGTACCCTCGATGGCTCCAGGTTTCGTGAGCTCAGGGCGTGGCACGTACAGGTGTCACGACCCTGCTGAGTCTGAGTGACCTGAGACCGCTCCTCCAGCATGGGTCCCCAATCAGATGTCACTGGGAGCTGGACATTGGGAGCCTCTGCAAGGTCCAGAGAGAGCAGGTGTGGGGATGGCAGGGTCCTCACAATGTGTAGGTCTCCAGCCCAGGGCAGCCTGCAGGCCTGTCAGGGCTGTAGCCCCAAGTTGTGTGGGAACCTGCTTCTGCACTCCATTGAATATCATGCCTGGGAAGAGCTCAAGCAGGCTGGCTTCACCTCTGCCATGCAGGGAGGAGCAGGGAGATCCAGCATTGAACATCCTGAAGAAGCTGGGAAGGGTGGGGACAGAGGCAGGCTGGTAAACACACACACACACACACACACACACACACACACACACATATGCAGCAGAGAGCACCAGGGGTGTGTGGACACAATAGCCAGCCAGCCAGAGCAGAAGCTGCAGGGAGTTGAAGCAAAATAAAAAGGTGTCTAGTATTCACAGTGAGCTAATCAGTGACTTTTCCAAGAGCAGCCTCAGGAGCTGGATTCCTTCTCATTGAAGGATGGGGGAGTTTAAAAGAAATAAAAAATCTAGAAAGTTCTCTGGGGAGGTTAGGGAGCCATGTGTGGTAGCTGAGGATGATTGTGACTTGTAGAACAGTCTGGGCTTCATAGTGAGACCTTGGCTCTAAAAAAATAAATAGAGCCGGGTATGGTGGCACATGCCTGTAATCCCAGCACTCAGGAGGCTGAGGCAGGAGGATTGCTGAGTTTGAGACCAGCCTGAGGTTACACAGTGAGTTCCAGGTCGGTCTCAACTACATAGTGAGACCCTGTCTCAAAAAATCAAAACAATAAATGAATGAATGAATGAACAAATAAATAAACAAATAAATAGAAAATTTGTGAAGAGGTAGGGAGAAACAGAAGAGACAGTGGCTGAAAGCTGGGGCAGCATGGCTATGTTAGGTGCAGATGTGGTTACCTTTGGATGCATAGGTATGTGGGGTACCCTGGAGCACCCCAAAGAGGCGAGGGGGTGGGGCTCCTCCAGGCATACAGACTGGCGCTTGCATGAGGCCTCTGAATTCAGGCAGGTCAATGAGTGGTGTCCAGTGTAGACAGAGAGACGTTGGCTGGAAATGAGGATGGAGTCAGCTCTCACAGCTGCCACACAGTCCCTAGCACCCACCTGCCAGACAGATAGCACTCACCAGCAGATGACTGTGCATGGAGGCAGGTGCCAGGTGATTGGAGCAGGCTGCAGAGGGAGGACACATGTACCAAGGTATAGCACCAGTGACAATGTTTGGTGAAGGGGGAGAGAGACAGCTGTCTGTCTGAGCATCTGCATCATAGCAGACAGTTTGTCCTCCTGCCTCTGCAAGGTCTAGCACTGAGCTGGGTACAAACTAAAACTCAGTAAGTAGAAAAACAGGCAGGGAAACGGCCAACTAAGCCGATCCCTCTCGATGATGCCACCTCCGTCTGACTCCCCTGGCAGTTCCGAGTGCTGTTTGGACCCAGGGCTGATATGCTTACCTGGCCTCTCTGAGGAAGTGACAATGGCCTGAGAAGGACCTCAGATGCACAGTGCATGTGGCTGGGGAACACACGCCAGAGGGAGCCGGGACCAACACAGGTGGGACTCCTGACATTAAATCATGTGATTCACAGTGCCTCAAAATAAGGACTGGAGAAACAAAAGCCTCAAGTGTCTCAATCTTGAGAGATGGCGCTGGGTGCTGCTTTGAACCCAAGAAGAATCTCAATAAACTGCCATGGGTTGGGGAATTAGCTCAGTGGCACCATGCCTGCGCCACAAGCACAAGGTCTTGAGTTTGACCCCCCCCCATACCACAAATATAACTAAGCCACCTTCAATATAGCTACTTCCATGGTGAATGTGATTTCTTAGGAGTTTCCATTGCTTGGGAGAAACGTGTAACCAGGTGTGTTCTTTTTTTGTTCATTGTGGTAAAATAACGTGACATAAATTGACATAAGTACAGTCACAATGCTGTGCAGCCATTGCCACCATCCATTCTAGGACTTCATCTCAAACCGAAAGTGTCCCCATTAAACAGCTCCCTTTCCCTTTCCCCAGCCCCTAACAACTCAGTCCCACTTTCTATCTCCCTTAAATTGAGCCTAAGCATTTTGTATGAGTGGAATCAACACAGTATTTTTATTTTTAATTGACTTATTTCACTTAGAATAGTATCTGCCAAGCTGGGCATGGTGGTGCATGCCTGTAATCCCAGCACTTGGAAGGCTGAAGCAGGAGGATCGCTGTGAGTTGAGACCAGCCTGGGCTACATAGTGAGTTCCAGGTCAGTCTCAACTACATAGCAAGACCCTGTCTCAAAAGACCAAACAAACAAACAAAAGAATGGTATCTGCCAGAGTTTAAATACACGGACCAGATATAGTAATAAACACTAATAAAATAGAAAGGGCTGGAGTGTAGCTCAATGCTAATGTGCCTCTGAGTTTGAACCCCAGTACTGAAAGAAGTTAATTTAAAAAAAGCTGGGGCAGGGGATTTAGCTCAGTGGTTCTGCCACCTGCCTTGAAAGCACAAGGACCTGAGTTCAATCCCCAGCACCAAAAAAAAAAGAGTTTTAAGTCTTTGGGGGCATAATTATGTCACTGATAAATGGACTGATACCCATATAAAAGGCTTCAGAGGGTTCAACCTGCTGGTCCTTCTGTCCCTGCCAAGTAAGGACACAGCACACCCCATCCCATCTGAATGATTAAGAAGCAGGCATACCATCTTAGGGGCAGAGAGATTGGGCCCTCACCAGTGGCACATTAGTCTTGCACTTTCTAGCCTTCAGAGTGGTGAGAAATAAATCTCTACTGTTGATAAATTACTCAGTCTGTTTTTTTTGTTTGTTTTTTGGTTTTTTTTTTGAGACAGGGTCTCATTGCATACTTGAGACTGACCTGGAATTCACTATGTAGCCCAGGCTGGTCTCAAACTCACAGTGATCCTCCTACCTCAGCCTCCGGAGTGCTGGGATTACAGGCATGCGCCACCACACCCAGTTAGTCTGGTATTTTATGATTGTTAAGATTCATCCATGTTGTTGCATGTCAGAATTTTTTTTTCTTTTTGTGGGGCTCGGGCTCAAACCCTAAAATGCCCTTCCTTTTTAAGGCTGAATATTATGTTACCAATTTTATCTTCCCTCTGGGCTCTTATCCTTAAGTCAATAAAGAATGAAATCCACAGACACAGCAGTGGAGAATGAACTGTGTGCACTTTATTTTAGAAAGAGAACACAGAAGGTGCCTGCTAGCCAGGAGGAACTCCAAGAACAGATGATGCCAAAGTGTCCATGTCCAGGGATTTACATGTAGACTGCTGACACTTTTAGTGGGAGCAAAAAAATGAAATAATGTAGCTGCCAACCTCTGATGTCAGGAGGGCCAACTTTCCTTATACTCCAATTTGTTGGGCTTATCTCAGTTTACTCAGGCCTTTGCCCTTAAATGACTTACTGTCCCTGTATTTCCTGGTCTCAACTGCTGTAAACACCATATTCAGTAATGCCCATTTCACTACAGAGGACATTTGTGATCTTTGCACCTGTGAACAAGGGTGTATAAACATCTGCTTTCCCTCAAAGACCTGCTGTTTAGGTTTAGTGTACGTTGGCATGGGGTAGTTCCCAGTGGAAGTTGAGGCATTCACCAGAGTAACAGATGCTGGTGCAGTTGATATATAACACAATGATCCCAGCCGTAACTTCAGCTTGCCTCTTTCCAGTGAGCCCCATCCACCTGGCAATGATGGAGAATGAAGGCTCTGAGTCCCAGAAGTCTGTAGATTCAACTCCAGAGATCAGCTGGGCGCAGTGGTGCATGCTGGTTAGCCACCTCAGGCAGCTGAGGCAGAATTACTTGAACCCAAAAATTTGAGCCCAGCCATGCAAGGTAGCAATGAGACTTCATTTTTAAACAAACCAACAGTCCAGGGCTGGGTAGATTTGGCTCAGTGGTGCTGCTGCCTACCTCGCAAATGCAAGGACCCAAGTTTGATCCCCAGTACCCCCCCCAAAAAAAATCAACAGTCCATTTTTCAGTTCTAGAGATCAGTTGTGGATCTAACATCTCCCTTTGGATTTCTGTACCAGAACTCTTTGGAGAATGTCACATGACAGCATTACTTAATTCTGCAAAAGTCACGTTTGGTGAAACTAAGGCAAGACCCCTTTGTTACTAAGAGGGAGTCTGGATTCAGATGCAGCAGGCTGAGTTCCCCAGCCTCTGAGACTTCAGGGTTAAACAAGATGGAGAGTTCCCAGCCTTTTGTCTGTTTTTTGGTAACAGGGATCAAACTCAAGACCTTGTGCTTGCCAGACAGGTGAGGCACCACTGAACTACATCCCGACCCTAGCTTTGTTTTTAAGTAATGTAAATTCTTATTGCCCTACTTCTGGTTTAGCACAGATCACACACCACTCACTCAGCTCGTTTCCCATAATTTCCTGGCTGCTGCCAGTCTCCCACTTGGACACCAAGTGATGTAAAATGGATGCCTTTAAGCGGTTCAATGAGCTGGACATTGTTTTACAAGGAAGCACTTTTTCTTAGACTTGAGTCTAGGTGTCTTGACCAATATTCTAATTATATTTGGACAATATGAATCCTTTTTTTTTTTTTTTGTACTGGGGATGAACTGTGAACCTTGCACGTGCAAGGCAGGTGGCAGCACCATTGAGCTAAATTTCCGGCCCTTGGACAATATGAATCCATAAAAAGTTCTAAAAAGTCAGGCATGGTGATGTAGACCCGTCATCCCAGCACTCTGGGAAGCTGAAGCAGGAGGATGGTCAGTTTGGATCCACACTGGGCAACTAGGCGACTTAGTGAGACCTTGTCTCAAAAAGGCTGGGACATAGCTCAGCGGGAAGGCCAGGGGCTTAACTTGGGGCGTAAAGACCTAAAAGCGTTGAATGGTACACTCCGCCTGCTGTGTCGCTTAGATCTTTTTTTTTTTTTTTTGGTACCGGAGATTGAACTCGGGTCCTTTTCGCTTGCAAAGCAGGCCACCGAACCGCTGAGCTAAATCCCCGGCCCTCGCTCAGATCTTTTGATTGCGATGAGATGGATGCTGAAGACACCACAATAAGCAGTCTGTTGAGACGAAGGAGAAAGGGTTTGGTTCTTGGCTCCTGTAGCGTCTGGAATACCGATGGCTGGACAGTCCAGCCGTGAGGTCTCGGTGTTCCTCAGCCAGCGCCCGCATTTAAAACAGGCCCAGGGCCGGGGATTTAGCTTAGTGGTGCCGCTGCCTGCCTAGCAAGCGCAAGGTCCTAATCCCCCCGACCAAAAAAAAAAAAAAAAAAAAAAAAAAAACAAGCCCGGAGAGCCCTGGAGTCCGCCTTGTCCCGTCCCGCACCTCCAACGCCCATCCCTGCATTACGATCCCTGCAACAGCGTTCAGCTCGAACTGGCCCAGCTCAACTAGAGTTGCAGACGCCCGGAAGACTATAAGAACTCTCAGCAGCTCTCGCGTAGCCATGGGCAGAGCGAGACTTCCGTCAGCCGGGCGTGGGAGACCGTGGAAGCTCGACCCTCACGGCGCTCCGTAGATCAGGCGCGCTGGCGGCATGGCGTTCCGACAGGCGCTGCA
>NW_022900924.1:23330092-23330661 GCF_012274545.1 Fukomys damarensis
GCCTGGACCGAGGGTGCGCAGCCCGGGCCCAGCCTCTGGGATTCTAACTGGGACAGGTGATTGGCGAGTTCTGGTGCTGGCGGGAATGTGTCCTGTCCCCCGGGTCCCCGAGGGCCGTGTGCTAGGGCAGGGTCCTCGAGGGTTCCCGAGTGTCGGACAGTGCGCAGACGCCTGTCCCGCGGGTCCCAGCATGAGGACAGCCGAGCCCGAGTGTCCCCGTGGTGGGAGTGGACAGCGCCACCTCCGTCGTCTACTTGTGGATATGGAGCCTTTAAAATAAGAGTCCTGTAATTACGGGAGGGAGTTTTTAGTTGTATTTAATGTCATTTTGAATTGAAAAACCAAAGCAATGCAGGCTTTTAATATATGTTGAAATGACAGTGTTTTTAGTATTATTGGTAAACCAGCGTCACTGATATTTGACCGGTATTTGTTTAGTTGTATCAGGAACTTCATAGTTTCTTTTTTAACTTCTAATTTTTAAAAAATAAATTTATTTTGGAATAGTTCTATAGTCATAGAAAAGCTTTAAGCGACATCCTTTGGTATTCCACAACTATTCTTTTTCT
>NW_022900924.1:23330775-23344732 GCF_012274545.1 Fukomys damarensis
TTTGGTACCAGGGATTGAATTCAGGACCTTGTGCTTGTGAGGCAGGCGGCAGAACCACTGAACTAAATCCCTGGCCCTAATTTCCTCTATTTTTAACTTCTTGCACCAAATGTGGGGTGTTTGTCAAAGGTCCTCAATTCTCCCTTAGTCCTTAGTTCCAGGGTCCCACATGACAGTTACTCCTGTCTTTTGAGATGCCTGTCAGCTGGGCTGGTCTTTGATGATCAGGAGGGGTTGAGGAATGCTGGGGCGGTGTTTCCTTGAGAGGTCCCCAAATTGGGATCTGTCTGATGTTTCTGTAATGGTTGAACAGACATCCTCTTCTCTTCTTTTCTTTTTTCTTTTTTTGGTACTGGGATCGAACTCGGGTCCTTTCCGTTGTGAGGCAGGCAGAACCACTGAGCTAAATCCCTGGCCCTCCTTTTCTTTTCTTTAAAAATCAGTACAGTATTCTGAATTTCTCAGTACATTTATTTTTATTTTTATTTTTTTGAGACAGGATTTCACTGTGTAGTTCAGTCTGGTCTTGAATTCACTGTGTAGCCCAGGCTGGCCTCAAACTGGCAGCAATCCTCTTGCCTCAGTCTTTCAAATGCTGGATGACAGGTGTGTAGGACCACACCCACCATCTCTATCCTTTTAAAGGAAAACATCCACTCTGACATCAAAGAACTTCCTTAAAGTAGAACTTAAAGTCGGGCCCAGGTTTATATGATTTAAATTGATGTTCCATATTTACTTACCATGTCTAGACTTATGGATAGGGAGACAGGGAGTGATTTAAATTTGTTGGGTAGAGTGGGATACAGGGTAGAAAGATTTTAGAAGGGGGCTTGTTTCCTCACATTCCACTCATTTATGCTAGAAAGTTCCAGGGCTGTACTTGGGCCAGGTGCTGAGTGGAGTTCAGGGCATCTTGGCTCAGCCTGTTTTCTCTAGTTTAGTCCCTGGCTCCCTGCACCTGCCAACATGTGCTTAGCCTAGGGTGTGGCCAGCAGCCAGAATGGCCCTGCCAGTCAGCCCTTGGGTCACCATGATGCCCCTCCAGCCATGCCTTATCCACCACCGTCTCCATGAGGGAAATCCTGGCAGGTTTGACTTGTGCTGTTTCTGCCTCCCATGTTTATCTCTCTGTAGCTCCAGTTCTCTTCCCCACCCCCACCCATCAGTCAGTGTGAAAGCTACTACCCCAGAGGCTACTGAGTATTTAAAAGATGCTTCATGTGTGTGGACACTGCACAGGCCTGAACCCTAGCTACTTAGAAGGCTGAGGCAGAATGATCATGAGTTTGAGGCCAGCTTGGCAACTTGGTGAGACTGTCTCAAAAAATAAAAGGAGTGGGGGTGTAGCTCTCTAGCATATGTGAGGCCCTGGGTTCAATCTCCAGTACCAGAAAAAAAACTAAACATGACTGAGAAAATGGGAGTTCTGGTTTTATTTAATTTCAGTAACAGTGCCCCTTGGTATTTGGGGATTAGTTCCAGGATCCTTGCAGATACCAAAACCTGTGAATGTTCAAGTATCTTATGTAAGGTGCTATAATATTTGCAGGTAGCCTAAGCACATCTTATGTGATTTAATCATTTTGCTGTGCTTTATGGAGCTGGCCTTCCCAGCAGGTACTGAGCCTTGGCTTTCCCACTGTGCTCCTTCCTGTTACCACAGCTGGAAATACTGTCTAGTCCTAGTATTCAGGGTGTCTTGGAACAGAGGTCATAAGGCCTCATCATTTTATCTCCAACATTAGGCGAGAACCACTATCTCTGATCAACCTGCGGAAGAGGAATGTGGAATCTGGAGAAGAAGAGCTGGCGTCCAGGCTGGACCACTACAAGGCCAAGGCAACACGGCACATCTTCCTCATCCGGCATTCCCAGTATCATATGGATGGTGCCCTGGAAGAGGACTGCACGCTGACTCCACTGGGTATGTGCCAGGGTTTCGGCCCTCAGCCCCTCAATGGGCCTCACAGGTGCGTGGACACTGGGCTTCCTCCCGCCTACGGTCCATCAGCCTAGGCAGGACTATTGTCACTGTAGTGATTATCATGAGTCCAGGCTTTTGAATATCCTTACAAATTCCAGGGCCAGGGTGTGGCTTGCCTACTAAGAGCACTTCTAGCAGGCATGAGGCCCTGAGTTCTGGCCCCAGTCCTGCAAAAAAACAAAACCCATGAAAAGTATTGTCAGTGTTTACTGTATGAGATCATTTTTAGGTCTTGTTTAATGGGGCTTTGTGCATGGGGTACCTGTACCTGCTTGTGCCTTCTGTGTCTTGGCCTACGCACCTAGCCCTAGACTCTTCTGTTCAGCACTGATGAATCTGCGTGATGAACATCCATGTTATACATTGTGTCACTGCTCTGGTGTGTGTGCCAGTGGAGGTGAGGGTCCTTGTGACTTCTGTCATAGAGGCTGGTTTGTCTCAGCCTTGTGCCATGTTGCTGCAGGATAAATTCCTGGAAAAGGGTGAGCTGAGTATTAAATATTATGTTTTTAGAGAAGGGTCTTGCTATGTTGCCCAGGCTGGCCCTGAACCCTGAGCTTAGGCAGCCTTCCTGCCTCAGCCTCCCTTGTAGCTAGGACTCCAAGTGCTGCCACCACAACCGGCTGTGTTTATATTTTACACAGTGGATAGTTCCCATTCTCCATGTGTTCAAGATTTCAGTGGTAGGAAGGGGCTTCTAGGCCTGTTCTCCACAGAATATGCCCCTCCCCTGAGAGCATGCTCTGGCTTCTGTGCACAGATAGACAAAGTGCCCAGTATGAAGGTGGCTGCATTCAGCACAAGCGGCCTTCCTGGGGCATGTTCAGCCAGGTGCAAACTACATTTGAGAAGAGGCACTGGGGACATATCAGCCTGCTCAGGAGCACTGAGGTCCCACCTCTGTGCAGTGGCATCTGTGAGGTCACAGGACCAGAAGCCACACGGACTGCAGCTTGATATGTAGAAATAGCTGAGTATAGAATGACAAAGATTACACAGCTAATTCAACTCTGGCAATGGGCAGGTTGTTCATGCAGTTAATTGAGTAGCTGGGCCATCCACTGCTCTTGCTTTTCACCCAGGCCTGTGAGGCGGGGCCCTTGTAGGAGCTTGGTGCCATGTGGGGCCAGTGTCTGTGGGGAGTGAGGGCATCCAGGTCCTTGAGTTTCTCAGGTGTTTGCCCTTCAAGGTCGGGAGCAGGCAGAACTCACTGGCCTCCGCCTTGCCAGCCTGGGGTTGAAGTTTAACAAAATCATCCATTCCTCCATGACACGCGCCGTGGAGACCACAGACATCATCAGTAAGCACCTGCCAGGTGAGTGCTGTTCAGGCCCTGTTCCTTGCTGACTGATAACCATGCTGGTTGAGTGCAGCTCGGCTCCGGGTGCAGCACTGTGAGTCCCCTGTTCCCTGTAGATGTCTCCAGAGTCAGCACTGACTTGCTGCGGGAAGGCGCCCCCATTGAGCCTGACCCGCCTGTGTCACACTGGAAGCCTGAGGCTGTGGTAAAAGCTGCCCCTGGGCCACGTGGCTGGGAGGGTTTGCCACCTTGCTGGCTTGGCGTGCAGTTGCTAATGGGCTGATGCTTCCTTGCTTTGCCCTTAGCAGTATTACGAAGATGGAGCAAGGATCGAGGCTGCTTTCCGGAACTATATCCACCGGGCTGATGCTGAGCAGGAGGAGGACAGCTATGAGATCTTCATATGCCATGCAAATGTCATCCGCTACATCGTGTGCAGGTGGGCACCCTAGATGGCATGGAGGAGCGAGGCCAGAGGCAGAACCAGTGTCCCATGCACCGGTCCCCCGCTGCCACCTTTAGGGGTTGAGTTGTCCTGGGAGCCCCTGGTCTTAGGCAGGATCCTAGTTGATTATGAATGGACTATGTTTCAGACGGAGGCCTCTGAAGCATGGGGAATGGTACAGGCTGATGAGGGCCTGTGCTGAGGGTCTGCTGGGCACAAGCTGCAGTGTGTGGTTGGGGAGCAGTGGGCCATGCCTGTTTTCTTTTGAGTGGTAAACAACTGGGAGCTGTGCACAAGTCTGCTTCCCCTCAAAGCTGGTACCAACCGTTGTTAGGGTCTGGGTGGGACGTGTGACTGTGTAGGTCATGTGGGTGTCATTGGATACACGTGTGTCCCCTCTGGGTGATGTAAAGGGTGAGGAGTTCCAATTCATGTAGAACTATGTCTCTCCTAGAGCCATTAGCAAACGCTGGTCTAGGGCTGGGGATGTAGCTCAGTGGTGCCACCACCTGCCTCAAAAGCACAACATTCCAAGTTCAATCCCCAGGACCAGAAAAAGAAAAAAGAAAATGCTGGTCTAGCTTCTGTGGCCAAGGGCTCTCATTCCCACATACAGAGCAGCTCTGGCCAGTGGGGCCATCCCCTCTGCCTTGTGTGGCTGCTATGGATGCCCATGGATGGACAGGAACCTTTTGTAGAAGAGCAGCAGCCCCAGGGTTGCAGGCTGTGGGGAGCTGTGATTCTGGCCAGCCTGTGGTAGCTCCAGACCAGGCACAGAGCCATCAGTAGCACAGGTGCCTGCACTGTGTGCTGCACCTCATGCACAGCTGCTTGGCTGATACCACCGATAGGGGCAGGTGCTTCCAGTGTGGTGTGGGCTCAGCTCTGCCATAGCTCCTAATGTGCTCCTCTGAGAAATCTGATGTTGACTCATTAGCACGACATATAACAGTCACTAGGCGGTGACACTAATACAGACGAGATACCAGGAGACACCGGGCACGTGAAGTTAGAGCTTCCTTCCCTTTGTTAAATAAAGTGCCGAAACAAAGCCAGAGCCGGGGACAGTGATGCATGCCCATGACCCCAATTACTCTGAAAGCTGAGGCAGGAGGTTCACAGGCCAGTCTGGACAACTTAGACCCGGCCTAAATAAATAAATAACATATTTATGATCTGGGGTACAGTTTAGTGGTGGTTGCCTAGCATGCATGGGACCCTGGGTTTTATCCCCACTACCTACCCCAACATACACACACAGTGAACACACCTTTTAGCTGCCCCCTTTTCTTGCCCTGGAAAAGCAGAAATTAAATCCTATGTACTTGGAAGAAACCACTGTTTCTGACTTGCACATAGCTCAAGTTGCTGGAACCCATGTCCCAGCAGGGGTCTCTCAGCTGGTCCAAGGGACCCCTCCCTCAGGGCTCTGCTTCATTTGAGCTCCAACCTGTTCTTCCTCTCTCCCCAGAGCACTGCAGTTCCCTCCAGAAGGCTGGCTCCGTTTGTCCCTGAACAACGGCAGTATCACCCACCTGGTCATCCGTCCTAGTGGCCGGGTCGCACTTAGGACCCTGGGGGACACAGGCTTCATGCCACCTAACATGATCACCCGGTCCTGAGGCTACTGGGACAGTATCTTACCCCATCTGCCTGTCCTGGCTGTGCTCTGGCTTCAAGCGGGAATAGAAGCCAATGCTGGTGAGGAGAAATTTTTCAGATCCACACTGGGGATGTGCCCAGAACTCATCTCTGCCCAGGCTGAAGGAAGTGGTCATTCATACAACCTGGCTTCTCTAAAAGCTGCCCTACAGGACGCCTGCGGTCTGTGCATTTTCTTCCATGTGCATGGCTGCCATACTGGGGTCCTGGCCATAGCACTGAACCAGGATGACCAAGGTTTTGTTCACAGCCTGCCCACTTCATATTCCTCCTGTCTGGAAACTTGTCATTTAAATATTTGTCACTTAGAGTTTGCTCTTCTGGTTTCTTGCCTTGAAAACGTTTCTGACATGAGTTAGAGACCTAACACTGCTGCATCTGCACTCAGAAAGGGCCAGAATGGAGGCTGAGTGGAGGTGGTCAGTAGGTGACAGCTGGTAAGTTTTCCTGGAGCTGTACAATACCCCAGAGTGGTGGCTGCAGCTTTGCATTGGTGACTAAATCTTGTGGGCACTGGGATAAAATACTCAGATATGATGTATCTTCCAAAATATGTAATTTAGGAAAAACTAATTTCTTTGAAGTGGTTGTGAACATTTTCTGCAGTCAATACAATGAACTGAGATATTTGATTCTTTTCTCTGTCATCTTTGGAAATAACTACATAATAAAATTTTATTGGTGTTTGTAAAGTATTGTGACTTCTCATTTCATAGAAAACAGGAAACCTGTGCTGAGACAGCAGTGGGTCACAGTACTTTATATCTCCCAGGGTCACCTGGAGACAGTACCATAAGCCACTGCTAGAAGCGGACAAGTGTGAGGGGGCTGACTGGCCTCCCATGTGGCACTGTGGATGAGAGCTGGCAACTCTCTGGTCAGTGCCCCAGGGCTCCCTGCACATCATGGACACAGACTTTAAAAGGAAGCAGGTGATAATTTAGCAAAAGCCTTGGCTGAGGGGCCCTGGTATTGGAAGGAACAGGGTCTTCTCTGTTGGGAGGTGTGGTGCCCTGCCGGACGCCAGTGAGTAACCTGTGGGTGGGGTCAATTGTGTCTCATTACCAGGTTCCTCCCATCTGTCCCTGTTGCAGTGAACAGAGGTGATATTAAAACCCCAACAGTGGTCAAGAGTGGTCTGGGTGCACTGGCCACGGATGTCAGAGTTGTTAATGGATCACAAGAAACCACTGCTTCTGTAAGCAAAAACAGGAAGGTGAAAAAAGACTGTGCTATCAAAGTTGAGGGTATACAGTTGGGCTTTCAGATTTTGGAAGTTTGGCTCATTCTGTTCTCAGGGCAAAGGCAACTGTTAACTTGTATTTTTTGAGTACGAAACTGAATCCTTTGCAGCAAATTCTCTGCCATTTATGAAATCCTGCTCTCTGTAGATCTTCCTCCAACAGCCTCTCCCCTCTGTGTCTTGAGGCAATGTGGTGGACACTCCTGACTTGGTGACAGGGATGACTAGGGCAGCCCAGTGCCCAGCAACCCCTCACCAGACAGTTTGGACAGCTCCAGGCAGAGGGGCCAAATGACAGAAACTCCATCTGCAAAGCTGGAAGGAAGCTGTGCTTCTGGTGTTGAACAGCTAATACAGACTCAGGAGCACTGGTAACCTCAGGAAAACTGCCTAATGTGAGGGGACCTGGATGAAACAGGTTGGGGGGCGACATTCACACTTAAGTGGCAGCTGGCTCCCTGTGACCACTTGTTGCTGTTTGTTCCAAAATATGTCCCTGTGACAGCGAGGAAGGGAACATGGTGTGACCAGTAAGCCAGAGAACAGATGTGGCTTGAACAGGCCAAGTGTCACCTCAACAGAAGAGGCCAACACTGCCCTGACCTCCATCACCCCCACCTCTGCCACAGATATGAAGGGTTCTGGGTGTGTTCTTAGCTAGGGTGGCAGGTATATCAATTAGCACCCTGGCTGGCTTTTTCCTCAAACAAACAGTGGGGATTTTGGGTGTTTGACAGACACGACCTCTTTGAAACATGTTCACACACCATTATCCTCACAGAAAGGCCTCCCACTGCTAAGTGCAGCCGCAAAATGTACACTAGTTTATTTGACACAAAAAGTTTTCCACAACTGTGCAAGGAAACAAAGGGGCAAACACAGCAGCCAATAGGCCACGTGTAGTGTAGCACCCACAACCCTAGCACTCAGGGCTAGGTGGGAACCGCTGAAGCCCAGGTGTGACACTGTCTTGACAAACAGCAACTAAACCACCGTCAGGCTAACAACACTAGCTCATCAATACACTGCTAAGGGTTTACTAAAAAGGGCCTTGTACCCAGATACAGCAAGAGTGCTTTGCAAGTGCTCATACACTAAAATTGGAATGATAGAATGCTTTGTGAAAATATGGTACAAAAATCATGAAGTGGTTTTAAAAGGACACATCACCCAAGTTACACAATGTTTAGGGGAACACATATGGCCCTGTCACAGAAGCAGAGAAATAGCCCTAAGGGGCCTAAAACTTTACAGAACAAGCATCTACAAAACCAAGGCAAAAACAATATTTTAATTTCTATTTGAATATTTATAACATACAAGATGATATAGTAAGACTTTAAAGAGATCATCAAAATGCAGCTGTTCTTAGAATGACTGAACTATTTGTCTTATATTCAGATCTTGTCTGTTACACAGCAAATGAAAACTCATGTAACAAACTTGAGGGTTTTTTTTTTTTTGGTACCAGGACTCAAACTCAGGAAGCTGTGCTTTCAAAGCAGGTGCAGTGACACTGAGCTAAATCCCTGGCCCAGAAATTTGAGTTTTAAAAATGAAATCTCAGTTCCAATATGCTTGACCAGTTTATCATAAGCTTTTTAAAAAAGCACGTTTCAATTCTGAATTTTTATGAAAAAAAAATCTTATACCTAACAGTATCATTGTATATTTTCAAATAGTAAATTCTGGAAAACTTGGAACTGCTTTACAGAAGGCACTGAAGCTGGTGGAGGCGGGGTGTAGAACTTGTTCCGGTACAGACCCCAGGTGTTCACAGGCATCTCCCCCAAGAGACAAGGCAGCAGGCACATGGTAATGCCCCACTCCCAATACTCTGCAGCCAGAGCCCCTAGGGTCAGTGCCGGAGAGAAGGCTAAAGGGAAAGAAATGACTCAACTCTGACTGAGCAGTGGCACAATGTTTTTTTTTTTTGTACTAGGGATCAAACTCAGGCCCTTGTGTTGCAAGGCAGGTGGTGGAACCACTGAGCCAAATCCCCAGCCTTTTTTTTTTTGTTTTTTTGAGACAGTGTCTCACTATGCAGTCCAGGCTGGCCTTGAACCCATTGTGATCCTCCTGCCTCAGCCTCAAGTTCTGGCATTACATGCATGCACCATCATGCCAGGCTCAATGCTTTTATATTCAGTTGGAAATGAAAACACCTGTCAGTGACTGCTGGCGGGTTCCCTGTAGCTACTTGACTCTCAAGCCTAAGAGGAATATTTTCTTTCTTTTTTTTTTTTATTTTTTGAGATAGGGGCTCACACTTTGTAATGCAGGCTAGCCTTGAAATCAAAGTGATCAGTGATCCTCCTGCCTCAGCCTCCCAAGTGCTGGGATTACAGGCATGTGCCACCACACCCCAGTTTCTGGCCAGTGAAGTTTCCAACCCTGCTACCAGCCTGCAATGCTCAAGTTTATCTGCCGACAAGTGGGAACCTGTCATCATCCACCAAGAAGCTGCTCTAGGAGAAGGGGCCAAATGCAGCCCATCCTCACACGGATCCTGAGTGGAGTCAGTGGGACACTGCAGGTGTCCCAGTGACTGCACCTAAAGTCCTCACTGCCACAGGGACAGTACACAAGATCTGTATTTCAGTGGCTGTTAACAGCTTCTTCTATGACATCACTGATTTTTACTTCTATGTAGAACATTTGCATTTCTATAATCCCTGTACCTTCGAAGTGCAGAATGTAAGTTACTTAAAATATGCTCCTTTGTGAAATCTTCCCGATAAGCACATTACCCTCTTCCTTTGAAAGTGAAGAAGGGAACGAATGCAGCCTACAGGGCTGCTAGCTGGGTGCTGGGTGCAGCTGTCCGATGCAGAAGGCGCCCATGTGCAGGGCTGTAGCGCCTGGGGCTGTCCATGCCAGGGGAGTGAGGGGCATGGCCAGGCCTACCAGGGCTGCTGCCATCTGGACCGCTTCGCCCCAGGCTGCCACTGTGAGGATAGCCGAGGTCTGGTAGCTGACATTTGAGCTTTCCTTTCAGAGCCGGGCTTGGCCAACTGGGGAGACAGAAAAAGATCTCTCAGCACAGATGGGCCATGTGAGGATGAGGATGGGCAGGAACTCAGGACAGACCCAGGCTGGGAGGGGGCTGCCACAGCATAGAGATACTTCTAAACCTTGATCCTGAGGATTTGCCACACAAAACCCATACTATGTTAGCCTCACACCTGGCTGCTACCCCTACACTTGCTCACAGCACCAAACGTGCCTTGGGCCTGCCTCGCTGGAAACCTGTCCTGTGCATGGGAACCCAGGTGCTGTTGGGGATATAGCATGCACCAGCCTAGCTAAGGGACAGCTGTGTGACAGGGCACCCATGGGTGACCCAGCCTTCTGACCCCACTCAGATTGACTCCCCCTGCCCCACACCTCTGCCTGTCTGCAGGCGAGTAGCACAGGACAGCACTCTTCCACTGGTGCACTGCTGGATACTGGCGAGGGTCGACATCTGCACCCTGCAGAGCTGCTAGGACATCCTGGTCCAGCTTGCAAGGTTCCTCCCTAGAATACACAGCAAAAACACAAGAAAAGACAGAAACAACTTTCATTAAAAAACAAAAAAACAGCACTTTCAAAATATCATTGCATTCCTATTTTTACATATTTTGAGATGGGTCCAGGCTCACTCAAATGTGTGAGCTTCCTGTCTTAGCCTTCCAAGTGCTAGGATTCCAGGTGTGTATCACCATGGCCAGCTTACTTCACTGCATCTTTAACTTAAGCACTCAGCAAAGAGAATGGTGTTTGAGAAATCAATCTGGCCTGAGTGGAGAAACCACCAACCCATCCTGAGGCTCAGGGATGAGCTGGAAGGCTGTTGTGAGAGCACAAGGAGGGCAGGTCCTCCAGACATGGCCAGGTCCCCACTGTAGCTTTGTCTACCCTGCTGCACGTGGTTCCCTCTTAAACCATATTCTTAGGACCTACCAAGTAGCCTGGAGGCCTCTCCTTCCCTGGTGTGTGACAGCCGACAACCATGAACAGCCCTACTGGACTGGAGATCATCCCTACTCAAGCTGCACACATGCTGTTGGAAAACAGGAGGCTTCAAAGAACTACACACAGGGTCCCATGCTTACCCACAAAGGAAGAGCCTGCTGGGGGGGTTGGTCACAGGACCTGGCATAGCCTGGGACCTGGAATCCAAGGACATCGTAGCCAGCACAGCTGACATGTTACTCTCTGCTCCCGTTTGGTTATTTCCAAGTTTGTCTGCAGCAGGAGCAGGTGCCAATAAGTCACTTTGTATTTTGTTCTTTTTCTTATCTTTAGTTTTCTTATCTGTATTTGGTGTCTTGGAAAGGTTACCAACTTCATTTTGCAAATTCAGTTTATCGAACTCAAGCATCAAATCAGAGACATGTGACAGAAGGTCCTGCTCTATTCCAGGGGCCTCTGGTCTCCCACACAGGGTCTTGCTGGGACTCGAGGGACAGCACAGCCCATTGGGAATGGAGCAGCACAGGCCTGAGGCTGCTGTGAAGTCAGTTTTAGCACTGGGCTCCAGGTTCCTGAAAGCATTAGCTGCCGGCTGACTGTGGTTCTGAGCTGTGTTCTGCCGATTTTTCATTTCTTCCAGACTCATATCACCATCTCCATCTAGAAACGCCCCCACGGAAACAGAGTTGCTGCACTGCTGCTCATGGCCTGTAAGTGACAAAGCAGACACACTGTGAACCCCGCCATGCAAGCCAGAAAGGCCAAATCCTCCTAGGAGAGGGTGCATGGCCTCATGAACAGAAACAAAGCTTCCGGGCTGTTCTTCCCTCAAGGCAGGAAAGAGAAGGAGGGCTGGGGGCAGCCTGGGCTACCAGTTCTCGGATCTGCTGGCCTCTCACAATTCCATGAGGAAGTCACTGGGGAGCAGCACTGCCCCTACTCAAGGGAAAGGTTTTCTTGTCAAGACAGCAGCTATTTGCTTGAACAGTGGCAAGTGGTACTCAGGAAATGAGTCTGGTTTTTTGTTGAGACAGGGTCTTACTGTGTAGCTCAAGCTGGCCTTGAATTCACTATGTAGCCTAAACTGGCCTCAAACTTTCAACAATCCTTGTGTCTCAGCTTCCCATATACTGGGATTTCAGTTGTTGCCACCATGCTTGGCTTAAATTAATATACTCAGGCAAGTAATTACTGTGCAAATATATTTACTTTCTGTAAATATTCTTACGATAAATTATGTAGTTTTCTTGGTTTTTTTTCCCATTACTTGTAAACCTTTATTCACATTATTTCTCTCTGAAAGCAGGACTTTTAATTTTGTGTAAGAATAGTTCAGTTTATCAAACCAGTCCACTGCTATTGCAGAAGGGAGATATATTACCGAGGTACTCCTAGGCACCCCTAGTGCTCTCCTCTGGGCCAGGCTGACTACCATCCACCTGGAGACCACACAGGTCCAGGCAGGCAGCAGCACCATGTTTGTGATGATGAGTGAGGTGCCTGCTTTTATTTTCTTTGGGAAATTTCTTCTCCTTTGCCCAATTCACTTTTGGGCACTGATATCTTTTTCTTACTAATACTTAAAAATTATTTACATCCTCCCACACCTTGTGCTGCTGCACATACACCAGGAGCTCATGCATGCTAAGCACACTCTACCACTGAGCTGCCCCCCAGAACTAGCTTTCCTTGTTAGTGTCATGAGTTACTCCTAAGTTTTACATAGATTAACTTCTCCCAATCACTTCATCATCTTTTTGTGCTTCTTAGGGTCTTGGCAGACTGATGTGTACTGAACATCCCAGTGTGCTGGAACTGTCCCCCTTGTCCCTTTCCTGACAGCACACAATGTATTCAACCACAAAGAATATGTAGAAAACATGCACAGAAATACAAGATCTCAGATATTACAGGTCTTAACATGCTTTAGAAAAACAGCACAGAATGAACATTACCTAACTTTGGGAAAGGAGATGAAGCCAGAAGTAGCAACACTGCTCTTCACAATGCTATACCTTTCACAGACACCTGTACACACTCACATACATGTGAACACACACACACACACACACACACACACACACACACACACACACAGAGTCCTGACATCAGCCTGAGGAAAAGTTGCCCAGTTTTACAATAAAAACACATGAAGCAGAGAAGAGACAAAGGTCACAGATGGATGCTTTGTGAGGGGCCAGGGCTACCTTGAACATCTGCTCACCAGAGGCAAAGGGTTTTTCTTGGGGGCAGGCTTCATTTTTTCCTCTTTCCTGTTGAGCAAGATACTTTTCTAGCTTTTGCAGCCCCTCTTGGGAAGACAGATCCACAAAACAGCCCAGAAATTCCCAGTATTCAGCCCAGGGAATCTTCAACTCATGAGCGAGCTCCCTATAAGGAATAAACACAAGTAACAGATAAGAAGACAGAACAACATCCACAGAACTAACTATAAAGACAGTCACTCACCACTCCAACTGCCACAGCAATGTCCATAATCTTAGGTATCCAATACTTGATCTTAACCTGGGGCTAATTGACCTTCCTCGCCTCTCTGGTGAGACCTAACAGAATTCCTGGAGCTGTTCAAGGATGGAGTGAATCACACTCACCAAGTGAGGAGCCAGTGCTCATAAGCCCTCACACTTGCGTGTGTGGCCAGGAACCAGAAATTGCAGGTTTAAGCTATAATCCTCAAACTGGGCACTTATTTTCAGAAAAGGTTCTAAACAATCTGATGAAGTTTTGCTTGATTATACCATACTTTTAACTTTGCAGTTTGGGATTTCTTTGCAAACATTTTCTACTTGTTTCTAGCCACACCCCTGCTTCCTTTGTTAAACAGAGGGGTGTGTTTTTTTCCCAAGGAAACACTGTCCATATAGTATCTTCTATAAAATATTAAGCTCCCTGAGCACTGCTCTAAGGAGTAGGAGCTGCTTTCCCTTAAAATTGCACAAAGTAAATTGGAATGTATACAACATTTATAATTAAATTTTTTTTTTTTGGTACTGGGTATCAAACTTGGGTCCTTGCACTTGTGAAGCAGGTGGCAGAACCACTGAGCTAAATCCCCAGCCCTATAAGTAATTTGACCTTAGTGGAAAGGCTCTACAATCTCCCAGAAAACCCCTTCTGGCCATATTTTGAAGCAGCTGTAATTACATTTGTCATCATCAGTCTCAATACATAACCACACTGAAAATGACAATGCACACAACTCAGCCTCCCCATACCTTCCCACTCTCTCAATGCCTCTTTCCGAGTCAGACTTCCTGACACTGTGGAAGAAGCCTGCTTTCTCTCGAGGTGGAGTTTTCCAGAGTTTTCGAAAATCTTCTGCCTATGAAAAAAAAAAAAAAA
>NW_022900924.1:23345104-23352656 GCF_012274545.1 Fukomys damarensis
AAAAAAAAAAAAAAAAAAGTGTTGATACCTATGTGGCTGGCACAGCACACTCAGGGTGCTCATCCACCAGTGCCATAGCATCAATGCTGATCCCATGATCCCAGGGCATGGGGCCCAGTGGGGATGCACTCAGAGCCGGCCTGAAGGGCTCGGTACCAGCCCAGGTCTGCACTGTGGGGGGTCATATCAGGCCCAGGGGGCCCCAACAAAGGCCTCACCCTAAGGACAGCAAGCATCACTGAGATGCCACCCCAGTGGCGCATATGCCATTCTTTCCATCATACAAGAAAGTACATGCTGCTTTCTCTTGAGACACTCAAGTTTCATGCTGAATGCAGCCTATTTAATTTTAATTGTTCCTTCCCAATTTAGAGCTATTTTCATAGTTGCAAATTAACTTATCATTTAGAAAAAACTATTTTTTCCTGTTTTGAGACAAGGTCTCACAAGTTGCCCAGGCTGATCACACATTTGAGATCTACCTGCCTCATCCTCCCAAGCGGTGCTACATGCATGCCACTGTGCCTTGCTTACTCCAAAAGTATCTACCAAGGGATTACATACGTCAGTGTAAGAAACAGTTCATTGCAGAAGGAACTGTCAGTTGTCAACCTGGCATAAAAACAAGCATAATCTCTGACCAAATACCTCCACTGTTTGGGACCCATTTACACTTCAAGGATGAGCATACCCAAAGGTGAGGCCAGGGGACAAAGCGGAGCCTCCAGGGAAGGCAGCCAATGCCAGGAGCCCAAGTGTCTGGGAAGAGGTGGTGGGGGCTGCAGGCATGGGGAGCTGGGTCCAGAAGTGACTTCACCAGGCTGATATATGGTGTGGGCAGCACAGGCATGCAGGACAGAGGTAAGGCAGGTACATATGAGCCCAGCTACATATGAGCAGCACAGTATCACCTCATGGCCTCAGCACTACCCCTTGGCACCAGTGACTTCAGGGCCACAGGACTTAGGCTCCAAGAGCAAGCACAAGGCCCCAGACACAGCCATGTGGGATACTGAGGGTGGCTGACAAGGTCCCTGAGCTCACCTTGGCAGGACTCAGGGGCCCTGCAAAGGCCCTCACAGTCCGCACAGGGTCCCGGGGATTGGCTCCACAGTGGTCAGCAGGTGAGGCCTCGGCTGACTGGTCTGGGGACCACAGCTCCCCAATGACAGGAGAGGAGGTATCATCTGCTCTCAGAAGCGGCACGTAGTAGTGACCTGGGAGAGAGATCAGTCAACAGCAGGGTCCTGCTCCCTGGCTGTATCTAGGGCTGGTAAGCGATGGAAGAAAGGGTGGAGGAACCAGGTGGTCATGGCACTCTGCTGGGGTGGATCACAGCCAAGGAAGGTTTGGGCTAGGACACACTTAACTCAGCGAGCCCTTCTCCTTCTCCTCTAAAAGAAGTGGAAAGTAGTCAAGTATGGTGCTGCACACCTGTAATATTGGAACCTGGAAGGCCAGGGATGTAGCTCAGTGCAGAGGCCTTAGATTTAATCCTTGGTACCTTTAATCCCTAACATGGGATGGAGGGAAGGACAGCAGCAGATACTTTAGGAAGATGGAAGACTGAAGCAAGAGGGGACCAGACTAGCACAGCAGAGCTCAATTAGCACAGTTAACAGGCTGTGCGTGTCCTTCCTCAGAGCCCACGCACCCATGAGCCCTAAACCTAACACATGGTAGAGGCTTGGGGATTCTCCAACTCACCCTGTAAATATTCTCTGATCCTCTCTTTTAGTTCTACAGGTTTATCTTTGTTTCTTTCACAAATCACCTATTTAAAGAAAACAGTACGTCAGAACTCTAAATTTTATTTTATAGCCTTTTTTTTTTTTTTGAGACAAGATCTCACTCTAGTTCAGCCTGGCCTCAGACTCATGGCAATCCTCCTGCCTCAGCCTCCTGCATTCTGGGATTATAGGCATACGCCACCACACCCAGCTTAATGTAACTTTTTTCTCCTATGGTTCTGGAGACTAAACCCAGGGGTTTGGCACAGTGCCTGGTGTACACTAAGTTGAACACAACAGCTATGTTGAGAATCCTCACCACCGTGATCATTACCACCATCATCATCTCACCATGGACATCATATCACCATCATCACATCACCACCATGACGACCATCACTATCTTTGTTCGGAACCTGGTCAGCTGAGGTGTTCAGGGAGAGAAAATGAAAGGCTAACTCTTCAAAACAACTGATCACCAGTTTCAGGAAACTGAAATCAGTAAACTGGGTCAGCTCCTTCCTTCCCAGCTGGGCAGACGCTGTCTTCACATCTTGCCTGGCAGTCAAGGTTCTGAAATGTGCCATGGCAGGCACAACTCAGACAGACCCAGTGCTAACCTCAGTGTACCTATGAACACAGGCTAAACATTTGCTTATTTTTGTTTCTAATGCTAAATAGTAATCACATTTCAATAATTATTGTACTTACCTCTTCAGGTGTCTTGTCATATTTATTCTTGCATTTTTTCTCAATCAAAGGATGTGAAGAAAGCACATTGACAACCTCCACATTCCCAAACTTACAAGCAAAATGCAATGGTGTGTCGTACCCCTGGAAAAGGTGCAGAAGAAGCACAACTGTCAGTCAGCTTGTTTATACTCAGCCAGGTGCACGAATGCAAACCTCTAATACAGGCATGCAGAAGTTACTCCACACATACAAGACCAGCCTGAACTGCATAGGGAGACTCATGTCAAAAAAAAAAAAACCAAACTCACATTCACACAGTTGCTCTCTAAGGTAAAAATGGGTATTTCTTTAAAAGCCTCAACAGGGCCGGGATTTAGCTCAGTGGTTCTGCTGCCTGCCTCACAAGTGCAAGGACCCGAGTTCAATCCCTGGTACCAAAAAAAAAAAGCCTCAACAATGCAAGACTGTAAAAAGAACTGCTATTACAGCTGATAGGTACCTGAGTACCAGCAATGCCCACTCTGCAGGTCTCAGCACAATGTTGCCCAACACTGGGAACCTGACATAACTGCCCCTTGATGCCGGGGACCTGGACTCAGCTAGAGCTCCTGTAAACCGTTGCTTCCCTGACTCGGGGCCAGCACCATGTCATGCAACCAGCTGCACATGGAAGGCACTGTTCAGATTTTTAAATGCCCATGGACTTGGTCTGGGGCTCCTTGGAGCCAGAGGATGGACACCACAGCACATGGGCCACTCTTCACTCTGACTTCAGGCCACTGTACCATGAGACTTCCCGATCGATGCTCACATCCACTCATGCTAGTACCCCAGGGCTCCACAGCACCCACTGTACTCCCCACAGATGTGACTTCCTTCCCTCCTCATTCTCAGGTCACCTGCAGACCAGTGAACATGTGATATAGTAGCCCCAAGCCCAAGATCTGCAGAGGCAGGACCCTCAGAACTCACCTTCACCTACCTGTTGTGAACTTGTCTCTGCCGGTCCCTCCAATAACCAGGGATGCCACACTCAAGCTCTAATTCCTTCCAGACCAGGGGACCAGACACTTGGGACCTTACAGCCTACACCCATGCTCACCCAGGCCTCCTCACTGGGACCCGAGAGATCTGTAAATAGCCACAGTTCTCATGTCCACCATGAGGCATCACACCTACAAAGCCTGATATCTGTTATCCCAGGCCCCATTGTTCTGACTGCATCTGCCCCTATTTTTAAGGGTGGCAGCTTTTTCTGTGATGGGCTATATTCAAGGCCACCCAGTCTTGCCACAATTACACTGGGCCCTGGAGCAGAGCAGCCTGAGACAAGACATCAGCAGGTGAATGCAGTTCTACTCCAGGGACAACTGAGGTCTCCAGTTTACCTTCTACCTTGGACAATTGAGGTGCAATGGTCCCTCACATCACTAAAATTTAGTCCTCTCCCCTATCTTTCTGTTGCATTCCAAGGACACAGTATGGTCAAATATGTATGTATGTACACACACACACACGCTTCCATCCGCCCCACAACCAATACCCTAGTCAGCCAGCTTCCTCTTCACCCCTGCTTTCCCATGGAGCCTGTCCCCACCCGCTTTCTATACCTGACACCCTATTTTTCCACAAGGACTGTCCCCACCCACTTTCTTCCCCTGGGCACTGTCCCCACCTTTCCACACCCCACACCCTGATTCCCCAAGGGAACTACTCTCACCTGCCCCATACCCCTTATGCCCACCCACTGGCCTCCCCTCTCCCACACCAGAAAGCTACCATGCTAGGTTCTTTCCATGTTCTGCTATACTCCCAACCACACTTTACACCCACCCACATTCCCCACAAACCTCAGGACCTCTGTGGGGCTGAGGTATTATGGTAAACATTTTAATGACTATCTTCAGAATTATGATAAGAGAATGTGACCTGACACTTCTAATTTCATTTTTTGGTACCAGGGATCGAACTCAGGATCTTGTGCCTGTGAGGCAGGGGGAAGAACTACTAAGCTAAATCCCTAGCCCCTGACCATTCTAACTTCATGTGTGTTTGTGCTGCTGGGGATTGAACTCAGGGCCTTAGACATACTAGGTGATTATTCTACCAATGAGTCACATCCCCAGCACTTTTAATTTCAATAACTCTATAATTTTTTTCCTACTAAACAATTTCTTATTCCTATAATACAAACGAATGCACATTTCCTGTGAATGTTGCATGGATGTTAAGAAATAAAAGGTGTTTCTGTAGGGCCCACAGTTTTTTAAAATCACATCTATAAATACACATTTCTTGTCTGAATCAGGCCTCATATCTTGCTTACTCATCTGTTACTCTCAGAGTAACTACTATACTTACTTTGATCTTATTCCTTCCTGTTTTGTGCTCACCACCACTCTTTGTAACCATCTCTAATATGAGACATGGTCGTCCCTCTTCACGTTAAGTGTTTGGTCCAAGAGCCACCACCTTCCCCTAAGACACCAAAATCTCTGGACTCTCACATCCTCATGGAAAATAGTGCAGTACTTCCAAATAACCATGTATGTGCACATATAACATTTGCAGTATTTGGCTATAACCACACACAAGCACATACAACCTCCATACATAATTACCTCCAGTTACTATCATAGCCAGTACAATGCAGACACCATGTAAGCAGTTATTACACTGTGCTGTGTGAGGAATAAGACAAGGAATAAAAAGCTTTCAATGTGCAGTGCAGACACATTTCTTCAGAATACTTTTAATCTGCAGTTGGTGAATCTGTGGTGTTGGACTCTTGAATATAGTGGGCTGACTGCCTGTATTTGGCCTTCCTGACTTAGAACTCCTAAAAATCTGAGAAGGGCTGTGTCTCACTGTTAAGGAGCTGTCTGCTTTCCCAGCCCTGAGGCAGCTGCGAGATGGGGTGGGCTACAGAGAAGACCAAGACAGGATTAAAGGCTGGGGAAAGGAGCTGAAGGTTAAAGTGAATACTGAATGCCAAAGCGCTAATCACACCTATGTAACAAATTCTCCACAGAAACTCACCGCAGCACATAAAGAGCTGCTGACAGCTGCACACAGTTTCTGAAGTGTGATATTCCCCACCAGGGCATAAAATCTCCACGTCCCTTTCCCCACCCTTGGACTGATGCATTCCTTCCCATGTCTTTTGTAATAGGAACATATCTCTCTGAGTTCCATAAACAAATTCATCAACCCAGCGGGAACATGTGGCTGGCATCTGAGGAGACAGCCAATCTTCTGGGACTTGACCACCTGTGCTGGGATTTAATGGAATGAGAGGACACCCATCTGGTGTCTGCTGTAGGACAGACTGCTTGCTCAATGTGGTGAAAACCACCAAAAGTCTGGTATCAGAAAGGAGTTTGAGAGTAGGAGAAGAAACTAATTTGTTTATAATCATTGTTATAATTATGAGACCATTGCTTTCTCTTCTCTTTCTATAATTTTGTTGGTTAGGACAAATTTCTCTACATTTCCCTTCTGTCTCTCTGTATCTCTATATCTGTCTTTCTCTTTTGTTTTCTGAGACAGGGTCTTACTATGTATTCCAGACTGGCCTTGAATTCTTAGCAATCCTCCTGCCCAAGGCTCCCAAGTGCTGGGATTACAGCATGGGCCACCATGCCCAGATCTCAAAATAAAGTTTTAAAAAGACTGAGGATATAGCTCAATGCTCCCTGAGCATGACCCAGAGTGGGTGAGATGTCTGTGAGACTGTTTTTCATTTTGGTCTCTTGACAACACATGCTTATCTAAATCAGAAACAATAAACCAAGAGGGAGAAAACAGTTAGAAAAACCCCTGCTTTTATAAAAGGTTCCAGTACCACAAAATAAATAAACACAGGAAATAGTCCTGATGGCAACATTTGGTAAAAGAACATATAAAGGATACAAGAAGAAGACTAGAATAAAGTAGATTACAATTTTTCTACCTCACTTTCTACACCTTTCAACATTTGCTCACCTGTCACACACAGTCTGTGTCTCCCTGACAAGGCCAGGCACCTTGTGGGGCACCTGATTCTATCAGCAGCCTTCTATTTCCTGCTAGTCTGCACTTTCCATGTCAATACACGTGCTTCTGCTCCTGACTGTCCACACACATTCCATACAGATGTAGCATGGAAAGTCAGAACTCCTCCCTCCCAGGGACACACTCTCCCTCCATGGATGCAGGGCACACTCACCACCTTGTCAGGAGTGTTCAGATATAGGTCCACGAGGTAGTGAATGCGCTTCTGCAGCATATCCACGTCATCATCTGGGTACATAAGCTGCATGAACTCAGGGTTTTCTAAAGTCTCCAGCGTCAGCTGGCAGATAGAAGCCTGGTTCGCCTTGGCAGCAACATGCATGACATTATACCTACATCCTTCCTGAAAGAAAACCCACGATCTCAGCTTTATTTTCACGAGTATAGTGCACAGCAGCAGGATGCACTGGACACAGGCTTACCTGTACGACAGTTGGGGTGTCCCCTGAGCCAATTAGGTACCGGGGGTTGCTCCAGACAAGGTCAGAGAAGGCCTTTTCTTCTCCCTGTTCCACGGCTTTCCGTAGCTTAGCAGTGAGGTCCTGTGTGCGAGGGCTTTTATAACTGTTCGCTCCTTCTTTGTTTACTGTTTCTGATTCGGACAAGCAGAAACCATCTGTCATCAAGAGACAGAAATGAAGAACACTCAGCCTCACAGACGTCTTCCTGCTCTCAGTCATACTGAGGTGTGAGCCCACTTTGGCTCAGCAGCCCTTGGCAGCGAAGGTGAGACAGTGACAGTGCAAGTATATAGCTACATGTCCTGCCGGTACAGCAGGACCCATGCACCGCAAGGTGCCATCAGACCCAGATAGACACCATCCAGGAGAGCTTCTGAACAGACATCAGTTTGGGTGTTTCAAAAAGTAAATCAGTTGCGCATGGTAGCACATACCTATAATCCCAGCACCCTGGGAGCCCGAGGGAAGAGGACTGCACATTTGACATCAGCCCAGGCAATTTAGTGACACACTTTTTCAATTAAAGAGGGGGTGGTGCTTGGGATGTAGCTTAGAGAGAAGACCCTGATCAATCTATAGATGCCCTCCCCAACTAAAAAAAAAAAAAAAAAAAAA
>NW_022900924.1:23352719-23357464 GCF_012274545.1 Fukomys damarensis
CCCCAAAAAAAAAAAAAAAAAAAAAAAAAGAAACGAGGGAAGGAGGGAGGGAGGAAGGAAGCTCAGTCAGTTTTGGTAGGCAAGGGATCAATAACACTTGCAGCATCTCTGTGCTCAAGTATTCCAGTCACACGTGCCACATGGCTCAATGGGACAGGAGCTTGCTTTGAGCTGAGCAGTACATGGCATGAGATTTCTGCTCTCACAGGGAGCTTGGCTCCAGCAGGTCTGGAAGCTGATGCAGCTTCAGATGGGGAGGAAGCCACTCTTAGCATCAGAGACCTGGACCCCAGCAGACAGTAGGAAGGGGCAGGCTGTTCCATCTTCCTCTGCTTACCTCAGAGTCCACTTAGCCACCAACTCCACTTTCCTGACCCAAAACCTCCCCAGACCAAGCCCTAGATCACTGCCCTCAGTTGTCTCACCATGATGTCCTACCATACCAGACTCTTCAGGGGAGAAAACAAGTCACTGTCATCAGGAAGAGGACACAAGGTAGTTCAAAGTAACTGTGACCATAATGCCAAGAGGGAGCCACTACATGGTTTACCTTTCCACCCGCCACTGCTAAAGAGTGGAGCCACCTTCACAGGGGACAGCGGTGATGAGACTCTGTTCAGAGAAGGAAAATAATCACAAATTCCTCTAGCAAATTTCTCAGCATCTTCTCTAGTTGGAAAAGCTTTAAACCGGGACCCTTTGATCATTTTGACAGCTTGTAATGCTTCCTTTTTATCTTCATAAACATGGATCTTTTCTGGGTGGGAAAAGTAACAAAGGAAAATCAGAAACGAGTATCTGGAACCCCAGTCACTTAACTATACCAATGGTTTAACAGTCAACCGAAATAGTTGTTACCCAGAAACCTGATTTCATTCTCATATCATAGTTCAGATTTTCAGTCTTAAAGAAAGAGGTCCTGAGCCAAAAGAACCCAGTTAATAAGCTTGACCACAGAGGTGTGTCTGTAGAAATGTACACTGTGTACTTCTGTGTAATGCCAATCCCAACAAACTATAGCATACTAAGAAACAGTTCATGGATTAAAGACCTAATAAAAATCAATTTTAAAATTTCAAAAACTTTGAAAACATTAGCAAAGTATTTAGGAGAATTTTAAGAATAATTTTGGGTGAGGTGTGCCTTTCTAAGCATGCCTAAACACATCCATAAAAGGATGTCCATAAGTAAAACTACAAATAAAAAAAGACATTCTAATTTTTCCCTTTCTAGATAGAATGAGATGCATTTTGGAGGGGGAGTTTTCAAAGTTTTACAAATGCAATCCTTTTTTGGTCCTGGGAATTGAACTCAGGACCTTGCACTTTTATTTTATTTTTTGTTTTTTTTGAGACAGGATCTCACTATGTAGCCCAGGCTGGTCTTGAACTCACAGTGATCCTCCTGCCTCAGCCTCCCGAGTGCTGGGATTACAGGTGTGCACCACCATGCCCCACAAGGACATTGCACTTTCAAGGCAGGCAGTGGAACCACTGAGCTAAATCCCTGGCCCTCAAATGCATTCCTTTTAGCCTATACTTCTATATACTATTTTTATAAAAATAAGAGTGCGATCTGTGTATTTGTATTTATACTTTAGTAAATTAAAAAATACACTTAGACCCCAGCTATACCTTCTCTGAGTATCTTCCTGGAAGAGTTAAAGACATCATATCACAGTGATCCATGTACACCCATGTTTACAGCAGTACAGCTTATGATAGCTGAATCTTGGAAGCAGCCTATACTGTTATGTCAATCAACAGATGAATGGATAAAGTGTGGCATTTATACATAATGGAGTGCTACTCTGCCATAAAAAAGGATAGACTCAAGTCATTTGTAGGAAAATAGATGCACCTTGAGACCATAATATTAAGTAAACAGGCACACAAGCTTAAACACTGCATGGTTTCTTTTATATAAGAAACCCAATATACAAAGTGCAAAATAAAAGACAGATAATAGGAAAAGAGAGAGAGAGAAAAGTAATTATAATCCAGCATAGTCAATGTACCTGAAAGTGTACCTTAATTTAGTATAATAGTCTTAAGTGTTTTATATGTTTTTTGGTTTGTTAGTCTGGCTGTTAATCTGTGTTTATGATAATTAATTTGACTTATAAAATAAATGAATTTGATGCTGGCAAAAAAGGAGGGGAGAAAAAGGAACTGAGATGTGTTATGTACATGCACCAATTCTCTACAATGAATGTAGTCATTATGTACTGCAAACATGGACTAAAATAAAGTTGGATTTGAATTTAAAATAAATTTTATTACTCCTTGGCCAGGTATGGTGGTACACACCTATATTCCCAGCACTCATGAGGCTGAGGTAGGATTGCTACAAAGTCAAGGCCAGCCTAAATTACATAGCAAGACCTATTCTTTTTTTGTTTTTTTGGTACCAGGGATTGAACTTGGGTTTTTGAGCTTGGGAGGCAGGCGGCGGAACCAGATTTCTAGCCCTAAGACCTATTCTTGAGTATAACAAATCCTATTCTTTTTTTTTTTTTTTTTTTTTTTTTTTTTTTAAACAAATCCTATTTTTTTCCCCTGGTACCAGGGATCAAATTCAGGACCTTGCACGTGTGAGGCAGGCATGGCATACAAATCCTATTCTTGATCCTAAAAGTTATACATTCATAGGCCATTAAATTCATTAACCCCTAGTGTTCAGTTTATAATGAACAAAAAAGGGAATAATCCAACTCCCAGACAAATAGAAGCCAGCTAATCAGTATTTCTGAGTGGGGCAAAACTCATAGAGCTCAGTTTCTCAACCATTTTAAATTTCCTCACACAGATTTACAGAAAACACAGAAAGGCAGGCAATGTCAAAATACTTAATCTAGCCGGGCGTGGTGGCGCACGCATGTACTCCCAGCACTTGGGAGGCTGAGGCAGGAGGATCGCTGTGAGTTCGAGACCAGCCTGGGCTACATAGTGAGTTCCAGGTCAGTCTCAACTACATAGTGAGACCCTGGTCTCAAAAAAAAAAAAAAAAGTCAATCCTTTTTTTTTTTTGGTGGTGGTACTAGGATTGAACCACGATCCCAGCCCTTTTCTTTTGGTACTTGGGATTGAACTTGGGACCTTACACTTACAAGGTAGGGAGCAGTACCGAGCCAAATCCCCAGCCCTCATTTTTTAGTATCAGTGCTAAGTCACTAGGCTGCCCAGGCTAGGACAAATTTTTTGTTGGGTGGGGTATCATATTTTGTGCTTTACAAATAACTTTTCAGGCTCGAGAACCAAACTTAATGGGTAGTAACACCGCCTATCACTTTGATCTGTATCAGGTTATCATAATTGTTTGGTTTTGCTTTGTTTTCTGAGGCAGAGACTCACTATAGTCCGGGCTTCATTCCACTTAACTCAGCCTCCCAGTGCTGGGATCACAGGCCTGTGCCACCACATTCAGCTCAAAAGTTGTTAATCTGGACTCAAAAGCTCATGGTGATCAACCATACTTTTCTTTTTCTCGTAGTTTTCAGTATTCAACCCACTTGTGTGAGGATACACACAGAGCAACACGTTACCGTTTCTCACGGGGCCGTCTTCATACACCGGGCACACGCCATAGTACAGGGCTGGTACCTTGTTGACTGTCTCTCTAGCTGTATGGGTGTCAATCCCGGGTGAGGCACTGAGGGGCACTGGGCAGGTCTCAGACATCATGGCCTCCTCCTCTGGGGGGTTCAAGCCCACACTGTAACCAAAATCTCTGTCCTCAGAGTAACTGGCCCTCGTGCCCGCAGCAGAGATCAGCGTGCTTGGTGTGTCTGGGCCAACAAGGTCGGGAAGGGAGGCAGGCAGTGCCCCACCCTGCTCCAGCAAAGCCTGAGCCAACTTCTTCTCAAACACAAACCGGGTGGTTGCTGTGATGGGCCCACACTTTAGGCCAGCTCTGACAATCTCTTCTCTAAGATCATCTGAATTTAGGAGCTTCAGTCGTGCCAACACTGCCTCCATGGTCACAGTGCCTGGGGACAAGACAGCAGAGATGGATGAGCCGGGCAGTGGACACACAGGTGGCACGTGTGCTCTGCATATGCTCTCAGGTCCTATGAGACCCTCTCCTCACATGACCTATGTCCTCACTACCTCTTCAGATGCTGGTGTGAGGGAGGTTTTGTTCTTGCAACCAAGCTGGCTTAGGGCTGTGCCACTGTGATCCTGAGTATTATTGAAGCCCAAAGCCTCAGTTTCCTCACCTATAAAATGGACATAAAAACAGCTGTGCTATTAGGTTATAATGAGAATTAAATAATGCATATAAAGTCTGCACCATTGGGTCTGACACTGCTCATGCATGTCAGCTGTAACTATTAAGCTATCTAGGACACAGGTTTATTCATTTTTCCCAATGAACATGGACCGTGCTAGAAGTTAGAATAACAACAAGGCAGGGATACTGTTACTCACATGACTGTAAAACACACAGAAATTCACAAGACTGCTTACTGATGTGGGTGAGGTGAGAGGGAGCAAGGTGGAAAGAAAGGGATGGGAGAAGGCAGCATTTCTGACTATGCTTTTATAAGTTTCTAACTTTTGGTAATATATTTGTGATTCACACATAAGAAGTCACCAGGCATAGTGGTTCACACTTATAATCCCTGCAGTTGGAAGGCTGAGGCAGAATTTCTAATGTGAGGCCAGATTGGACAACAAAGAGTTTAAGGCTAGCCTGGCCTACATAGTGATACCCTGTCTCAAAAAAAAAAAAAAAAAAAAAAA
>NW_022900924.1:23357564-23369793 GCF_012274545.1 Fukomys damarensis
AAAAAAAAAAAAAAAAAAAAAAAAAAGGAAAAGAAAGAAGTAAAAAAATGAAAAGATGGTGGAGACACTCAGATGGAACACAAAACAAATGACCCTGACTCTTGCAAATGAGTAACAGAAGAATGGAGGAGAACCCATGTGATTGGAAAAATAATACGTGAGATGAATTCAAAGACAAAAGAACTGTACAAAGTTGTATCCTCTAGCAAGTAGACAGAAGCATTCTGAAGCTACTGAGACAGAAGACAGAAAAACAGGCAGTTAGGACAGGGCCTGAGTAAACTGAGACAAGCTCTGGGAAGCTGGAATGCTAGGCAAGCCTCCCCTCCTGACATGAGATGCCTAGCTAAAAGCGGCAACTGCACTGTTCCTTTGTTTTATTTTCACACCAAGGTCTACATAGCTGGACATAGGCTTCCACAGTATCTTCCTCCTTCTCAGCTAACTGAGAGTCTTTCTTTGTTCTAATAAACTACAGTGTTGTATTCAGGAAACACAAGGAGGACAGAACTGGTTACATCGCTGGCACTCAACAGGGGCACTTCTCTATGGAGAAGTAAGTATACCAGGAATGACCAGACCTCACATTCCTTCTCTATCCTTTTTATACCCTAAGAAACTAAGGGTACCCTATCAATTAGTTAAAAAGCTACTAGAGCAGTTGCTACTCTAACAACAGAGGACAGGCTCCCTATCAACCTCCTGGTGGGAAAGTTGGTCTGGCAGGGAGCTGGATTCCTTAGGCTGATCTCTGGATTACAGGAACTGGTGAAAGCCAATGATCACTGCAAGGCTCAGGCTGGGGCTGGGTCCCCACCACCACCACCCTGCCCCTGAGTGTTCACAGATCCTCTGCTGGAAGTAGGGTCACAGCAGCCTGACTGGGTAGCCAACAGAGACACCCCCATTTGCCTTTTGCATCCATCCTGCACTCTTCCATGGGGGACAGGTAAACTCACTCTGTGCTCTCCAGGTATCCCCTTTCCAGGTGACCTGAAACCTCCTCTGTCAGAATGGCTGACTCTCTCTTCTCCAGATGTCTTGACAGATTTACTGTGCCAGAAATACAGGTTCCTAGTCCACATTTCTTTGCTTTGAGAAACAATCCTAAATGCTGCAGGTCATGTGGCATAGACTTGGCCCTGCTGGCAGTCCCCATCCCCTCAGCTCCAGGGACCCCCTCTCCACCCCAAGAAAAATCTCCTGAGCCAGGTGTGGTGGTACACTTTTGGGAGGCTGACACAGGAAGATCGACAGAATTCAAGGTCAGCCTGGGATACATAGTGAGGCCTGAACTATATAACAAGATCCTGTCTCAAAACACCAAAAACAAAACAAAAAACTCCTGAGGAGCACCCCCATTTTACCCCCCACCCCAGGAAGAACTTCCTAAAGAGTCTTCCTGTCTCCTTATCTTGGGCCCACAGTGGAAGGGTAGAGGCAAAGACATCCACTCTGCTTCCCCTCCAAGTGATAAAGAATGGCCAGAAGGGGCTTCCCACCTGAGGTGAGCTCAGGTCCTGTTCTTCCTGGGAGACCTGGGACAGATAGAGACAGACCTAGACAAGCTTTCAGAGGACTCCAATAGACTTCTCTTGGAGGCATGTGATGCTCCTTTTGAGCCAAATCCTTTCCAACTCAGAAAAACAGGCAGCTCTGAGAGAAGCACAGGCTTTGGGGATGAACGGTACTCTGCCCAACAAGCAGCTGAAACCCATTTCCAGCTGAGGACCATGACAGTTCCCCATGAGGAGCCCCTAGGAGACCCTAGCAATTCAATGGGATCAGGATTTTTGGAAACAGCATTTCCTGGTCTGTATAATAGAGGGCCTCCAAAGGACCTGAGTCTAACCTCTAAACTATTCCAAACTGTCAATGGTGACCCAGGGAAAGGAAGAGAGTCAAGTGACTCAAGGAAGCCCTAATCAAATATAACTTCCTGCAACCTGAGTCACCAGGAAGAAAATTTACTTTAAAGGGTAAGTTCATTGCCCAGTTTGCCCCTGACATTTGGAAACAGCTACAGAAGTTAGCTACAGCACCAGAGCACCCTCTTAACCATCTACAAAGATTAGCCACCATGGTTTTGTCAATCAGGATCAGAAGGAAGCCAAAGCACAGGAATGAAGGGACAAGAAGAGGGGTACCCTGTTAGCAGCTGCCCTATAAGGATTCCCAGGAGTCTTCCACAGATAGATGTTATAAATACACAAAGCCAAGACACTTTAAAAAGTGCCTCCACCCAGGACCTGTCCTAATCACCAAGGAAACCACTGGAAGGCTGTTTGCCTCCAGGGATGAAGGTCCCAGGGCAAACCAGTCCAACATAATGCTCAGCAGCACTGGTAGGTCTAGGAACTTCTCTTGACTCCCAAGACCCAGATCTTCAATCTCCAGAAGCCCCAGATAACCCGAATGGTGGAGGGTCAAATGGTCATCTTTACCTTGGACACTGGTGCCGCTTTATTGGCTCTTTCTTCCCTGTAAGCATGACAGCAAGAGGGTATCAGAAAAAGCAGTCACTTGGTTTTTCACATTCCCTTAAACTGCAGTTGGGAGCTCTACCCATTCCTTTCCGGTTATGTCAGAGAGCCTCACCCCATTGCTGGGAGGTGAGCACCAAAATTCTAATTGTCCTAAGACAGACTTCTCCTGCCCTTACAAGAGACTGAGATGAACCCCAAAATATCAGCCTCAACAGGACAAATAAGCTGGGCTTTAATTAACTGCTTAGCCAGTATGAATCCATCTTAAGGACTCAGCCTCCTTGCCCACATTGGAGAAATATATCCCACTAAGGCCAGAGGCCAAGTAAAGATTAAGAAAGATCTTTAAAAACCCAGGGCCCAGGTTTTAAAGTTCCACAGCCTCCTAACCCCTTTTAATACCCTCCACAATGCCCCAATAAGTCCAAAGGGCCAATGGGGAGTGGAGACTAATACAAGGATCTATCCAAATTATTAATGATGCTGTGATTCCCATATACCCTACAAGACCCCAACCCTGATACTCTGTTGACCCAGGTCACCAAGGGGTCTAAATGGTTTACAGTGTTAGACCTAAGGGGTGTTTTCTTTTGCATTCCTCTGCACCCTTTCCTATTTGCTTCTGAGGACCCTTCAGACCAAATGATCCAACTTTGGACTGTCCTCCCACAGGGATCCCAGGACAGCCTTCACCTTTTTAGGCAGCCCTTGTCCCAGGACCTATTTGACTTCTACCACCCCAAGAGTAAGTTTCTGCAGTATGTAGATGATCTCCTGGAATGTGCTCCATCTGAGGAGGATTCCCAGAAGGGAAACCAGGTCTTCCTCAACTTCCTGGCGGAGAAGGGATACAAGATATCCAAGAGTAAGGCTAGTTATGCCAGTATTCTAGACAATATTTGGGCTCACTATATCTGAAGTCTCTAGGGCTTTCGGTAAAGATAAAATTGAGCCCATCTTATCCTTCCCCCTCCCCTAAACCTTAAAACAGCTAAGAGGATTCCTGAGTACCACTGGCTTCCGAAGCCTATGGATCCCAGGCTACACTTTATCAAATGGTCAGACACACAGACACAAAAAAATCCTATCCTGGTAAGAGAACCACATAGCCTTTCAAGCATTAAAAAGGTTCCCCTCAGGCCAGGGATATAGCTCAGGGGCACCCTGCCTTTGATCCCCAGTACCAAGAAAAAAAGAAAGAAAAAAAAAGATTCTCCTCAGGGCTCCAGCTATGCAAGAAGCTTCGATCTATTTTGTGATGGAAAAGAGGGTGCACCAAGTTTACCTCAGACAATGGCCTGATCATGACCTCTCCTTATCACAGATCAGGGCTGCTGCTTTCCCAGGAAAGCCTCTGGGTCTCAGGCAGCTGACTCTTGAGCTATCAGACTATGAGGCTGGAGGGACCTGCCATCTGAATAAGAACCTGCTCTCACTTAAATTCTTCTACATTTCTCTCACAAAAACAAGAAAAATTAACCCATCATGGTAGCCAGCTGGTATTAGAAATTTATGCCACAAGAGACCATCTGCTAAATCCAAACTGGACACTTCTCACAGATGGGAGCTCCTGTGTAGAACAAAGTGTTCAAAGGGCAAGATAAATGATGGTGTAAACAGAAGTCATAGAGAGCTCACCCATTTCCCAGGAAACAAGTGCTCAGGTAGCAGAACTAGTTGTTCTCACCTAGGCTCTTGAACTAAGCAAAGGCAAGAGGGCTAACATATACACAGACTCAAAGTATGCCCTTCCGGTCCTTCATGCCCACACTGCCTCTGGAAAGAACAAAATGTCCTCCCAACCACATTGTCTCTAAAAAATACCAACAAGAAACTGACCACCTGCTATGCATAGTACCCCTCCCTTGAGAAAGAGCAATCACCCACTATAAAGGGCACCAAAAGGGAGCTAAGAGCAAAAGGAAATAGATAGGACAGCTGATGGTGTTGCTCTAGCAGCAGCACAAAAGCTCCTCCAGAGTCCACTTTAAATTCCTTACCTTGGGAATACCCCTAGGAGAGACTAAGCCCCAATACCCTCAGGCAGAAACTAAAAAGGCTCTTGCCAATGGGCTGCATTTATAGCCTTCAGGATTGGTTCAAAAAAAAAAGGGAAAACTACTCCCATCAGCTACCCAACGCATTTCACCAATCTTCCCATTTGGGGAAGAAGGAACTCATTAGATGGCAAATAAACTATTTACAGGATTAGGCATTAACACACTCACGATGGGGCCATAATTCGTATCTCTTTCCTGGGAAGCTCTGATTTGAGCTATGTTCCCACCAGCTTGAGCCACTGATGGCATACACATGACAGCAGGAACATGTTTTTAAAAACTGTAAATTAAATTGTCCGGTCATTTGAGTGTGTGAGTTGTGCCTGCAAAACCTCCTCTCTCTCACAGGAAGGCCTCACTCTACTCCAGAATCCAACAAAAGGGGACCTACCCTGGGGAAAGCTCACAGATTTTACCTCCCTGCCCAGAGTAAAGGGGATACAGTTCCTCTTGGTCTGGGCAAATACATTCACCAGTGGACAGAGACATTCCCTTGTATGACTATAAAGCCCAAAGGTGGTACAAACCGTAATAAATGAGATTATCCCCCAATATGGCCTGGTCTGAGGGCTGCAAAGTGACAATGGTCCATTCTTCCTCATAGCAGTTACTCAGGGAGTCCAAAAGCCCTGGGTATACATTATTACCTACATTGTGACCAGAGATCCCAGTCTTTAGGAAAAGTCGAGAGGAATAATGGGATTTTAAAAACCCATCAGCACAAATTAACCCAGCTTCCCTAAACCATCCTCTTTCCCATCACCTTACTTATGACAATGAACTCCTCTCAACAATTAGGACTCGGAGGCCCTTTCTTACTAATGACTTCCATTAGATTCAGAAGTAACTCCCAAGATAAAACACCCTCTTCCAGAGGGTCCTCCAAGAGAAGACAGTCACAAACCAGAGAGGACAAGCTCCCTCTTTTTTAAAAAATTTTAAGCCCCCTTTTTTTTATCCCAGGGGACCTGGTTTTAGTGAAATTTTTGCCTACCTCCATTCCCTTTCTTGACGCATCACAGGAGAGACCCCACAGAATTCTCCCCTCCCCTTCAGTGGCACAGGTCTCCAAGCATGATTACTGGATCCACCACGTACCTAAAACTGTGGTCAGTGAACCAGAAAAACTTCACACTGGACAAGCCAGCAAGAGAGGAACAGCTTGCCAAATACTCTTGCAAACCACTAAAAGATTTTAAATTTCTCTTTAAGAAAATACCATCTCCTTCTCTAAGAGATAAGTAATAATCAACAGGGAGATGCCCTGACTCACCCCATTCTGGTTAAATCTCCTATAGAAATCCTTATTGTGATTTTCCTCTGGTATCTCAACCTGTCAGCTCCTCAGAGGTTGGAGTCATTTTTCACTGTTAAGTTATATAAGACCTCCTCTAATTAAAAAACTAGCCCCACTCTGAAAATATATCCCAAGATCCAAAAGCTGATCTCAGGGTTCATGTCTCTTATGTTCAGTTTACCTTTAACCTCCCCTCTGACCTACAATGTCACCCTACCCCCTCATCAATACTAGTAACATCATAGCTCAGGAACACTTCTGTTCCGAAAAAATTCAGTCTGCAAACAGAAGCATTTGGCAAAATTTTGAGAACTCTGAGGAACACAAATGTGGCCATCGACCCCCAAAACATGGAACAAGCTGTTTGTGAACCGAGGTACCACTGTAAACATCTTCCTATCTCTTGTGCACAAGCTATGGCTCCATGGCACCTTCCAAGAGTTTTCACTCATCCAAACCTTGTTCTTCTGCTTCTGTCTTTGCTTATTAGTGTAAACTCACCAATCCAATCTACCATGCATTCCCACCCAGGATAAAACTCTTATATCACACTCTCAATTTTACCCATCACCTTCTCAACCAGTCTAACCCTACACCAGCAAAAAGCTGCTAGTCACTCCTGTCCCCTACTTTCACAGCCCACTATGTGATCCCCATACTGGCCTCCACCTAGTCCCAGGTAGAGGCATCCATCACAGACACATTCAATTACAGTTCTTTCTTAAAGCCAGTGGCTGTGGTCCAGGACCTTGCTACACAGCTCATTTCTCAACTGAAGATCCTCAAACTCTTTAACCCATCACAGGATCCCTGCTTACAAGCCTCAATATCCTGACTCCTACAGACATCTTTATAAACATCTCCTCCCAACTCTTTAACCCATCACAGGATCCCTGCTTACAAACCTCAATATCCTGACTCCTACAGACATCTTTATAAACATCTCCTCCCAAATACCCACATTTTCTTTCAAACCCCAGGGATTCAGGGTCTTTGGTGTGAATCCACCCTCACCATTTACAGACTGATCACATGAAACATTAAACTTCCTAAGATCTATTGGGTTCCTGGACCCACACACGTAAGGGAAAACTTATAACTACCTCAACATTCAGTCACACAAATAGATAACCCTCATTACAGACTCACAGCAAACAGCCCAGATTTCAAACCCCAGACACTAGGCAAATGGTTCCCAAACAAGAAAACTTGTGCCCAGCTCACACATGTAGAGGACAAGACTACTCTATCTAGATGAGAAAAAGCCAACCCTCTCCCTTATGAATAAAGCAGATATGCAATCAAAACAGTAGCTGGTTCCCTTTCAGGCCCTCAGAGGGAAGCCTGGGCCAATCACTTCAAGTGTGGACCACACTCAGCACACTGACCATGGCAGGGATTACAGCGCCCATGCTGCCTTAAACCCCCTGCCTCACTGTCCTTCCAAAACCTGTTTTCACTTGATCTTTCAACATGCATGGAGACATTTCTTCATACTCTTGCCTGCCTACCAATGGGACAGGTATATGTACATTAGGGTATCTATTCCCCCAAGAAGACTTCCTTAAAGGCTCCCAGCCAGTCCTAGTGGTCAAGGTAATGACTCTACAAAAACAAAAAAGGGCAATCCACTTTAGCCCCTTACTGATAGGACTGGGGATAATAGTGGAGACAGATAAAGGATTAGTGGGTGTCACCACATCCCTTACCTACTTCAACAAACTCTCTTGATCTTACTAAAAGTCTACAACAGATGATACAGAGCCTAACAACCCTCCAAAATCAAACAGACTCAATAGCACCAGTGGCACTACAAAACTGGAGGGGATTAGACCTAAATACTAAAATAGAGGAGTGATGTCTATTCCTAGGGAGGAAAAATGCTACTTTTATGCCAACCAACCTAAAGCAATAAGAGATACAACACAAAAACTAATCATACTTCAAAGATCCGCTGAAAATTATCTGAGCCACAGGGATCCTGCTCAGGGATATGAAAATTATACATCCTAGTCTAATTTGGGATTACTGAGAAATTACTTCCCCTGGCAAGACCACTACTAATGCTTCTCACAGTCTTATTATTTGGACCATGTATGCACAACCTCAAATTTTTTTCCCCAGTTGCCATTATTTAAAGCTACCAACAATGCTGCAGATAAAGCCACTGATGGATGTACATCCTGGTTTCTACTCAGGGCCCTTAGATAGCCCTCACAATGATGGACCCTGTCTGCTGCCCTAGCGATGGCCCTTCTCAGCCAAAAACAGCAAAAACTGAAGGCCCCTCACCCCTAATGGCACTTAGGAATATCACTGTTGAGGGGGTACTAAGAGCAGGAGACAGAAAAACCACCTGAAGTTAAACAAGGGTCTGAGTATACTGAGACAAGCTCCAGGAAGTTGGAGTGGAAAGGAAGGCTACACTCCTGATGTCAGAGGCCTAGCTACAAATAACCACCATACTATTAAAAGGACAAGGGCCTAGGTAAACTGAGATAAGCCCTGGAAGTTGGGGCTTAAGGGAAGTTTGCCATCCTGAAGTCAGAGGCCTAGCTAAAAGTGAAACTGCACTGTTTCACTGTTTCATTTTCGCACCAAAGTCCACATATAAACTACTGGACTTAGGCCCTCCATAGGATTCTTCCTCCCAGTCCCTCTCTACCAGCCAGCAAGAGCTTTTCTTTAATCTTCTTAATAAACTACATCTGGGTCATTCTCCACTGTTGTGTTTGTGGACTTCATTTCTTGTCTTGTTCAAAACATAAAATGGTAACACTATTTTATATGTACTCTAAGACTAAGCAAATAAGCTTCTAGCTGACAAAGAGATGAAGAGGAAAGAGAACCAGGGACCACCAGAGCCTCTCCAGCATCAGGAACCAGCACAGACCACACACAAGTACAAAGAAAGAGCTGTGTTCCAAGACTTCACTCACAAGACAGCTGTGAGCACAGTTCAGATTCTTGGGCTGGGATAAACTCAGGGATGGGAACTGGAAGTATCTGTACAAACACACTGGTCTTAGACACAAACATGAAAAATTGAGTTTAGGTGTGCAGAATGAACAAAGTTCCATCAACATCAACTTCCTGGTTTTCATATTTGATGCTATTAGGTAAGCTAAGTGAAGGGTATACAGAATTTTTGTAACTGTTTAATTTGAAATAACTGTAGACTTACATGAAGATGCAAAATTGTACAGAGATACACCCTGGATCACCCAACTTCCCACAAAGGCGGACTTTTACATAACTGTAGTATGTTATCAAAACCTGGAAGTGAGCAGGTCATAGTGACATTGTCTGAAGCTGAGGCAGGAAGATCCTGAATTGAGGCCAGTGTAGGGTACATAGAGTTCAAGGCCAGGCTTCACTTTATACAATATTGTGAACAGACCTAGGACCTCACCAGCCCCTGCAGGCCCTCTTTTTTCAAGAACCCTGACATCACACATACAGATATGCGACCTTCCACCATGAAAAGTGAGCAGTCCCATCACCAAAGATCTCCTTCTTGTTGCTCCCCCACTGTCCTCACCCCTTGACAACTACTAATTAAGTGCCATGCCATAATTGCCATGCCATACAGTACAGACTTTTTGAGATTGACTTTTCTCTTTCAACACAAAGCCCCTGAGATACACCCAGGTTGAATGAACCCTGTTAAGGAGCACGCCAGGGTATGAACCTGCCACTGTTTATCTAACCAGTTACTCCCTGAAGTTCACCCATGTTGTTTCCAGTCTTAGGCAATCACAAATACAGAACTATGAACATTTCATAGATGGGTTTAGGTATGAAACTAAGTTTTCTTTTCATTAGGACAAAAGCTCAGGAGTGAAAGGTAGGTCTCATTTTCTGGAGAAACTTGCTGCAAGATATGTGTGAAACACCCAGCTTCTTGATATCTCTGCAGACTTTTGGAAATGTAAGGTGTTAATGGTTTGTGTTTACATGTCCCCCACAAAGCCTCATGCTGACGAGGTAGCACTTTCTTTTTCAGAGGTAGTTTAATCTGGAATGTGAAATACTGTGGTTAAAGGTGTGTAATTACTAAACCACTACATGTGAGCAATTAGTTTGGTACCACCCTAATGCCTGTAGTCTGAATAAAAGGGGCAGAAAGATGCTGGTAACATTTGCCTGTCACCTTTGCTGCCTTGTGTGCACCATGTTGTTCCTGCTCTGCCATGCTTGTTTGTCATCAGTGCCTTGGAGCCTGCTGACTATGGACTGAAACTTCTGCAAACTGTAAGCCAAATAAATCCCTTCCCTTTTAACTTTGGGTGTAGGGTATTTTGTCTCAGCAATGAGAGAAAAGTAATTAACACAAAGTTTTTTTGGTTCTTTTAAGCCATTCTAATGGGTATGAAGTGATATCTCATTTTAGGGCAAATTTTTATTTCTCTACCAGCTGGTAGTGTTGGACAACTTTTTCACATGTTCAGGAAGTTTGTGCTATTTTTGCAAACTTTTATACATCTCAAATGAAAAACAACAAAAAATTCTTAATGAAAAAGACACTGAAAATTCTAATACCTTAGTCCTAACTCTAAAAGCATATACTTCATTCTGCTTAGTGTTTGGGCAATTTTCAGTATCAGTCCTGTTACCAGGCACTTAAGCTCAACACTCAGATTTGAATGTTGGCTAAAAATAAGCAAGGGGGCTGGGTATGGCGGCGCATAATCCCAGTACTTCAAAGGCTGAGGCAGGAGTACCACCACAAGTTCAAGGCTGGCCTGGGCTACACAGTGACTTCAAAGCCAGCCTGGACTGCACATTTAGACCCAGTTTCAAAAAACAAAAAAATAAATAAATAAAATGAGAAAATTTTAAGGGACAATTACTGTAAAACAGAATTCCAAACTTTTTCCTGTTGAGCACATAGCAACATCCTCCCCACTTCAGCCCAAAAGAAGTTGTGGAAAATGCAGATGCCAGTCCTAGGAGGCCAGGAGCTTGGTTTGTTTCCCACAAGAGGAGGATGGCCAGGGATTTAGCTCAGTGGTGCTGCACCTGCCTCACAAGTGCAAAATCCTGAGTTCAATATCCAATACAAAAAAAAAAAGGATGAGCTGAAGATGGCTGAAAGTGATGAAGCAAGAGTCTCTGCACAGTCTCTCTGTGCTCTTCTTCCCCTCTGTTCCTTGCTATACAAAAGACCCATGCCCACCACTAGGCAGTAATTGTCTCCTTTGAGACGGTCAGTGGCAAAGAGACAAACCTCAGCGTATGGGCCTAAGTGGCTGGTAACAGTCCTGCTGATTTTTTGAAGTGTTGACATGTAAATGGACAAATCAGCACTCTATTTACTAAAGATGTCCCTAATGTTTGCTTATGAGGATGCAAAAAGGTAAAACTCAGTACAATGGAGGATACTGGATCCTGTATCCACAGACCTGCATTCCACCTGGGCTCTGCCACAATCCTGTATGATCCCAGCAAGATCCTGATCTTCCGGGACCTCTTTCTTCTATTGTAAGTCAGCAAATGAGAAATAAGCTATACAAAGAACCTCTTTTAACCTAACGTTTTAAGGTAGAGTTACCGGTTTTGTTTTTCCTTTTCCTGTAACACTACCTTCCAGAAAGACATCAGACTCAGAGCAAGAGCAAGAATGCATAGCCTGGCAAGGAGGCGGAGCTCAGTACAGGCTTTAGTGGTGGAGTGTGGCCCCGACCAGGGATTCACCAAAGTAACTAAAACCCTGCCAATATGACCCCACATAAACTTCCAGCCTTACAGCTTATGCAGTCTCTGTGCCTGAGGACGCCTGAGTTTCATGTCCACTTTTCTGGGAACACTAGACTGAGACACGAAACTGCTGCCTCAGCTGCTCCACGATGTAGTGCCGGTCTCGACAATGACAGCACTTAGCATTGCTCGATTCAACTCTCACAATCCCTCACTAGCTGATACATTGCTCAGGAGCAACCTGCCAAATGCCGAGAAGGCCCAAGGCGGCCGCGGTGGAGTCACAACACAGCTCACAGTCTCACCATTGCTATTACAGCGTCCCCGAACCCAGCTCCCGGTCTCTCCCTACCCAGGGCAATGAATGACAACCTAGCTCCAGCCCCCGGGCATCAAATCCGAGCCACTGGACTTTTTCTTTCTCTCTCCCTAAATTCACTCAGCAGTAATCCCACTTGGCTTCACACTTCAAACGCCCCCAGAACCAAGCCAGCTCCCACCACTGCCTTGGCTGAAGCCACGGCCCGGCTTCGCTTCCACCACAGGTAGAACCCACGGCCGTACCCACCCCACCCTCGGCCTGGCCCGGCTCCTCAAAGGCAGGGTTTCCCAGGCTTGGAACCCGCCTCGCCCCGGGCAGCTCCGCTCCCCTCCAGCCCCAGCAGGGCCGGGCGAGGAGCCTACCT
>NW_022900924.1:23370896-23381706 GCF_012274545.1 Fukomys damarensis
AGCTTCAGTCGGCCGGGTCAGGCAGCGCCCTGGGCGGCCGACTGGGGGCGCCCACCTGGGGCCACGTCCCAGGTCCCCAGGAACTCCGGCTAGGAAATCGGTCAGGTAGTACGTTTCCCGAGCCGGAGTAGACCAGAGTGGGCTGGAGAGAGCGGGAGGAACCGTGGAGGAAGGATGAGTCCTCTCAGGACGCGGGGTCAGGAGTCTGGTGGGTGTGGTTTCCACCGGAAACCACGCAGGCCCTGCCTGGCGTCCACGTCAGGTCTGGACAAAGAAGAGCTGGCCAAATTGGGGGGGGGGTGGACGTACACACAGCGCCCAGAAACCCTTGACCAGCCGTGCTAGGTGGCGCGCGCCTGTAATACCAACAGCCTGGGAGGCTGAGGCTGGAAGATCGCAAGTTAGAGCTCAATCTGTGCAATTCAGCGATTTAGGGAGACCCTGTCTCGAAGTAAAACTTAAAAAGGGCCGGGTACGTAGCTCAGTGCAAAGAAAGGCCCAGGGTCCAATCAATCCCCAGTGCCCAAACAGAAACCCCTGCCATGGAGCTCTGTCCCGCGTGGCAAACACTGCTGCTTCTCTGGGGCGAAGTGATTTAAAGCCTTTAGGAAGATGCTGGACTTTAGAGAACAAGTTCCCCTATGGCGGGTATGGGGAGCTGTACAGTACTGAGATCAAACCCAGGGCCTCGGGTGTGGTGGGAAAGCATTTTCATCGAGCTACCGCCCCAGTTCGTTTTTATTTTTATTTTTTCCGGTACCAGGGGTCGAACACAGGACGTTGTGCTTGCAAGGCAGGCGCGATGCCACTGAGCTAAAATCCCTTGCCCCCCTTTTGTTATTGTGTTTTATTTTTCCAGTATTAGAAATTCAACCTAGGGTCTTGGCAATTGAGCTATATCCCCAGTCATTTATGTTTGAGACAAGGTCTCGCTAAGTCACCCAGGCTGGATTCGAACTTTGGGTCCTTCTGCCTCAACCTCCCCAACTGCTAGAATTTCAGATGCGTACCACCACACCCTGCTAATTTTCAGACAGGTTCTTGCTGAATTGCCCGGGGTGATCTCAAACTCGCTATCCTACCTCATTCTCCGTGAGGATGCTGGGATCACAGTCATGCCAACCAAAACCAGAGAAGAAAGTTTTTCAATGAGTAAAAATGCTGTCCAGGGCTGGGGATTTAGCTCAGTGGTTCCGCCACCTGCTTCGCAAGCGCAAGGTCCTGAGTTTAATCCCCGGTTCCGAATTACTTTTTACATATCATCCCCTATCCTTGAGGCTTTGGAAAGCTTCCCTGAGGAGTGGAGGTGACTTTAACCCTTCTTTGTCATGGCTCCCACCCGCAGACATTCATGCAGAGCAACAGAAGATAGCCAGATGGCCTGGGATGGGCAAAGGTGGACAGCAAAGTGGCATGGGGGACTCTAGGGACCGATGGAGGCATTTATGATTGTAGTGGTGGTTATACAATCTCATATGCATATCAAAACCCTCACATAGAAGATATATGTTTTAACTTTTTCAATGAAAAAGAAGCTAAAAATTATACTATCCCTTGTTTAAAGAATCATTCGTCAGTGCCAACAACTGATTAAGCACTGGAGAAGAGTCGGTAAATTTGAAGATGGATGTACTGCAGGTTACCCATAAGAGCTGCGGGTGTAGCTCAGTGTTGGAGCACTCTCCTGGAATGCTTGAGATCCAAGGTTCAAATCCCTGCACCACAAAAGCAACAAAAACCACAATGAGACAAAAAAGTCATCGGAAAAAATAAAACCACAATGAGAGGCAGCTTCATGCACCAGAATGGCTAAAGTTAAAAGATAAAAAAATTTTGAGCAGGATGGAGCACAGTTTTGGAATTCTCATACATTGGTGGTGGGAGTGTAAATGAGGTTGCTGCTTTGGAAAATAGTGAAGTAGTACGTTCCAATCCTAATCCCCAAGACAATGGTATTAGGATGTGAGGCTGATGGAGGTGGTTAAATCCCAGAGCAAAACCCTTATGAACATGATTAGTCCCTTATGAAAGAGGCCTGAGAGCAACTCATGGGCTTTTCCACCACATGAGGGTATAGCAAGGCACCCTTATCAGTGTGCAAGCACCTTGGCTTTGGACTTTCACCTGTAGAACTGGGAGGCATTTCTGCAGTCCAAGCTAACCAAGGCACCCTCCCTATGGCTCAGCAGTGTAGCCCTGGGGTGTTCACCCAAGAGCAATGAAAATGGAAGTCAATAGATTTGTTCACAAATATCCAGAAGGGAGTTATTCCAACTGGAAACACCAAGCACATATCACTGTGGATGGATGAACAAACGTGGAATGGTCATGTGATGTTACACCATATGGGACATTATGCAACAACACAGGTGAGTCTGAGAAACATTAAAAAGTCGTGTTACCAGTTTGGAGGTGCTGGTGTTTCCTAGGGATGGTTTCTAGGTTCTTTCTGTTCTAAACAAAGAATTGGTCAAGCCAAGCACAAAAGGTAGCAAGGTTTTACATTTATTAAGGTTATGAAAAGAAACATGCTCGTCAGTGAGTATGGGCCAATGAAAGAAAAGAAATACCCGCTGCAGAAGTGGGCCACTGACAGAGTTAGCAGTGGTGATTGGCTTAAAGGAGTCTGACTTTTGTGTCTCGCCCTCAAACCAACATCAGGTCTAGGTTGTCCTATAAAAATAACTGATTGAAGGGCTGGTTTTAGCTCATTGGTTCCGGCACCTGCCTTGTAAGCACAAGGACCCAAGTTCAATCCCCAGTACCAATTAAAAAAAACAAAACGAAACTATTTTAGCTGGGTGTGGTGGTGCATGCCTGTAATCCTAGCACTTGGGAAGCTGAGGCAGGAGGATCAGTGTTAGTTCGAGACCAGTTTGAGCTACATAGTGAGTTCCAGGTCAGTAACTATATAGTAAGACCCTGTCTCAAAAAAACAAAAAACAAAAAAACCTATTTGAGTTCTCCTGAGAACTGAAGACAGCACTTTGTTCAGGTGCAGGGCTTTGGGAACTGTTCTGAGCACGTGTCCTGTAACTCTATGATTTTTGAGAGGTCACCCCAACTTGCTCAGTGTGTTTGCCATGCTCTAATTGCCTTACTTGGACACGAGTACATACTATATAATTCCTGTTTTGAGTCTTAAGAACAGGCAAAACTTTTTGGTGAAAGAAATCAGAACAGCAATTGTCCCTGGAGGCAGCTGTCCTTGAAGCAGTTGGCTAGAAACTGGCACAAAGAAAATGCCTTTTAGAGCTGGTGATTTAGCTCAGTGGTTCTGCCACCTACCTCACAAGCACAAGGACCCAAGTTCAATCCCTGGTACCACACACACAAAAAAGAAAATGCCCTCTAGTTTTTTTGGGTTTATAGTAAATCACACATTTGTCCAACCTTACCAAACTGTATGCTGTAAAATCTGTGCTTTTTAATTGTAAATTATGCCATTTTTTAAAAAAAAAGTGCCTTGTTAGAATGAATGCTTAACATTTCTTGTTTTTAATTAGTGTAGAAAGTCCTCTTACAAAGGTTTGACTCATGAATTTTCAGCTTTACTGAGTGATTAAGTTCTCAGAAGCAATCATACTTTGAGAAGCTGGCACAAGACCTGGCGTTCGCTGCCTTTGAGCCCACCTCCATCCAGGACTGCCTGGGAATCCTGCTTTGGCCTAGAGGTGACTGGCAGGGACTTCAATGCTTTATGTAAAATAATCCCAAGGTAGAAATGAGCTCTACTGTAGAGGACAGACAGACATCCTGGTACACCCACAGTGGGGTCCTATTGAGCATTAGGTGCCAGTACAGAAGCCATGGAGATGAGTCTTAAAAGGGGTAGGTAAGTGAAGGAAGCAAACCAGGATCAAAAATGAAATACTTTTAAGATTGTATTTGAATCCTAGTAAAGGCAGTACCATGGTGACAGGAGGGGAGGGGACTGACTCTCAAGGGCATGACAGACTTTTTGATGGTGGTGAAATCATCCTGTAACTTGATTTTGGTGGTTTGATCATAGTATACATTTAACAAATTCACTGCATTATATACTTAGTACTGGTAAACTTTGCTGTATATGTTATACTGAAATAAAGCTGTTTAAAAAAATACAGAAACTATAGTTTGAATTTTGATATGCAGTGAGATCCTCCTGTGGTGCAGCAAGCTGCAGCTCCCAGCCAGCCACTCATGTGCAGCATGTGACAGTGCTGAGCGGCTGCTATGCAGTTTAGGTGTATTAAATGCATTTTGGACTTGGAGCATTTTCAACCTGTGATGGGCTAATCAAGTAAAACCATCACACGTCCGCTCTGCCCAGCCCCTCCCCAGCTCTGACCTGTTCATGAATGTACCACTGTGCAGTGGTGGCCCGACCACATGCCTCCTGGGTGACTTGGTGGATTAATTTCCCAGTACTTCAGTTTTCAGTGGTAGCTATGGACAGCAATAGTACCTGTCTTAGAGTGGAAGCAAAATATGCCACACTCTGGCTATAGAGCCCCAAAACAGCTAGCTTTACTACTCACAGTTCAAACATGAATTGAAGTTGTGTGTGCGTGTACACTTTTAAGAATGGCAGAGTCCATGCTGGAGATTTAGCTCAGTGGCACCGTGCCTTTCTTGCAAGGGCAAGGTCCTGAGTTCAGTCCCTAGTACTGCAAACAAAACAAAAACAAAGAATGGCTGAGTCCTCCCAATTATGAGGAATTTTGTGACCTGAACCAAATATCAAAGTGTGAGAGACTGCTTGGGCCTGCACAAGATGGCTGACCTCAACCTTAGCCTTTGCCTCGGTGGAAAAATCCCACTAGACTACATACGTGACTTTTGGCAGGTCTAGCCCCTGGGCAAACAGGAAATCTTACAGAAAGAATAGCCCTTTGTGCTAACCACAGGGTCACGGGATCTGGAGCAGGAAGCAGGTGGTATTTCCCCGTCCTACTTGCCCCTAGGGATTGTGAAGTTAAAGATTGCATAGGGTTAATTGTTGATGTACGCCTTCCCACTTACCCCTCCCCACATTTGGTAAAATACTGATTGCTGTATGCTGATAAATGCTTTGTCCCTTTATAGTTAAATGCTTGAGTGACTCATGTGATTGGTAGAGGATTTGTTTGAACTGTCCAATAAGCTTGCTGAACCTTCCCCCTGGGATAACAGTATATAATCGTTTTGCTGAGCCAATAAAGCGCCTTTGATCAGAAACCAGACTTGGGCCGTGTACTCTAACTTCTTAAAGATTTCCTCCACAGACATTCAAGATCGGATCGGCCTCTGATGACCCACGAATAAGAGGCGGCTCTCACCTCCTATTCCCCGCGGGACGGGGTCCCCCCAGAGAGCCGCATCAAAGTACTCTGAAAAAACTGACTTGAAAAATGATGAACAGTATAGTCAGTTGACAGCCAGGATTCACCTCCATTCTCCAGCTATAGCTGGACACACTGCAGCAGGAAGACAGCCACTGTTTTTAACAGATGTCCTTGGCCCCCTAACCTGGGACCCCAGACAGTAGGTGGAATCCAGCACAGCTGTCCTCAGAGATGGAGGCAGCTTTGTCCTCAGCCCTGTAAAGTTGCTCTCACCTGGTGTTTTTATCCTTGGGCTGTTACAGGAATGAGAAACTGTTAAGTCTTAGGGTCTCTGGTCCAGCTTCCTCAGCAGCCTAATCAGTACCTTCACACCTAGATTCCTGTAGATCCAGCCAAAAAGGGTCCTGGTAGGGCTGTCTCACTTCCCATTATGCTGTCTATGGTTAAACAGATGGAATAACTGCAGGGAAAATGGATAGAAATCCCCTGCCAAGGACCACTGTGGACTGAGAAGCACTAGCTTGAATTTCCAATAATGTTTCATAGCTTCAGGATTTACTTTATTGCAACATAAATTTAGATACATTTCAATTTAATCTTCACTACAGATTGATGCTGGTGGAATGCAGTAATATTAATCTAAGAATATAGGCTCAGGAATAAGCCCCAGATCAGCAGGGAGTGGCTAATGATGTTTTTCCTTCATTTACTCTCAGTACTACTTGAACTTAATTTAAAAGGATATATGCAGCCGGGCATGGTGGCACATGACTGTAATCCCAGCACTCAGGAGGCTGAGGCAGGAGGATTGCTGTGAGTTTGAGACTAGCGTGGGCTACATAGTGAGTTCCAGATCAATCTCAACTACATAGTGAGACCATGTCTCAAAAAAAAAAAAAAAAAAAAAAAAAAAAAGATATATGCAAAAGCCCTGGGTACCATCCCCTATACCAAACAAGAAAAAGAAATATATGTCCATTGAAATTGTTACCAGCAATGTTTTGAGCCTGTGGAAATCTAGTTACATAGTATGTTGTGCACAGAGAAAACAGAGCTCAGGCCGGGGGACTCAGGGGACTGAGATTCTCTGGCAGAACATGCTGGCTCCTCCTCAGCTGAGCAGCATGGGTACCATGGGAGGGGCTGGGCAGCCTGGGTGGCAGTCACAGGAAGCAGAATCAGAGATGGCCCACAAAGGGTCTCCCCAACTCATAACAGACCTTGAAAAGGCATCTAGGTACTGGGGAAACTCTGAAAGTATATGTTTGATGTTGAGAAGTGATGTTTACCACACAAGAAGCTTCCTGTGAGGTGGGGAGCTGGGACTGCCCCTCAGCAGATCTGCACACTTCAGGATATTCAGACATGACAGTCATGTGCAAAACACAAAGTATCCTTTGTGGATTCCTGGGTGGAAGAGGGCTGGACAGCTGAGCACCCTGCCTGGGAGCTGTCTTCAGGAGGTGTCAGCCCTGTTCCCCACCCAGAAATGCAGATGGTCAGTGTGGTGGATCCAGTTTTGAGCCCACCCATCCTACGGGTGTGGGGATAGAGATGGCAACAGTTATATCCCCCACAAAACAGGTGGATAAGGGTATCGAAAAGAATGGCAGAGACAGCTTGGCAACATAGTTTAATAGTGCCCATTGCTTCCAGGAAAAAAAGACCTTTATCAAAGCATACTTTGATTCATCAGGATCTGCAACAGTCACTGCTGAGTGAAAACATGCATAACGGCAGGCAGAATTCCAATAAATGCTTCTGCTTTTAGGAGCTATTGATTGCTATGCTAAGAATTCCTCCTTATCTAGGAAAGGCTTGGAGACCTTTCTAGCAACTATCTTGTTTATCCAGCAAACTCGATGGTAGAGGTGTAAATAATCCCATTTTACAGGTTCCCCCATCATCTGCTTCCTGGGATTGCATGAGGGGTCAGATGCTGAGTGACCTGGAGATTTTAAAAACCTGAGCTCCCCCAGGGTTCCTAGTCACTGCTGCCACCACTCTGTGCTAGGAAGTGGCTACTACAATCTGCTAGTCATTCCCACAGTGGCCACTGTGCAACCTGTAGGTGGATGGAGTATGGAGCATCTATTGAATGATGCAGATATAGCCTGAAAATATATCTGCCAACTAGTCCAGTGCCTGCAGAAGCTTAGCAACTTTATAGACAAAAGCAAAAAGTTCAGACACATACAAGCCCCTTAAGAGTTATTGCAGACAAAATATATTGCATTTCCCATATTTCAGGAGGTTAAGGCCACAAAAGAAGGCGATCAGGGGATTTTCATTTAGACTGTAGAGGATACTCATTGCCTGACCCTCCTATCAAAGCTGATACAATAGAGCCACAGGGAAAAAAGAATGGGGTCAAAGTCAAAGTCTTACGACTTGTTTCCTTCTTTTCTAGACTTTGCAAAAATGTGTTGGTTAGCCAAGTGTAGTGGTGCATGCTGGTAATCCCAGTACTCAGGAGGATGAGGCAGGAGTATTGCTGTGAGTTTGAGACCAGCTTGGGCTACACAGTTCAAAGCCAGCTTGAACTACATAGTGAGACCCTGTCTCAAAAAACAAAACAAAAAACACATGGGTTATTAATACTATTAATGGTAGCATTTAGCTGAAGACTCTATACCTGGCTAGCTTTTAGATCTAAAATAAGGGGTGGATGATGAAGAGGAACTGGCAGGCACAGAACTGAGATGAGCAGCAGAGTGGCCGGGCAGGCTCAGCGCCTGCTGTACCCTCAGCACACTCTCCCTTGGGCTCCCAGCCTATGGCAATGGTGAATATAGATCAAAGAGGGAGAAGCATGTAACCTGCTGCTCTTGCCTGTTCTAAAGCAACAAGGAGTTAGATTTCATCTTGCCTCAAACTTTGTCAGAATAGAATTCTCTATTAAAACATACTTGGACAAGGCGTACAACCACATGAGCTAAAAAGGATAATCCAAAATATGACATATAACTATTAAAATGAAATGTGAAAACCTTTACCAAAAATAGTTTATTGCACAAAATTTAAGGAATTCCCAAGCACGTTCATATTTATAAAAAAATCAACATGCTTCTTAAAGGTACAAACTGTTACATATGGTGACACTTCCCCAGAACTGTCCCATTCTGACCAACTCTATTTTGTGAGGAATCTTTTTTACAGAAATGAGTAACTAAAAACCTCTAAACTTTGAGACCTTTGAAAACACCCCTCAAGGATCCTATCTGAAGCTGAGCCCACCACAGATTGAGAAAGAGTAAAACTTGTACCACAGAGTCATTTATGTCAAAGGTACTTTAAAGGAATGCCCCCAGTCAGTTCCCTTTGAAATATGCAGGTCCTCTTCACTCCCAAAATCTTTACACATGACGCTTAAATTTTTGTTAAAAAAGCTCATGGAAATAGGAGTAATATATGTCATTGTTATTCTGTAGGCTCATGGCTTTTGCAGTAACCCTATACCAAGGAAAGGAAGTTTAAACTGAGAAAGACTTTAACACAAAATCCTGATGTGGTGTACAATAGTGTCTTCTTAGAAGGCCAATCCTGCCCCTTGGACCTAGGAACGAGTCCAGTTTCACATCCTCCTGAAAACACTGCCTGGTACTTCTTCCAACGAGTAGAACAAAGGTGTATAAATTGTAAGATCCGTGGCATTGACTGACATACCATGAAAAGTACTTGACAGAAACCACATTGAAGTGAATTTTCTTTTGAACATAAGAAAAACAAGGAATGACCTCATAAGTGCCCAAGCCAGTAATCCCTGCAATAGCATACAATAAAGAGACTGTGTGTATGAGTCATGTGCACACATACACTGCAGTGGAAAGCTAGCTCACGCAGTAGTACTCTAGACATGACTGGTCTCCCACATGGGAATCTCACAACTCCGACTTGTGCCCACAGCACAATCACTGAAGTCACTGAAGAATCTAGCTCTGGGAGGTAGAAGTGCAGTAGAGTCCCCTGGAGATAGGAAAAATCCCTCAGTGATCAAAAGCAGGCCATTTACAAACCTAACCTCTCTTCAAGATAACTTTGAAAGGAAGCACGAAAGGAGCACCAGCTTGAGCACAGGCCTCAAGTCCCAGAACTGCAGAAGTGTACAAAACAAACAGAGAAGACCGGGCTAGGGCCAAGACATCTAGGCCCTTGGAACCAAGAGGTCCAGGCAGTGGGTTTGACACAGGCCAGAGGTGGAGCCAGGTTTGAGGGACTAAGTGGCGCAAGCAGAGCCACTTTTCCTGAATGGAGGAGTCAGGGTAGCTTGTGCACAGCAGCTCAGAAGGCAGCTTTGCCACAGAATGCACCCAAGGATTACCTCCTGGTTTAAGACTAAAACAAAAGATAATGTAACCAAAATAAATAAGAAGGCAAATAACTATTTCTTTTCTAACGGTACGAGAACAATTTAGTCAAAAACAATGTCCAACTTAGATAAAAAGTAGGATATATCTATAATGAAGGTTTCAAGTATTATTTCAAGATTAACCCTGTACAAATGATATATACATTTAAGAAATTACAATACTTGCTAAGGAATTTTTTTTTAAAACACCAAACTTCTTTGTAGTTAATGCTACTTTAACCATATGAATTAACCTTCCAATAGTACATTACAAAAGAACATAAACAGCTTAAAAATTCCTTACTGTTTTCTCCACAAAATAGATACAAACCATCTACTGATAGTGCACAGTGGGACTGATCAGTAACTCCAGAACTTTGTTTCAGAGACTACTGGACCTCCTTCCCTCTCTTCCTTCTAATTCCTAACAATAAGTATTATTTTAGATTTTTCTTAGTAACTAGGGGGGAAGTTTAAAGACCTCATCTCTCCCAGTCAAGAGTCTGCAGCATCAGCACCTTAGGTGGAAAACATCCCAGTAAAATCACCACACTTGGTGCTAACCTTAAACAAGGCATTAGTCTCTGAGCCTCCATTCTGAGGAGATTCCACCTTGCCTGTGGTACCTTCTAGACATCACAGCTGACTCCAGGTGACACTGGCATCCACCACATCACAGGCCCTGGTGAACACGGTCTCAGGAGGCCTGCAGTCCACATGTGAGTCCAGCCACCCTCCTCCCTTGCTTTCTTCTTCACCCTGTGCTCTCAACATGCCAGGTCAGTATGGGGACCTTGGTGTCCTTGCTTCATCTGCCCAGCAGTCAGCCAAGGTGGACCACTCCAGGACAGTAGCCTGACAGGCAAATGTCATAAACTATAAAGAAAGACCCTCAGAAAAAAGTGAAACTAAAACAAAAATCCTTTTTGTGCAAGAATATTTGGCTTTAGAAGGTGCAGTAAATAAAATATACTTCTTAAAATACAGTTTTTTGACTGGCATCCCTAAATCCTACATGTATATTATTTCCCAACAGCAAGTTTTCAAATGGCAATCAATAAAAAGATAATCAGGGGCCTGGGATTTAGCTCAGTGGTTCTGCCACCCGCTTCGCAAGCACAAGGTCCTGAGTTTGATCCCCAGTACCAAAAAAAAA
>NW_022900924.1:23382037-23394906 GCF_012274545.1 Fukomys damarensis
AAAAAAAAAAAAAAAAAAAAAAAAAAAAAGATAATCAGTCCTTCGTAAATAATATATGCATATGCTTTTACAAGATTATAATTTTCAGTGCTTATATACATCCTACGGTGAGGTGGCTATTAAAAAAAAGAAAGAGAACTAAAAAGCCAAAGGTGCAAATCAAACATTTCTGCAGGAAAGTAAAGCTCTTGCTAAGTGGGACAGAAGGAGTGCCTGGCTCCCCAATCATGCTGGCCCCAGACCATGTCCTGCGAAGCCTCTGCTAGAAACCAGCAATGAATGTCACTCACACTCACTAACACCTCCTCCTGCACAGAACCCACCAGGGGGACAACCAGAAACTCCTGAGCTATAAACCTGGCTTCTAAGATTTGGTCATTTCATGAGAAAAGGTGGCTGTGGTTTCCAATGACTATTTCTCTAATCCTTGGCTCTTACTATTATTTTACTCCTTTTTAAAGGCAAAAGCAAAACTTAAAATTTCATCTCTCAGGAAAATGCAGATCACACAATCAAATAAATAATATTGGAAACGGTACATTCCTTCACACAGCAGCACACTGCCCTCAGTGGTGTTGAGGGTCACTGCTCCAGGCCTTCTCTGGGTGCCCTGCTGCGACCCTGCTGTTGGGTGTCTCTCCGGGGGTGAGTGTGCTCTCCCAAGGGGGCTTCCACCTGGGTCCAGGAAGACAGAGACTCATGCACAGTGATGGTGTGCTCCTCCATCTGCCGCTGCAGGCTGTCCATCTCCTGCCTGGGGAGAAAGTGAAAGAAAAGACCCAGATCACACAAGCCATCATCTACAGCCTCCTCTGACAAACTTGTGCCCATGGCACCTGGCTCCCTAGCACAGGTGACACCTTGGAGACCATGGAACTCCTATCCAGGCCCAGCAGAACCAGCCAAGGTCAGAGGTCAGAGTTCTTAGCACTTCCTTCCATCCTGTGCTTCGGCTTTAGGCAGACACCTGGAACTATACAAATGACAGATACGAGGGCCTCATGCCTACCAAGTCACTCTGAGACCACTGCTAGCTGAGGCCAGTGTCACACATGACTTCCAATTACAGAGTCACCTGCCATGGGGCCCCACATGACCATGACACTGGCCTTTCCCGTCTGACAGTTGGTGGGTGTAGAACATCAGGGCTTCATTTTCTGAAGGTACATTGGGGATGTTCACTCCCAGCAACCTTCACCTCACAACATGGAACAGAGGACCTGCCTGTGAGAAGCACCCACTTCCTAACCATCTATACTAGCATTGTTTCCTCCCTGAAGCATAGGAGCAATTCCTCCAAGTCAACACTTCCACACATCTTTACAGCTAATACAGGGGGGCACAAGGCATACTTGAGCTGCTGCAGACAGCTGTTCAGGTTCTTGAGGGGCTCCTTGCTCACAGCAGGTGGAGGTCTCAGCAGCTCCTCTAGCAGTGAGGCTGGGACTGGGCAATCAGGGATCTTGATGGGTGTTGCAGGGCTAGAAGAGTTGGCCTCGCTCTTCGGTTCTTTCCTCTGTTTGTAAGAACATATCATTAGCTGCTCCAAGGTCCCTGTTAGTCCCTCCATCACAACCTAACTCAGATGGGTGCTTGCCCTAGCGGGTACTGCCCTGGTCTTTGTATCAGCACAACCTGACCACCACAGAAGTTCAAGAAACACTGGGTGAGCTGCATATGGAGCTACAAGCCTATACAAATTCCAGCACTCTGGAAGGCTGAATCAGGTGAACACAAGTTTGAGCATAGCCTGGGCAGTTCAGCAACTTAGCAAGACCTTGCCTCAAAATAAAAATAAAGGGGGGTTTGGGGGGAGTGGGGATGTAGCTTGGTGCAAAGGCCCTAGGTTCAATCTCCAGTAAAAGAAAAAGGAAGAAAAGAAGGCAGGTAGGTTGGTCACAGAGTGGCAAAGCTTTATTCCTAATGTATGTAACAAAGCAGAAATGACCTAAGTTTAGACACTCACAGAGGTTATGGCTCAATCTTAAAATGAAGTTCAGACAGAAGCTTCCAGAGATCCATGGTCTCTACTCTGACCTTTCCTAAGAAATTAAGTACTGTGCTCCCAACTTAGTAAACAACCTTCTCCTTTTTCAGGGACATTGATTCTAGGGAGCATTGAGCTACATCCTCAGTACTTATTTTGATAGGATCTCCCTAAGTTGCCTGGGCTGGTCTCAAACTTGTAATCCTCCTGTTTCAGCCTCCTGAATAGCTGAAACTACAAGCCTGAATGACTGAACCCAGCTAGGACATACAACATTTGACAGACAGCAAATGATGCTAAATAAACTCTTGTCAGTGAGAGCTCCTTGCCTCTGCCCTTGGCTGACACTCACATAGACTGAGTGGAAATCTGCAGCTGTGCTGACACTTAAGCAGGGCTAGCAGTGTAGCTGGGGGCCCAGCCCAAGGCACATGGCTACTATAACAGAAGAGCAGAGCCACTCCACCACAACCACTCTCTTGTCTAGGTTACAAAGCTTACTGAAACCAAATGGTACTTAGATTTATGAAAAGCAGCAAATTTCCTATGGGAAAAGGCACCAAAGTAAAATTATTTCACCTGGTGTCCAAACAAAATCTATTATTATCATTTATATTCACATATAACTCTCCAGCAGACAAGGTTAGCTGAGGGGACATGAGCCTGAGACCCACCTTGGCCACACCACGGCGAAGATCTTGCTGGAGTTGCTGGTTTTGCTGAAGCAGAGTCTTCATGTTGTTCTTTAGCTCAGACACTTTAGCTTGGAGCATGAACTTATCCTTCTGGGTCATGGACAGATCTTCCTGCACCATCTCTAGTTCACACCTGATATTCTACAGAGAGTGAATTGAGATTTTTAAAAGCAAAAAGAGCTAAAACACAATGCCTGAGACCTTAGTTTATCACTTCTAGTGGAATGATTTTATTTTTTTGAGGAAGTTAGGAGTTTTTATTGGAAATTAGGAGAAGGATAATTCCTGGGTTTTTAGGAGGGTCTTGAATGGGGTGGCCCTGGACTGATTTTTATAGGATGAAACGTGCGATGTCTCCATCTCAGCAGCTACCAAGTCTTTGAAGGGCCCAGTGACAATCACACCACATCTCACTGAGACTCCACAGCCATACCCAGGAACAAGCAATATCCATCTAGTTGCCTCACACAACCAGTCTCAAGAATCCAGTCCTTCCTGGGAGATAAATGAGCTGACTTGAGACTGCGGCCATTTATTTCCATGTGAGGAATCTTAGCAAGTCCTCCCAGCTTCAGAGAAAAGCTAACCCAGGGAACAGACACCTGCCACATGTGCCACCAGAGCCCAGGAACAGACACCTGTAGCAGCTGCTGCATTCCTTCCAGCTCCTTCCTGCCCTGCTGCTCCGTCAGGTTCAGCTGCTGCTTCAGTGACTGGAGCTCCCGCTCCTTCTGATCCAGCTCCCACTTGAGATTTTCCATCTGAAGGGGGAAAGTTAAAGACCAAGGGAATTATAAAGCTGGAGCTCTTATACTAGAATCATGGCTGTATGCTATTTCTGCTTATCTTCTAATATTTAGGAAAGCATAAAGATTCCTTTCCAAGCACACAGGGCTTGGAGTTAGGGGCCCAGTAGTCACCTCTTGGCTCCCTGAAGGCTGCTGGCTCAGCTGCTCATCCAGCTGCTGCTTCAGAACCTGGAGCTGGGTCCGAGCTTCTGCCAGGTCCGCCTGGAACTGTACTATCTCCTGGGAGTGTTTCCCCTCCTGAATCCTGGCATTAGCAAAGGTAAGAATGAAATGACAGCATCTTCCTAGTTTGCCTCCCAATCTGCATATGGCTTGTGGATTGCAGCCATCCTGGGTGAGCTCCAGACTGCTCACCTCAGGCTGCAGATGGTGCTGGATGCTGGCCCTGCAAAGCCCTCCGGAAGACAAGCTCTGTCCACACCATTGAGGATACAGTGCTGACCACCCATTCACAGACCGCACAGTGGGCAGAGGTCTCCAGGGCTGCAGCGTGGACAGCCATGCCCCAGTGTGTCTGAGTTGATGCTGCACTAGTGTAGAGCTACAAGGATCTCTTGGTGCCCAGGACACAGTCTTAAGGGTGAGTGCTCACACACCTCCCTGTCCCAGGGAGGAAGAGCAAGGCAGGAAGGCACCAGGATAACGTTTCCTGGGATGAAAGTCGAAAGAAGGGCAATGGCTCCCTTGATCAGTCCTTAAAGCTGCTAAGTGCTGAATGATTCACAGGCAGGAGACCCCAGCAGCCTGGCCTCTACCAGATCAAAGCATAAGACAGGTGGCTGCCCCAACCCCTATGGGTTGCCACATGGCCCATCACTCACTGCAGCTCGTCAGCCTCGGCCTGCAGTGTCTGTACCAGGTGCTCCTTGGCCTGCAGCTCCTTCTTCACCTCACTCAGCTCCATGGTGGCTGCCTTGAAGTGGCGGCGGTTATGGCTGGCTTCCACCCTGGCAGCAGCCACCTATAAAGGAGGAGGAAGCTAGCGTCACCCACATGAGGTGCTCTGTGGGGCACCTGAGGCTTGATGGGCAATAAGCACCAGAGGGCAGAGCTGCTCCCAATCCTACATGAGTTCCCAATAGAACTGAGGGTAGGGCTGGGGATTTAGCCCAGTGGCACCATGTCTGACTCACAAGCGCAAGGTCCCGAGTTCGGTCCCCTCCAAAAATAACAGGGTGCCTGCTGTAATGCTCAGTGTGCAGCAAGCAAGCAGGATGCAGTTTTTGGTGTCCACTGAATGAACACATTAACTCATGATTGTCAGGATATCTCCATCTTTGTATTTTATTCATGATTCTGAGAACAATTTACTTTTCCATCATACTATTTAAGAAACCTATCAAGTCTATTTATCATGTACTTGTCTTCTTTCTGAAATTTTAATGCTTTTCAGAACTAACACAGATTCTGTCAAGGTTTCTAAGAGGAAAGTAAATTCTCAAAAGTATCCAAAAAATGTAGATAGGTGAGGCTGAGGCAGGAGGATTCATTACTTTAAGGCCAGACTGAGCTAAAACCTGTTTCAAAACAACAACAAACAAACAAAAAACAAACTAAAAAACCAACAAACCAATAAAAAAGAAAAGAGATCCATTTTTTTGGGGGTGTACTGGGGATTGAACTTGGGTCCTTGTGCTTGCAAGGCAGTCCACCAAACCGCTGAGCTAAATCCCCGGCCCTCAGAGATCCATTTTTAATAATTTAGTTCCCTTGTCTAATGGTACTAAGCACTTTATTTAAAAGAATTCTTACAAATTATTAAAACAACAACCCCAGGTAGAGGTATGCATAGCTTAATGGTAGAGTGCTTGCCCCAAGGTTAAATCCCCAGCATCACAAAAGAAAAACAACACAGCTCATACGGAAGATACTAACAGTATTGTCATTAGGTGGAGATATGAGATGATCTAACTCTCATTTTTGTGCTTTTTAAAATGCTTGACCATTGTGTACTATTGTTAAATCAGGAGAAGCCTAAATGCAAAAAATAAGCAAAATTCACAACTCTTCTAAAAAAAAGAAAAAGAAAAGACATCAAAGTCACATATACATCAAGCACAAAGACCTGAGTTCAATCCCCGGTACCAAAAAAAAAAAAAGTCACACATACATCATTTATTTCCGCCAGCACTTTAATTTATACATTTCCTAGTTATGTCTTTTTCTTTTTTTGTGGTACTGGTTTAGGGCCTTGTGCACACTAAGCAGGTACTCTACCATACATCCCCAGCCCTTTTTATGTTTTTAATTTGGGGCAGGGTCTTGCTAAGTTGCCTAGGCTGGCCTTGAACTTTGAACCCTCCTGCCTTGGTCTCTTGAATAGCTGGTGTTACAGGCATGTGCAACTATATCTAGCTATTTATGCCTTCCTTTAAGGTAAGAATAAACTTTCAGCAGGAAGCTCATGTTCCAATGGTGAAGAAAATAAGCCAGGGCCAGAGCAGACTGTCGTCAGCTCCTCCACAGAAAGGGCTGCAAGTGGCATCTTTCTTGTCTGCATATCACCCAGATGGTCAGTGTGTGTCTAAATCAGCTCTGCAGGACATGGATACCTGTTCCTAACAGGACTAAGGTGCTCAGTCCATTCCCTTAGGACATGACTGTGTGGCCATCTAATCTGATGCCACCTTCCCTTGACCACCACCAGTTCTTCTGAAGACTGTCACCATCACATAGTGTGGGCAACACTGACCCTGGAAGGAGCAGAGTGGGAAAGGTGCCTCCCAGGCCCCTGCGGGCTGTGGATGGGAAGCTGGCCACGCACCTGCTCCTTAAGGCTGCTCACTTCCGCCTTCTCTCTCTCCAGTGAGGCTTGCAAGGCCTGGACGAGCTGCTTCATCTGACGATCTTCTTCCTCTTTGCGCTGCAAAACTGCCTGCACCTAGACCATGTTGCAGAAGGATGGTAAGGAGGCACCACTGCAAGAAACTTACAGAGCTCATAGTAGGTGCCAAGCAGGAAGCCTGGTAGGCTGAGCACATCCACCACAGGACATTATGCAGAGGAACAATGAAGCAAGGGGGGCCCTGCTATGGCAGCAGGCATCTGAGGTCATGGGATACAGTCACATGGCCAACACCATAATGTGTGGCAGCACAGAATGAGAGTGGTGGGAACCAGAGTAAAGGAAATACTCTGTTAGGGGTAAGGGGACACAATGCGGCCCTCTCTGAAGGCTCCCAAAAATCCCAGCCATCCCTCAGGCCACAGAGCAGATGTGGAAGCCAGGAGCTGAGAAGAGTCTGGGTTAGACCTAGTTCTGACCCACATGAGGACACATAAATGTCCACTGCCCCTGTGATGGCCTAGGACTGGAAGACAGCCTGCCTGCCCTGCCAAGATCACCATGCAAAAGGAATGAATGATCTCTGGTTTCACATTCAAAGCTCCCCATTTACTCCTGCAGCTGAGAGATCTAGGCTTACGAATTAACCAGATTCTGAGCTTTTGTTTGTTTCCCACTAAGACAAGGAGGTCATGTTTCCCTCATGTGATGATGACACGTGTGCAACACTGATAGTGTTCAAGGCCCAGCATCTCTCACCGTCCTGGCACCTTGAGCCTAAATACCTGGAGATTCAGCTGGACCAGGTCAGCTTCCCTCTTCGCTAGCGCTGTCTCTAAGATGCTGTTGTGCTCCCTCAGGGCCGAGTTGGATTGTCCGAGGCCTGTAAGTCTCCCACTCTCATGTTCCAACTCAAGAGCCAACTTCTTATTTGACTCCTCAAGGCGCTTTATCTTCTTTCTGAAGCCTCTGGACTCTTGAAGCTAAAACATCAAAGTGACTGAAATAAACCTGCTGTGCTGCATGGAATCACTGTGCTCCCAGAAGTAAGAGGGTAGTTTTCAGCAGGAAACAGCTGGTGATAAAGTCTGCACACACTGACCTTGATGCATGACTGAGACTGCAGGGGCCATGGCAGCTGCTCTCCAGGGACCATAGCTTTTCAGGAAGATGTTATAGGGACAGTGTGCAGCCAGCAGAGCCACTGCACAGATCAACATGAACTGGGCTGATCTCAGCAACACATTTCAAGACAATACAGATTGCAGAATGAAGCAGGCAGCCCTGGAGGGACAGATTACCCTCTAGAACTTCTGGTAGAGAGGCCAGGAAGCCAGCAAGGGGGCCAGGGGCTGCCATGGCTGAGTGACAGCATCAAGTGGCAGTACATGCCACCTGAAGCTAGAATTGCTTCTCACTCTGAGTTCTTTTAAAGGTTCAAGTCAGTCTTCTTGTTTGTAACCAAAGTTCTAAACTGGGTAGAAGTTTCTAAGTATGAATCCCAGTGACCATTCCACTGGATATAAACAGCTGACAATGTCACTACTTTCTCTAGAGTGCTGGGAACAGTCTGCCCTGCCAGGTAGTGTGGGGTTACCTCATCCTCCAGCTCTAGCACCTTCTCCCGGGACTCTTCCAACTCCTGGCTTGTCATGGCAATCACTTCCTGAAGCTCCTTCTCCAGCATCAGCTTACTGTGTCCAATGCTCTGCAGCTCCACCTCCAGTGTGTGGATCCTCTCCTACAGTAGATGGGGCAGTGCAGCTGGTCATCAACCTATGACAGGTTCTCACCCCAAGCCTCCATGAATCTCTAGGCTTGAAGCTGCCTGGCCACGTGCCAATCACACCCTCATACACTTCTCTTGAAAGGGTCTTGAGATCACCAACCACAGCATTCATACACTATGATGCAAACAGGTACCACCCACACACACAACTGATCACCCAATTAAACAGTAAATGCTCTGAGAATACAGTAGGGATTCTGTGGTGCATGAGCTGCACACAGCATCATGAATGTAACACTTGTTCACATATGCAGGCACATGTTCACACACATGTGCACATTCTACACACATGCTTGCACATACCAGTCACACACTTGCTGCCACCATGGGCAGGTCCTGTTCTGAGCACTCTTCTGGTTCTGCTCAACCACCTCCCAAGGAAGGTTCCAACTTCTATCTGCTGTGATTTCCTCTGACTGACCAAAGACACACGGTAAAACCACAGACCGAACCCATGACTGTCCTCAACTGCAGGTTCTAGAGATTTTACATCCTCTGCCTTACTACCTGATCCAAAGGATCAAAGAAGGGACATTTTAAAGTAATAATAAACGTGACAATTGAATAGATGCTCTCTCAAGCTTTTTTTTTTTTGGTCACATACGTATGGATTGAACCCAAGGCCTTGTACATGGTGGGCTAGTGCTCCACTAATGAGTTACATCCTTTCTTTTATTCTAAAGCAGGTTCTTGCTAAACACCCAAGGCTGGCCTCAAAGTGGAGATTCTCTTGCTGCAACCTCCCAAGAAGCTGGGATCACAGGTGTGCCCCACCATACACAGCACCCTTGATATTTTATAAAGTCACTAGGGGGAGGAGTATTTACTCAATTGAACAAGAAAGCACCATGTTAAGATATAGTCTCTTCCAACTCATGTAACTTTAAGTGGACAGGAGACAGGAAATTTTCACATGAGGAATTCAATTATAAGCCAGGTGTGGCAGCACATGCCTATAATCCTAGCACTCAGGAAGCTGAGGCAGGAGAACTACTATGAGTTCACATAGTGAGCTCAAGGCTAGTGAGACCTTGTCTCAAATAAACAAAAAGAAAAGAAAAGAAACAGGGCCAATGATTTAACTTAGTGGTTTCACTGCCTGCCTTGTAAGCACAAGGATACAAGTTCAATCCCCAGTACCAAAAAAAAAAAAAAGAAAGAAAAAGAAATACAATGATAAAGAAATGTAATCAGTGTAATTCAAACAAATTCACTCAGGAAGAATTTAACCCCTTCTAGTAAAAGTAAAAGATAGCAAAATTTAAAGGTGGCAAGCTGTGAGCTTCTTCATGTGAAGACTACAAGGTTACACATGAGCCCATCTCTTGCCAGCAAGGCTGGCACAGGTACACTGGGGGCCCCTGAAAGCACCAGCTGCCCCTTGACCCCAGGGCCCCAGCAGAAAGAAGCAGGAGGTTCCATGCACATAGTGCAGGAGGGGCAGCTCCAGTCACAGCTCCAACTCAGTCCCCTTCTGGGGCTCATTTTCCCCATCCACCCTCCGGTGCCTAGTTCTGATATCAATGCCACCCCTCCCCATGGAGCCCAAATCTGCCCACTCTGTTGTCTTCTTCCTCTGCCCTTGGTGGCCTGTTTCCTGTCCTGCTTTTGCTACTTCTGGGCCACTGTGGCAGAATTACTGCTGCTTCCTGCCCATCTCCCATATCATTGTCGTCATCCATTGCCTGCCAGTGTCTAATACAGGAATAGGACTGCAGCAGCTCCACATGTGGCTCTCTGGGCTTCATTATCAGCAAGACCAAGCCTGAGCTCCTTCTACCTAAAATGCCCTCTTTGTCTCTCCAGGGCATCCTCCTCCTGCCAAGCAATGGCCCAGTCCCACTGCACTCCACCCTCACTCAGCCGCCACTCTGTCCATACTCCAGGACTCTGGGCTGCATGGCCACAGCAGAGTGCAGGGCAGGTCCTACTTGTACCTTGCAGCTGGAGCAGAGTTTTTCCACACCACAGAGGCTCCTTGGTGAAAACAGGATCCCACTATAGACTGGGATGACGAGGATACTGTGCATAAGTCACTAATGATACCCGTGTATTTCAAAGAAATGCTACCCATACTTTTCAGTTCTACAGCTTTACAAGTCTCTTTTAGATGGGTAATGGGGAAGAAAATGTTTATAAAACATCTTGCCCTACACCCAAGAGTCTCCATGGCTCTGATAGAGCAAAGTGTTGTTTACCTACATGTAGGACAGGGTCGCTGTCACTGATGGTGCTCCGGCCTCTGAGCTGGCTCAGCTCCAAGTCTGCAGCCTCTTTAGCAGCCAGGGCCTCTTGTAAGCGGCGGCTAAGGATGCTCACAGCATTCTCATAGGCCTTGTGCTTGTTCTTCATCTCTTTCTGGGCACTGGTCAGATCTGAGCCCAGCTGCTTCATCTTCTGCTTCTGCTCCGTGATGGCCCTGGGACATGAAGGAGACACAGAGGAGGCAGCCGACCTCCAATGCCATTGCCCTACTTCCTGACCTTCCTGCCTAGAGCTAAAGGCTAGTGAATGGCATCCCATTCACCCTCAAGGGCTGGGTGGGGTTCAGACCCAAGCTTAGCCCAACCCTAACGCCTGTCCCAGCCTGGCTGCTAAGAAGACCACGGGGGCAGGTAGCAGGTGAATACCTGTCCTGGAGGCCCTGGGAGGTGAAGGGACACCCATGGCAGGTACCTCTGGAAGCCAGAGAGGAAGCAAGAGCTTCATGAATTTGAGCTATGTCTGCTAGACCTGCCCTTCTCCTGGAGCAGTTTTGAAATAACCTGGTAAGAGCAGGGTAACAGCCCGCTCCTAGCAGAGAAGTGCACCCAGCGTTCTTCCTGTCAGCAAGAAATCCTACAACCAGGTTAATTAGGAAAGCAGCCAAGAGACAAGTAGCAAAGGACATGGCATGTAGGTGAAAAGCCTCAAGGCTGCCTGCACATGTGTACACATGTGTGTATAGTACACATGTATGTGCCTGTGAAGGCCCTTGTTAGGATTATGTGAGCACAAAATGAGGTACAGGATGAATACCACTGTGTCACCCTTGATGAGGGAGCAGGATTGGGAGGATGTTGCCGTAAGTATGTGGCACAAAAAGCTGAAATAAAATAAATAGGAAGGGGAATGTCTGGGCTGTAGGTATGCCTTATGGTAGAGACTGCTTAGCAAGCACAGGCTCTGGGGTGGATCCTAGCACCATCAAAAATAATTTTAAAAGGAAGCTCTTGTTAAAGGATGGATGCATGAGTAAACCAGCTTAGAAACTCTAGGAATATTTTGTAGAAAAAGCAAGTGCTCAAAGTTGGTGAAACTTTAAACTTGGACCTGAATGCCCTGAGCTACTTTTCCAGAGGCAGAGTTAGTTCTCATTGAGGGCATCACCCACAACCACAGACACACTGTGCAGTCTCACTTTTTGGCCTCTTGCTGCAGTGCTTCTATTTGCTCCTTAAGTGCCTCATTGGCTTCTGTAAGAGTCACCATCTGTTCTTTGTCGAACTGCAAAGACTTCAAAGAAAAAAAAGGCATGTGAGAAGTACAAAGCCACTTGCTGCAGATATCTGCCTTTGATAAGCAAAAGATTGTAGAGTTCCCATTACTGTGCCTAAAGCATGAGCAGTTCACTGAGGAAGGGTGGGTTAGGAGGAAAGTCACTTCCCTTGTGTACCTGCCTGGATTCCCCAGGGCCCTCCTATGCCTCACTGTAAACCACTGAATGATGGGCATCTGTCCCCTTTGTTTGCTGGACTTTTAGTCTTTTCTATGTTGTGGGTCTCATGGTGACCCACAGGGTTCTGCTTACACTCCGCCCTGGGGCCACCCTCCAACCACTCCCTGTATACAGGAAACCCCGCTCCACACATTTCAGGCAGACCTGAAGGTATGTCTTCATCTCATCCCGCTCTTTCTGTGCTGACTGGAGGTGCTCCTCAAGGTCAGCCATCTGCTGGTGGGCCAGGGACACTTCCTTCTGCAAGCGCGAGTGTTCCACCTCCACAGCCCTCTTCTCGCCCTGCAGCCTGATTAACTCCTGCCTCAGCTCCTTCATCTCCAAGTCCAGACGCTTCTTTGTGGCCTTCAGCTCACTAATGAGCTGGTCTTTAGAGGTGGTGTCCCGCCGGTAGGCCTCCACCATCACCTGCACATAACACTCGCTAGAGTTGGCACCCAATGGGGGCTCAGCAGGGGCATGACAACTTAAACAACTCATTTACCAGGGCTGGGGATTTAGGTCCTGAATTCAATCCCCGGTACCAAAAAAAAAAATGCAAAAAACAAAAAAAACAAAACAAAATCTAATTCACCATTCAGCTAAAGCATAACTTTTGTGCTAAAGACAATGTATTTCAGCCAGTCTAAGGCACTACCCACTGAGGTGTCCCACTGCTCTACACCAGGAGAGGCAGCATCCTAATAACCTGGGCCTTGCAGAGGGTGAGGGACCTCATCCACCTGAGGGACCTCGGCTGCATGGCTGCAACAGGTCCTCCCTTCCAGGCCAGTAAGTGACAAACCAAAAAACCACTTAAAGCATAGCTTCCTCTTGAATCCCCAAGAGGCACCTGGATGAGCCCTATGTGAGGAGCTGAATCAGAGGTATCCTCGACAGGAAACACTGCCACCACACACAGAATCTGTGTCTCAAGTCTTCTGGGGACACTGATTTGCTGTAATGTTGGACCATGGCAATCACTTTTCAAAGATACTTCACATGGCCGGGCGTGGTGGCGCACGCCTGTAATCCCAGCACTCGGGAAGCTGAGGCAGAAGGATCGCTGTGAGTTCGAGACCAGCCTGGGCTACACAGTGAGTTCCA
>NW_022900924.1:23394945-23412383 GCF_012274545.1 Fukomys damarensis
GCACTCGGCACTCGGGAAGCTGAGGCAGAAGGATCGCTGTGAGTTCGAGACCAGCCTGGGCTACACAGTGAGTTCCAGATCAGTCTCAACTACATACATAGTGAGACTCTGTCTCAAACCGCCCCGCACAAAAAAAAAACCAAAGATACTTCACATGACAGGCAACAACCTGTACACAATGTTCAACACACATGGTTCTCTGAAGTAACAGCAATCGGGTGTTGTGACAAACACCACAGTGACAAGTGCCTTGCATGGCACACAGTGGGGCATGCTGACCTCACAGACTACGACAGGACATATGGAGGACCTGTATCTTTCCATCCTCCTGATTGATTTCACTCTATCGAAGTCAGCAGGCCACACAAGCCTGCATCTGACATGTGTTTCACTCCAAAAAACCACATCCTACCTTCTGCTGAAGGAATTGCTCCTTCACCTTCTGTGTCTGCTTTCTCATGGAGGCTGCCTCCTGCTGCAGGTGCTCCACCTACGGGACAGGTTTGCACACGGGTGGCCTCAGGGGTCTAGACCTATGCTCTAGCAGCACAAAGAGTAAACCCCACACAGGCCGATAGCCCAGGTGCTCAGGCAGGACACGACCCCACACCTTTTCCTCACCCCACAACAGCACCAAGCTGGGGGAGTGAGGAGAGGTGAGGTGGGAGTGTTCTAGACCAGGTCCATAGCCCTCCCTGGAATGGCCAGTGGGCCATCCATCTGCTGCAGCTTCTCTGGTCAGGTCCTGTGGCACAAAAGCAGCCACAAACATTATGTAGAGGTACAGCAAGGCTGAGCTCCAGGGAACCTCTACATGCAGGGCCCCTAGGCCATGCAGCCTTCCACCTAAAGGGTCAGAGAGCTCACCAAGCTGCACCCAAACACATGGAGATGCTTTTGAAGAAGCCAAATGACACCATGAGGGCCCTCATGGCACAGAGCAACAAAGGCACAGGTCCACATCAAATGACATTTGTATGACGATGTGACAGCCTCCTGAAGCCATCACAGTGAAACCTTGTTCACCATGTAGCAGATGGTCTGGGTCAGCACACCTGCCTGGGTCACTGTCCTGAAGATGCAGTCAGCGTACCTGAATGGGTCACTGACCTGGGGGTGCAGGTCACTGTGCCCATCTGGGTCACTGTCCTAGGAGTGTAAAGGTCACTGTGCTCATCTTGTTCATTGTCCTGGGGGTACAGGGGTCAGGATGCCCACCTGAGTCACTGTATTGAAGGTTTGAGGGTCAGTGTACATGCCTGGGTCACCATCCTGGGGGTGCAGAGTCAGCACGCCCATCTGGATCACCATCCAAGGGGTATAGGGTAAGTATGCGTGCATCTGGGTCATTGTCCTGGGAGTATGCGGTCAGCATGCCCATCTGGCATAGGCACATCGATCTCAGTTAGGGAAGAGCCTGTTTCTGTTTGAATCCTCCTTTAAGACTACAATATGTTTCACACAAGCATGTAATCACTTGAGGAATGAACCATTTTTCCCTGCAACATGAAGGTGGCTCTAAGCTTCTCCATCAGGAACTGTTCATGGAGGACCAAGGTACCAGTTATTCCAGTCACATCATTTATCCCCTGTAAGCATCCTTGTCACTTGCCCCTGACCCAGTGCAGTTCCACAAAAAGGGCAAAAGAAACAGACCCAGACCAAAGGCAGCCCTATAGACAGGAGGTCTCAGTGATGCCCAAAGACAAGCACGCATGCCAGTGAGAGCCATGGGGCCTGATGCCTGGGTAGGCTGGTGGCTGGGGCACAGCTCTATTTCATTAGGCTCTCTGGTTCTCAGGTCAGAAGACTTCAGAATTGGGAAGACAGTAGCTCAGGGTGACAGCAACACCACCCTGCTACCTTCCATCTTTTTAGGAAAAGCATCATAACTCAAGGGCACCTACAAGCAACTTAAGTAACAATGCAGGTAAAATCCTGATATGATCAATACTGTCTAATGCTAGCTGACCAAGCTACCAATCAATAGAGAACCCTGATGACCTTTCTAAATGAACACTGCAACAGTGTTGTGGAGGGGGATAACCCTGTGGAGGGGGATATAAGGACTGAGCCATTCCGTAATGTTAATTTTACCTCCTGCACATCCATCTTCACTCTGTCCAGATTTTAAAAATACACTTGTAGTAGCTGACTGGTTCGTGCCAGGTATGACTTGCTGCCAGGCTGTGGTCTCAGTACTGGGATCCCAGGGTGGCTAACAGGTCCTGCCTGCCCCTCCATGTATCCTATCTCACATCAGGAAAATAAGTTTCTTATAGCTCCTTCCTAGGCTCAGGTCCATATCCTCAGCAAAGAGAGGCTGGTATTTCTTGGCAGATGACTTTTCAAAGCCCCAAACCAAACTCAGGTTCCCACTTCTGTTTTTGACTCATCCAGAAGCCTAGATGGAGCTGGGGCAGAGCATGAGCCCCTGGGACCCCTGCCCTACAAAATTCTCCCTTGTTACCCATGTTCAAAAAAGAATGCATCCATGGGAGGATGATCACAACATGGTGGTGGGCTGGTTACCTGGCTGGACTTGACAGCCAACTCTTGTCTCAGCTGCTCTAAAAGTCCTGATGTCTCCTCAGTACCTTCTTCCAAGCGCCTTGCTCCCCTATCAAGCTCTTCCTTGCCACTTCTGGCTGCCTGCAGAGCCACCTCCAAGACAATCTTCTCATTCTGCAGGAAGTGGACCACGTCCTCCCTGGCAGCAGCCTCTCCCTGCAGCTCATCCAGCCGTGCCTGCAGCTCATCGTAGCGGGTGTGCAGGTTGTCTAGGGACTGTTCCCGAGCCTGCAGGACCTCCTGCGCCAAGGTGAGCTGTTTTGCCAGGCCCAGGTGCTCCTGCTGCAGTGCCACGAGCTGCTGGTCTCGCTGCTGCAGAGTCAGCTTCACCTGCAAACAGGAGTGAGTTCACCCTGATGTCCTCGCCCCTGCACTGACAACACATTTTCCCCCATTCAGGATCTAAGTAACTTTGATGGACTCTCTGGAGGGTCTTTTTAAAGCCAAATTCTAAGCCAGGAATGGTGCTGCATGCCTATAATCCCAGCACTTGGGAAGCTGAGGCAAGTGGACTGCCACAAGTTCGAGGCCAGCCTGGGATACATAGTGTATTCAAGGTTCAGCCTGAACTACATAGTGAAACTGTCTCAAAACAAAAGCAAGGGCTGGGGAGGTGGTGCCGTGAGCCCAAGGTCCTGAGTTCAATCCCCCATACTACAAAAAAAAAAAAAAAAAAAAAAAAAAAAAGCAAACTTCTGAGGCAGAGCATGAACAGAGGTAACCTGGCATTCACAGTCTGGTGGTAACCCTTCACACATATTCAACAGACAACCCAACACAACCCACACTGCCTATGCGGCTTCACAGGAGAGGTCACTACACAGGCTGGCTGTAGTCAGTCCTGGCTGTGTGCACTCTGGTCTGAGCCCATGGCCACAGGGCCTGTGTGTGCCTGAATCCAGGGCTGCGGCAGGTACTTGCCTGTTCTAACTGCTGCTCCAGGGCCACTGCTGAGTCTGCCACCTTCTGTAGCTGCTCCCGTTCGCTCTCAAACTCTTCCAGCCTCCTCTGAAGATCCTCCTCCACCATTGTCTTTGCCTCCCGAATCTGCACAAAGGCTGCTTCCTGATCCAACATGTCAGCCTGGGCCCAGGAAACAGTATTTTTTTAAAAATCAGGGCAAACAGCAGCCTAGGGTTAGAGAAACCTGCTGCACTGAAAGGTGCCTCGTTCACGTCTCTATCCTGTGTACAAGCTGCTCAGTGAGGGGCTCATCTGCTCACTTGCCACAGGGAGACTAGTAGCATGGGCATGAACCAAGGGAGGGGCAGGCAAACACCAGTGTTAATAAAGGAGATCTGCCTGGCACAGTAATGCAGACTTGCAGTCCCGGCAACTTGGAAGGCTGAGGCAGGAAAATCACTAAGGCCCCAAGATTGAGACCGGCTTGGGCAACAGCTAGACCCAGACTCAGGAAAAAAGAACTGGGATCAATGGATGGATGAACTTTCTTGGTATTTCTTGTGGGAGAACAGTGGGCAGCATATTCTGTCTTTTGGAATATAGTACATGAAATTTACTCTTTGACAAGATTGACACTCTGTATCACTTAGTAAAGCAAAGTAAGAGACAGGGACCACAGGATATGGCACTCATTACATTCTGACTCTGCGAATGAGACCTGGCATCTTGGCACATTTCCTAGGGAAAAAGATTGGGCCAGGGATTTAGCTCAGTGGCACCATGCCTACCTCAAAAGCAAGCACAAGATCCTGAGTTTGATTCCCAGTACCAAAAAAAAAAAAAAAAAATAAGACACAAGTTTTTAACCCAACAAAAAAAAAAAAAAAAAAAAAAAAAAAAAAAAAAAAAAAAAATCTCAAAATGTTTTTGGTCTTTTTAACTGAACCCTTTGCCACTATATGATGATGATTTTCTTCCATCATCCAAGCCAAACAGCCAAGTGATCCACACAGAAAAAGAGGCAGGTGCATAGTAGTAAGATGAGAAACCAGAAAAGTATGAGGAAAGTGGACTTTCTGTGTGACTTTTTACAAAAGATCAGGAACAAACTTGCCCAGCAGCACTGTCAGCACAACATGAGAGTGCTACACATATGTTACACACTGTTTCTTCTTTACATTTTCTAAAAAGGACATTAAACAGGTTTTATTATCTGTTCTACAAAAGAAGAAACTAGGATCTGAGTGATTAAGAAATCTCACAGGTTCTCAGAGGTACAAAAAGCAAGCAGGAGGGCTGGTAATTTAGCTCCGTGGTATGGCCTACAAGGTCCTGAGTTCAATCCCCAGTAAGGGGTTGGGGGTAGAGGGAAGGGCAGGTTTCTGGTCCAGGTCAAAGCTACTGCATTTCCTATCATGTGAAGATGACTGTGCAAACAGCAGCAGTAATAATAAAAACCTCATATGGTGTGGGAGGACTAACCAGCAATGCAGGTGATATGCTTGGAATGAACACAAAAGCCTACACTAAGAAACACATCATCCAACACACACACACAGCAAGACCACCCCACCATCCACTCTTCCCAGCCTGGGCCCCAAGGTGACACTGACCAGTAGGTCCAATGCAGGGTGGGGCCCTTAAGCCTAAGCAGCTTTTTAAAACATACATGTTTACATATATGCATATATAAGATGTATGAATGCTTATGTTTACGTGTACATATTATGCTTATGACCAAGTACAGTATGTTTTCTCACACTTGCTAGTGAGACCAAAGGCAAACAGAAACTGGCACCTACCATAGCCACAGTCCTCACCTCAATGCTCTGGAGTTGCACAGCTATGCGCTCCTTCTCCTTGATGGACCTGTGCTGAGTCTCTGTCAGCTGCTGGGACAGGGACACATTCTCAAGCTTCAGGTGCTCCAGAAGGCCGGCCTGTGTCATCTGTCCAACCTTCAAAGAAAGATATGAGGGTAGAAAGCCGCTCAACTTCAGATATCAAGTCCCAAGGGTTCACCAACAGTACCAGCTTCCCCTCTCGATGGCCTGTGCAGCAGAGCCTGGCCCCACCCCAGGACTCATCCACATAGGCTGCTCTCTCCAGTCTAAGGCAGGTGGTTCCTACATGCCTAAGAGGCAAGACAGCCACTCAGATGTCAGTCCTCACCCTAATTTGCAGTCTGGGCCAGCCCTACCCACAAGGTCCCATCAAGCATGCATCTCTGAGCCTCATGTGAGGAGCTATCTGAACAGACAGAGTGCAGCCAAGCCACAGAGGGCCCGCAGTCCCAGCCTACCTCAGCTGACTACCTCCCCATGAAAAGGAGCCTAGGGCCAGTTCCCCAAGGGGTGAGGAGTAACAGAGAGAAGCAAGGATTGACAGGTCTGTGGCTGGACTGTCCCCTCCTTGCCGCTAGTCCTAGTGGGTATCTGGACTGAGAGGGTGTAAGGTATAATAGTGGGAGCAGCTCTGAGCTGAAAAGAAGCTGCTGGGGGAAGGAAGGGTGGAACTGGCTGGGCAGTGCTAAGACAGAGAAGGATGATAGTCTGCTCTACATGTTTCACCCTGTGAATAGCTGGAAACCAAGGGAGAAGTTTAAGGGCAAAGCAGCAAAAAACCCCTAATTCCACAGCAGTGAACCTAGACACCAAAAGCAAGCAAGAAGGTTCTCAAAGTGCTTCCTTTGGTTCCCCCTTTATTTCAGTCTTCCAAATTGCATTTCTGACTTATTGCTTACTTCTTTAAAATACTTCACCCTGATATAAATGCACTGCAGCTTGTGGTATAATAATTTGTATAATGATGGATGTTCAAGTACACTGAAGAATATGAAATACTTTTCTGTATGGCCCTTTGTCTTAAAAAAATGTAATATAAATTTAAGAACACTTCTGTTTTGCATTTGTAAACTCTAGATAAAAAAAGGAACATTGGTAGAGATGGTATTTTATATACTCTACTTGAAAAATAAAATTTCAATAAATCTATACTACTTTATCTGGGGAGGGCCAGGGCTTTAGCTCAGTGGCACCATGCTTGCCTTGCAAGCACAAGGTCCTGAGTTCAATCCCCAGGACCCACCCCCAAATTTTTTATCTAGGGTCAAAAAAGCCCAGTTAAATTTTCGATGGTTGACCAAAAGTACTCTTCAGCTCCTTCACTCCAAGCAGTCTAGGCACTGAGCTTCACAGCAAAGTGCATTCCAGCAGCTTCCTGTTCCTCCCTTGCATCTCCAAAGCATGCTACCTGACAATGCCAGTCGAATGTTGATGTGCACACACATAAGGGACACACAGAATGACACATGTTCCCACATAAGCAAAACCAAAGGCTGGTGTGGCCTGTATCCAGTAACAAAACAAAGAAAATGTCCTCTACGGGACATAGAAATATAGAGTTCATGTAGGAATAACTTGGTGATTGTATATTCTTCAGTTCAAGCAGCCACAGCCAGAAAGGGAACACCTGTGTGCCTGATGGAGACTGTCACCGGGGAGGGACATAGAGCAAGGAGGTCAGGTGGGGGACCCCTGAAACCCAGCAGATACAGATTTGAGGAAATAGTTATCCTTTGAAAGAGGGCTGGAGCTGAGTAGCAGAGCCTGGGGCATCCCAGAGCAGGCATTTCAGAATGAAAGACTCAGGTGGGAGCCAGAAGGCTCTGGTCAGAAGGTCATGCAGAGGAGAACCCTTCACAGGAGGGGTACAGAGCACACTCATGGATAGCAGACTTCATTGGAATCATTCTTTTAGTTTAGATAAAAGCATGGTTCCCCACGGTATAGGGTACAAGTCTATCATGCTGAAGGAAGTCCATAGGCCATACCTGGATGTGGGCCACCTCACCCTGCAGCCTGACCCGGGCCTCCTGGGCCAGGACAAGCTGTTCCTGGTACCACTGCCGGGCATGCTGCAGAGATGCAATCTCAGTCTGCGATGCCTGCAGCTTGCTGGTCAGTGTTGTGCGCTCCAGTTGCACTTGCTGGAGCTGGTTCTGCAGGGCTGCCATCTGCTGTCGGAGGTCATGCACTGAAAGGGAACAAGCACGGCCCACTTAGGCCTACCAGCAGCATAGGAGAGCACGAAGCTCTTTGGATATCTGACAAAAAGTTGGCCCTACAGAGAGTAGGGACAGTCAACCTGGCCACCTCAGTAGCTGTGCTCTACAAAGTTGCCACTGCATTGTGGACATAGACCACTGCTCCTGGGGAGACAGAGGACTGGGCTCAGCGAGCTTTCAGTCACATATTCATCAAGCCACATGTTTAAAGACACCTTAATACCTGTTTTTTTCCCTCAATACTGAGTTCATTGCCAGTAGTTATGAGTCAGCCATGGCTGCTGAGCAAAGTTCCCCTAACCAACACATCTCCACAAACAGCTCACAGCCCCTCACACTGAGCATACCAGTGTTTTGGGGCATTTTAAGCAGAAAAACCACACTGAAAAGGAATAGTGTGGCCCTGAAAAGACTACAGCAAGGACCAAGTTCATATCCTGAGTGGAGGGAGATTCTTGGGTCAGAGAAGACCTGAGGCAAACAAGAGGGCAGCACACTACTGCAGCCAGGTGCAGATGCATTGGCAACTCAAGCTTTTGTCACTCTGCACATCTCCATTAAAGGCCATGAAGTGCTATGAGTTACAAATAAATTTAAGCAAGTAGGCAAATTCATTTATGAAATTTCAAGTACCGAGAATCAACTGTCCACAAAATTGCCACGGACACCTTGGCACTGGTCTTTGAACCACCTAGCCATGTTTATCAGCCACCAACAAATGCAGCAACAGAGTCCTGGGCTGGCTGACCACAAACTCTTGTTGGTCTGCATGTGTGGTGAATTCTCAACGTCAGCAAGGGTGGGGCAGGAGGAGCACAAGGAGCCAGGAAGGTACTGATAGCCCAAATCACAGAACAAAATAGCCAGCAATTTTTATACTTAAATTATATCCCAAACTAAACATTTATGGTTCTGAAGATATTTTTCAAAACTTGTATTTATTTTTTAAAAATTATTTTGGTACTGGGGATCAAACTGAGGACCTTGCACTTACAAGGCAGGCAGCGGCACCACTGAGCTAAATCACTGGCCTTGTTTTGTTTATTTTATTGTGTCCCACCCCCACACACACCTGCCCCAACCAGGGATCAAACTCAGGACCTTGCACTTGCAAGGCAGGCATGGAGCCACTGAGCTACATCCCAGACCATTTTATTGGTTTTTTTGAGACAGTCTCATTATGTGGTTCAGGTTGGCTTTGAACTCAGAGAGATCCTCTTGCCTCAGCCTTCTGAATGATGGGATTACAGGTGTAAGACACCATCCTTGGCTCTGAAACTCTTTTTTTTTGTACTGGGGATTGAACTCAACACCTGGAGCTTGCAAGGAGGGCAGTGGCACAACTGAGCTAAATCCTTAGTCCTATGTAGTTATTTTTGAGACAAGATTTTACTCTGTAGTTCATGCTGGCCTCCAACTCACTATGTAGCCCAGGATGACCTTGAACTTGTGGTAACCCTCCTGCCTCAGCCTCCCAAGTGCTAGGACTACAGGTATGCACTACCATGCCTGCCAAAACTTTTACATAAAAGCCAAATAAGACAGTTTGATAGGGCCTGGGACCCATTATCTGAAGAGCTTGAGAGCAGGGTAGCCAGATCTTAGAATGGCAACAAAAGTATCCCATGTGGCTCTGCCCTGAGCCCTGCAGCTCAGCATAGGTTCCTGGCACTGAGCCATGGGCTATGCCTGTCCAACACACCCAAGCTTTTGACAGTTCTGCTGCCCAAAGAGCACTGGGTAGTGAGGTAATCCCCAAGTACAAAACTATCTTGGTGTTCAGAAATTTTTGGATCCTATCTTTCTTATAGGATTGGGCATCATACAATGCTCAAAGACTGAAAAGTTTTTGGTTTTTTTTGGTACCAGGGATTGAACTCAGGACCTTGCTCTTGCAAGGCAAGCAAGAGGCACCACTGAGCTAAATTCCCAGCCCTAAAGACTGAAAAGTTAACAGCAATCAAGACAGTACTTTGCTGCACAGTGGATTCTTTGTCTCTTCTGAGTGTTAGAACTCAGCCTCTGAGACAGCCGCTCACCTTTCTCCTTGGGGTGATCAGCCCTGCAGCCTTGTCCACAGCCTCACAGGTGTTCATATATCTCTAGACACTACTATCCATTCCCTCAGGCTCTGGTCTTCAGTCTTCCTTCCCACTTTGCTCTTTCCCCCTCTGCTCAAATGTGCTCTGGGCATAGACCAGAGTCTTCTTGGTCTTAGGAATGCCTGCGGTTTTGGGATTAGCTCAGGTGGGGATGAGAGCAAGAGTTGATGTGATTCTGTTTTCTCTGGGTTATTCTACAGGAGCCAGCCTGGCCAAAATCAGAGCTTAACACTGGGAGGAGGTCACTAATCCACAACCTAGGTGTCTTTTTTTTTTTTGTATTGGGAGAGGGTGTTTTTGAGACAGGGTCTTCCTATGTAGTTCAGATTGGCCATGAACAATGTAGACCAGGATGGTCTCAAACTTGAGGTGTTTCTTATGTCCCATCATGCCTGGCTCTAGGTGTTATTTTTGAATATTTATAAACTGAATGTGAAATAAGCAGGAATAAATGTAGACGTGGCAGCCACCACTCTCCTCCTCTCAAAACACTCCTCTAACCCTCTACTCCTCTCAAAACACTGGATTTTTGAGACAGCGTGAGTGGAAATGATTATTCCTGATGGTCAAGGGTCCAAAGCCAATTCCTTCCTTCTTTTCTTTTTTGTTTCAGGCTGGCCCTGAACTCACTATGTAGCCCAGGCTGGCCTCGAAATCAGAGAGATCTTCCTGCCTCAGCCTCCTGAGTGCTCAGATTACAGGCAAAGTCAATTTCTGAAACCTATTCCCCTGGATGTTCATGCAAAAATGTACAGAATCACGTGAGTTCAACCAAAGCTGTAGTCATTTTAGCAAGTAGACATTTAGTGTCAATGATGAGCTAATGCCACCTGCAGCTGAGTACACTGGGGGGCTGGGTGCCAGGGTTAGCAGCAGCAGCTTGAGCCCAGCCTCACCTGTGTTGTCCTTGCTGAGGATGCTTTTCTGCATGTCCTCAACTTTGGCCATAAGTCGCTGGTACTGTTCCTCTGCCATCTGTAGGTCATTATTCGAGGATGCCAGGCTGGCATTCTTGGCTTCCAGCATGCTCTGCAGGTCAGTCATGGCCTGCTCTAGGTCCCAGCAGGACTGCTTCAGAGTGTCCACCTCAGAGCTGAGGGAGTCCTGCTTCTGCTGGCTGCTGTGGCTTCGCTCCATCTGGGCCTGCAGCCTGGTGCGTAAGGCAGCCAGCTGGGCCTGCAACTCTGCCTTTTCCTGAAGTGCCTGGAAATGTCAAGCAAACACACACTTCCAGAAAAATGAGTCACTTCTGTCCAGTGTTAACAAGACTGCCAACACAGGGAGACAAATGTGAGTCACAGGAGGTGGGGCCAGTGAAGATGCAGCTCACACTTGCAAAACTGTATCCAGTGAGGAACCACATATTCTTTTCAAAGACTGGACATATCAAACACTCAGACATCCCTTACCTGACTGGCCTCTGCTGATAAAGCCTCCAGCTGTCCTTCTAGTCTCATTTTTTCTTTAAGAACCTGCAACATTTCATCCTGTCCTTCAGCAAGGGAGCTCTCCATGGACACACTGAGGACAGAGGCACAAGGTGAAGTGATGGGATCATGCCAATGATCCTTCTTTTTACACTTCACTGTTTCCCAATCCCACAATCACTGTTGCTCTCCCCCAAATTTTTAAAAATAAGTAAGTAGCCAGGGATTTAGCTCAGTGGTTCTGCCACCTGCCTCACAAGCGCAAGGACCCAAGTTTGATCCCTGGTACCAAAAAATAAATAAATAAAAAATAATTAAATAAAATAAGCAGACTTCAGTAGTGAGAGGAGCTTAGATGGGGCAGCCTCCCATAGCAGGCCTTTCCAGCAACTGCCAATGGAGCAGGCTCTGGAAGTATGAACCTCGTGAACATATGGTAGACACAGAGACAGGGCTATAAACACTGGAAGACAGCCAATATCTCAAGCAGTTGCTGATTAGATCTGATTCTACTTTCAAAGCACAGAGCTGTAAGTGAAATGCTTGCGTGAACACTACAGGAGGTGTTAAAAAAGGAGCGCTGTGCCTGGCAGTGGTCTGAGAGCAGAGCAGGAGGCTGAGCCACTGCCCACCTGCTGCAGATACTGTCTCTGCGGCTCCGCACCTCCCCGTTGACTTCCTGCCCCTGGTCTTGGTGCTCAGCTGCTGAGGCCTGGAGGATATCCTTAATTGAAGGAAACTGGCCCAGGGCCTCCGTGGCAATCTCTTGGCCATTAACCATGTAGGCAGCTCCCTGTGTGACCACCATGTTCCCCAGGACACTGCAGGTCCCTCGGGTGGAGAGGCTGCTGTGTGAGGAGCTGTCACTTTCGTTTCCATCGGCCTCTGACACACCATCCCCAGTCAGCAAGGTGTTCTCAAGATGGCCATCAGTCTCAGGGGACAGGCTAACCTCAGACACTACTGAGGTGCTGCCCCTGCTTTGCCTCAGGGAGCTTCCAATAGAGTCAGCAGCAGAAGCAACGCCACTGGAACCACTTCCATCTTCAGTTCTATAATCAGCCAGAGACCGGATTTTGCTTGATCTGGAACTCCTTTTATCCTTGGCATGTGTCAGCAGCCCTAGGCTGCCCACCTTGGGCCCGCGAGGGACACTAGTGCGCAAAAAGGAGTACTCTTTTGTCATAGCTACAGTACTGGCCCTTGGCAAGTTTTCTGGGTGCAACATGAGCTCAGGATCAAGAGTGCTAAAGAGTCTCATTTTTGTTGAAGGTTGGCTGGACTGAGAAGAAAAAAAAAATATGTTAAAATCTGCAAGCAGCATTCTAGAATTGTCAACCACAGAGCCTGCACAACTGACATCCCTTGGCATGATGAACAGCCTTCCAGTTGCCTGGCAGGCACCCAGGCCCATTAATCCTCAGACTCTTGCACTCTAGCTGGGCCTTGCAGCCACCCTGGCCTGAAGCACAGCTCTAAGTAGTGGCTTTATTTAATACACTGTAACATCAGGCCCAGAAAAGTCCCTCCCTACCACACTTCCTTCAATGGACTTTCCTGGCTCTTCACCTATGCTTCCTTATTCAGGTACTTTTTCAATTAAAAACAAAACAAAACAAAAAACCTTTACCTATAACTACTTTAAACCTAAAAAGTACTCAGGTGTTAAGGATTGTTTCTTTACCTAGAGTCTAAGCCCCTTTAAATTGCCATTTTAATTTAATTTTCAGATATTTTTATCATTTTTGTTGTTATTATAAATGTTATCTTTCCCCACTCATTTTATGTTTGATCATGGCAATGTAACCACTTACCTTTCATATTTGATCTAATAAACTGACAACTTCTTAAACCCTAATAATTGTTTTCAATTGACTCTTGGAGTTTTTCATTGTATTATCAGCACCTAGGAATAACTATAACATCTCTTCTCTCCGTCAATATTTCTCTCTTACTTTTTACTCTTGCATTACTGTGTCAGTTACAACTTGAAAAGTGGCCTTGCTAGAGATTAGGAGTATGGGAAAGATTCCTTTCCTTTTGTTATGTCAGCACAATTTTCCCTTGTGGAGAAATACTCAAGCCTGTTACTCTACAAAAATCAATGTAATCCCTGGGCTGGGGCACACAGGGAAGGTTAAGAAACCTCATAAATGACATGGGACATAGCTGGAAAACAACAGGAAGGGTGGGAGCAGGTGAAGGGGAGACAGAGCCATCCGGACGTGAACAGAGTCTATTATGGGCAAAATCTATTGTGCCAAGGAAAAATATTTTTATATATACTAAGAAGGAATTTTTTTCCTGGCATACATGCAACTACACAGCCAAGGAACCCATGCACACAGGACAAAGACTCTGCACCCCACACATGGGCCACGGGGCTGACTGAAGCCACTTCACCCTGAGCTTCAGCATGGTGAATGCAGAGAGGAGGACAGAGGACTTCCTGAGAGGATGACCTTTGAGACAGATGCCACCTTCTAGTCTGCTCAACGCTGCTTCTGGCCTTCGCAAAGGGCCTCTTGGGCAGGGACAACTGGTAGTGAACTGTCTGGCCCCTTCCAATCTTTCTGCCCTAGTCCTTAGATGTGGAGTGAGTAATGAGCTGGTCATACAGAACTGACCTGTCAGGAACTAAGGAAGTGCCCTCCTGTTTAAACTATTAGGTATCATTTTTTAGCTTTTATTATTAGATATATGGCTCTTCAAAATTTGGAATTTTACACCGAACTACCGACACATTCCTCAATGAAAGTAGGCACCTCCAAGTAGACCCAGGAACTGCTGCGTTGCCTCTGCCTCATCATTGCCAGATGACAACTCCTAACATGAGTTTCAGTTTTCTCTTCCCAAACATCAATTCTTTCACCTGATAATGCATAAAGTTTGTAGGGAATTTAACACAATACCTAATGCTTAGTACTCATTGGTTCTTTGCCCTCACTATGACTTTCCAGCAGGCCACCGAGAGAGGTTGCCAAGCTCACCCCTGAACAGGTGTGAGGCTCCGTCTATTTGGTCTGGGGACTGCTTCTCTTCTGACCAGCAATGCTATTCCAATATCACTTCCTCCTGGGAGAATAACAGCTATCTCTGATGGAAACCATCTGCATTAAATTCACCCACCAGAAGACTCTTGTGTCAGTTTAATTTTAAATAATTTCATTTGAAAATGTTCAAAAGCATAGAAAAATTAGAACTATGAAAGAAACATTCATGTAATCCCAGCACTCGGGAGGCTGAGGCAGGAGGACTGCTGTGAGTTCGAGACTAGCCTGGGCTACATAGTGAGTTCCAAGTCAGTCTCAACTACATAGTGACCCCCTGTCTCAAAAAACCAAAAAAAAAAAAACCAACCCCCCCACCCCAAAAGAAACATTCATATACCTCTTGCCTGGTCACTTAATTAAAAAATCACTTTAAATATGATCTCTATGAGTTTACACTTGAGTAACACTGATGCTAGCACAGTAAGTGGTCACACTGTTCCAATAATATGGGACAGACGCAAAGCTCCCTGGAAACTTACTCATGAAATAAACAGAAACCTGAGGTGGGGCTCTGTACAGAACAGGAAGGCCTCAGCTTCAGGTGGCAAGTGCAGGCAGACCACATGCTCACAGCCTGCCCTGCAGCCCAGAAGTGGCCCTGCCTGACCACTCTTCTACTTCAGGCATGCCCTGGCCCAGGCGGCAGACTCACCCGTTCCTGCTGGCGCTTCACACGGTATTGCCGGAGTTGCTCCTCTAGGCGCTTCCGGGCCTGGAGTCGGACCTGTTCCTCCTTCTCCAGGGGCAGCGAAGATGCTGTGGAGCCTGAAGGGAGAAACGGCATTAAGAGGCTCATAAACGACCAGGGTACAGAGAACAAACTAGTATTGCACCTACTGATTGGTACTTTTTATTTAATTACCAGTATGCATTTACTACTAAGCAATGCACAACCATCTAGTGTCTGGGTGATTTCCAGACTGGGAGAAAACTGAGCCTGGGCCACAAACTAGAAAAGGATCTACCTTGGAGGAGACACACCTCTAAGTGCTGGGTCTCTGTTCATCTCACAAATACACTATGCGTGACAGTATTTTAGCTGGTGAAATGGGAGGCACGTGGCAAGTACCTTTTAGTGACAAAAAGAACTGAATTTCAAGTTGCTGCTGGGACTATGTGCTCAGTGATCACAGGTCTTACAGCGCAAACCTGGAAGGCCAGCCCCCTCCAGCTCTCATGGAAATGACTCTGCTCTGCCACACAGTCACTCGATGAGTGGAGCCCAGGATAAACATGGTTAGGCTGACTGCACTCAGTAATGCCTGTGGACATCAATGATCACCTCATGATCAGTGGCGACAATGTGGCTGTTGTCTTATGCAGGTACATGTGGAGATAAAATATTTGTTTGTTTGTTTCTTGAGGCAGGGTCTCCCTTTGTAGTTCATGTTGGCCCTGAACTCATTATGTAGCCCAGGTAAGCTGCAAACTCTCAGTGATCCTCCTGCCTCAGCTCCCAAGTGCTGGGATTACAAGTGTGTACCACTGTGCCCAGCTTAGAAATACAATCTGATCCACAGCTTCTCTTTCACTTCTTGCAATCACGAGTCATATTATATATAAGGTTTTATAAAATCAAGAGTTCTCAAACAAGGTAGCAGTACTCAGACATTATCTATGTAAGGAATGAAAACACTGGTATGTGTTCAAGACACACTTCAGAGAAGAGACTCAGCAGGCATCTGTCTATGAGGGATGGGGCTGGCGATGATATCACCTTTCTCACAGGTGAGATTCCAATCCAGAGCTCCTGCTCAAGGATAGGGTAGTGGAAAAACAACATTTTAGCTAAAGACAGAATTTTAAATATTTAAAACCATTGGGCTGGGCATGCAGCTCAGTGGCAGAATGCTTGTCTACCCATGTGTAATGCCCTGGGTCTGACCTCTAGCACCAAAGAAGAAGGAGAGGAAGAAAAAGAAGCAGCAGCAGCAGCAGAAGCAACAACGGGGGGCGGGGGGAGGGTGAGGAGAAGGAAAGAAGGAAGGAGAAGAAAGAAGAAAGGGCAGGGGCAGCCTCAGAAGCAGAAAAAGAAAAGGCACTTGCGAGAAAATATTTAGACCAGACCATTTTATTCTGGGTAATAAAAGGACTGAACAGTGATCACAATGGAATTGCAGCTGCAAATTATCTTTCACTTCCTGCAGTGATGAATCACGTTAAAAGGTTTTGTAAAATCAAGAGTTCTCAAACAAGCTGGCAGTACTCAGACATTTAAGTGGAAAGCCAACTCTTCCAGGGCTGGATTTGTGGACTTATTGTGAACATCAGCAGATGGCCTAGACGTTACCAAAGTGCATATGTGGTACCCTCCCTGGACATGGGTTCTGAGGAAATAAGTGGCACTGTTTTAAATTATCACTAAAATGCAAGCAGTTACCAAGTTTACTAGGAATCTGCCACTGTTGTTTCTCCTCTACAGACTTCACCTCTGGAGGGATCTCAGTACATTTCAAATGCCTGTGTGCAGATGGCTAAGCCATCAAAGTGGCAAATATAGGGGCAATTGCTATCAGGCAAGTGACACAAATCAGCAAAGTGGGCTAGGCTTAAAGTGACTCACACTGAAGATTAACGACCAGTTGCACAGACAGAGCTCAGGGCCAGGTGGCAGCAGAAGCCAACTGTGTGGTGCCTGTCATCCTTCAGAAGGTGTAATCCCCAGAAAGGGGAGCATGTTCCTGGATATGCTGCTATGTGGGCACCTGGCACCAAAGCTCACAGATCATATGAGCAAGAGCCCAGACTTTCATAACATCTCTTGACCTAAGTGTTGGCAACCCATTTTCTTGTTTTTGTTTTGTTTTGTTTTGTGATTCTGGGGATCGAACTCAGGACCTCGCACTTGTGAAGCAGGTGCGGCGCCACTGAGCTAAATTCCCAACCCTGGCAATTCATTTTCAAAAATGTTTAAAAACACAAGGCAGCACTGATAAAATATGGCTGTGAAGAAAAAAGGTAAATAATACAAAAAGGAAAATGGGCCAAATGGAAAGACAATTCACAGAAAAAAATATACAAGTGACCAACAGACAAAAATATGCTCAGATCCTCTGATAACTAAAGTAAAAGTGAGCATCACAACAGAATCTCCAACAGATATGATGGTGTACACCTACAGCCCCAACTACTCAGGAGGCTGAAGCAGGAGGATGGCTTGAGTCCATGAGTTTGAGGCTGGCCTGGGTAAGATAATAAGATTTTTGTCTCAATAACAATCAAAAACCGGGGTGTCAGGCCGGGGATTTAGCTCAGTGGTTCTGCCGCCTACCTCGCAAGTGCAAGGACCCGAGTTCGATCCCCAGTACCGAAAAAA
>NW_022900924.1:23412415-23415530 GCF_012274545.1 Fukomys damarensis
AAAAAAAAAAAAAAAAAAAAAACCAGGGTGTCTCTATGTGCAAGGTCCATAGAGAAGGAAACCCAAAAGCCCAAAGACCTGCATACCCAGATTCTGGCCACAGACCAGAAACACAGCAGGCAGGAGCCATTGCAGAGGGCTGGCACTGCCACACTGGCCCACAGAGACTAAAATAACCAAGCAGCAAGGAGCCACATTTATGCAGTTCAGCCAAGTGGGAAACATGCAATCACGATATATTCCCACTTACCAAAACAATGACCAAAACCCTACATACGTTTATAGAAGTCTGCAAAGATCTTGTGCTAACATGTCTTACAGGAGGGCAGGAATGAGGTTACATAGGGGTATGAGGGAGTATAATTACATTAGGTAAACCATACTATTAAAAACAAGGCAGGCCAAGGATTTAGCTCAGTGGTTCCGACACCTTTCTCACAAGCACAAGGTCCCAAGTTCAATCTCTGATACAAAAAAAACAAAAAAACAAAACAACAAGAAACAAGGCTCAGGATTGGGTGTGGGAACAAAAACCTGTGATCTCAACATTCTGGGAGGCTGAGGCAGGAGGCTTGCAAGTTTGAGATTGGCCTAGGGAACTATTCAACTTAGCAAGACTCTATCTTAAAAAAATATAAAAAAGGCTACAGATACAGTTCAGTGTGTGGGCCCTGGGTCCAACCCTCAATAGCTATCTGTCTAATCTGCCCCCCACCCCCCACAGGGCTGGGCATGTAGCTCAGTGCTGTCTGGGTTCAATCCCCCGGGTGACAAAAAACAAAACAAAACAAAAACCAACCCACACCCAAGGCTCAGAAAAATGTCTAGAGGTTTCCAGGGCTCACAGGCTGTAAAAGTGGGGCTTGTTCATCTCTGAACCCTGAGACATCAGCACAAAAATAAATGCTTCTCAACACCAATCCTGCTTGTTGGCCCCTTAATCAGGAACTCTGGCATTAATGCCAGTACCAGACCACAGTGGAGGTCCAACTCCCACTACTCCGACAAAGCTGTTTCATTGGATGCACCCTCTGCTGCTCCCTACCCACTTCCCCCATGTTAAGGTAGCACCGGGGAAGCTCCTGAGGGCTGCTCAGGGTGTGAGCAGAGGACAGGGACAGAAGGGTTGGGGAGAGTTGGCAGGATGGATGCTTACACAGTTGCGTTTCTTGCATGGGAAGACTGAGTCTGAGAGAATGCAAAGCTTCTTTTCTAACACTGCCCTCAGTACTAGTTCCCTGGGACTTCCTTAGGTTGTCATGGAAACCAGCCACACCTGGAGAGGCATCAGGACTCATTGAGCTTGTGGTGGGATCAAGAAATAATGGCGAGTCTGGGAACTGTGGCGTGGACCCATTCTGGCAGAGTGGCCCCTGGCCAGGTGTGTCCAGGCATCCTACTTCTTTGGAAGCTCTGTTTACCTCAACACTGGCACCTGCAGAGAGAAAGCCTGTTGGATCACCATGTCTTCAACACAAGTCATTTTCAGACATGTAGCAATATAGGCCAAAGAGAATACAGACAACCATGTAAAGGAGCAGGTACCCATCTTACAAGCTTGTTCTGAGTGTCAGGGAGACCTAGACAAGTTCATGCCTCACTGGGACTCTACAACCTCACCTGTAAAATGGCCTCATCATCCAGAAGATAGCTGGAGAATGAGTCATGTTTCCTTTTGGTTTAAATGAAACACTAGGGCCAGTCTGACCCTCTCCATCAGCACCTGTCCCCTCCAACTACTCAAGCAGAAGTCTTTCCTATCTTCTTCCCAAAAAGCCTTTTCTTTCTTTTTTTGTTTGTTTGTTTGTTTGTTTGTTTGAAGACAGGGTCTTGCTCTGTAGGTCATGCTGGTCCTGGACTCACTATGTAGCCCAAACTGGGCTCCTGCATCCTGGTGTTCCTTCTGCATCACTTTCCAGAGTGCTGGGATTACAGGCATGCACAACCATGATGACCTAATTAAAGCCTTTTCTATAAATTCATACTTTAGTTTTAATTCCATTATGACTAAAGCAAGGAGCCATACTAGCCAGCAGTTTTTGAGCATTCAATATGGGGCTCTTGTGGACTACAACAGGATTCTCCAGACTCTGAAACTGATGGAGTATTCACAATATGGGCACTGGACAGACAAGACACCCAGATAAGGGACTCATATGGACATTCAACTATGTCCAGAGTCTCCAGCCATTATCTTATCCTGTGGTCACCTGTATTCCAGGAAAAGCAAAGCCCATATTTCTGAAACTACCACAGAGACAGTCCTTCCATGGGGACCGAATTGCCTCCCAAGTCACAAGGATTCAACCTGATCTATGCAACTAGAACTAAGATAATAGTTGACAGGGCCATGGAATTAGCTCAGTGGTTCTGCCATTTGCCTCGCAAGCGCAAGGTCCTGGGTTTGATCCCTGGTACCCTCCCCCCCACCCCAAAAAAGATAATAATTGACTGGAACCTGGCCCATCTCAGCTAACCCTATAAACCAGCTCCAAGTGGACCAGGCTGCTTTCTTGCATAAGATGTTTCCCCTCCAACTATTCAAGTTGAAGTCTTCTCTCTTACTTTCCACTTAAAGCTTTTTCTGGGGAAAAGAAAAAAGAAAAAAAAAAGGACAATAAAAAAATCTTATGAAAGAGATGGGGACTTAGCTCAGTGGTGCTGCCACCTGCTTTACAAGTGCAAGGATCCAACTTTGATACCTGGTACCAAAAAAAAAAAATCTTATGAAAGTCTGTTTTGAAAACATAGGAAAAGAAGCTGGGTGTGGTGGCACATTCCTATAATCCCAGCACTCAGACGGCTGAAGCAGGAAGATCTTGAATTCAATTCAAGGCCAGCCTGGACTACACAGCAAGATCCTGTTTCAAAAAACAAACAGGTCTGGGGATTTAGCTCAGTAGTGCTGCTGCCTGCCTTGCAAGCCAAGCACAAGGTCCTGAGGTTTGATCCCCATCCCCAGTACCCCAAACAAACAAACAAAGGGAGGTGTGATGGCACATGCTTTAATCTCAGCATTCAGGAGGGTAAGACAGGAGCATCAAACTTTCAAGGTCACTCTGGGCTAGACAGCAAAACCCTATTTCAAAAAAAAACAACAACAAAAAAAAAAAAA
>NW_022900924.1:23415651-23438353 GCF_012274545.1 Fukomys damarensis
AAAAAAAAACAAAAAAAAAAAAAAAAAAACCACAAGGAAAAAAAAAAGCTGAAAAACAAAACTGACAATCTTTCTAACAGGTACTGGTAAAGGCAGAGCTAATCAGAGGCACGGCTCCCATCTTTAGGGAATGGTTCCAAAGTCAATTTGAAGCATGTTTATCCTCCAAATCCAGACTCCTAAGAGGTGGACAATTGGATCAGTGTGACTGCAAAGGTGAACACAGAGCCCAGAATCTACATACTGTGAATGAATGAAAAGCTTACTTCCTCTCCAAATCACCTGCTGATCACATCTTTCTGCTCTGAGGCAAATGCCAGCAACACAGAGTAAACTGGCTACTTACATTGTACTTCGTTCAGCTGGTCAGGCAGTGCTGGTGAGCCTAGGGGAGTCAGGAGGGCCTCGGGACAAGCTGAGGTGTCACTGTTGGGTCTGTCTTCTGGGAGGCCATCGTATTCAGCTGACATACTGTCCATGGTCAGGAGGGCCCAGGCTAAGAAGACACTGAAGGGCTACAAGTGACCCCAAGACAAGTGCAGTTTCTGCCATCAGCAACAGCCCAGAGCTCTTGGGAAGGACCTCATGCTGTGTTCCATTTTCAGGGCAAAACTTAATAGTCTCACACACGGCTTGCAGTGAAACCCACCAATATCATGATACCTGATAGGAGGCAAAAAGAAAAACTACTTTAAAATGTCACTTGTTAGATTTCAAGTTACAATTATAAAATTAACATTTACTTCCCAATTTTCATCTGGAGTCTAACAGAGATTTATTCATTCAAAAAACAAGTCCTGGGCTGGGCATGATGGCATATACCTGTAATCCCAGCACTTGGAAGGCTGAGTCAGGAGGATCGCTGTGAGTTTGAGACCAGCCTGGGCTACATAGTGAGTTCCAGGTCAGTCTCAATTACACAGTGAGACCCTGTCTCAAAAAAAACAACAAAAACAAAACAAAACAAAACAAAAAAAAAGTCCTGAGCACTTGTAATGTTTATGTTTTGAGGATAAAATGCTGAACCAGTTACACCGGGCCTTTCATGAAGGCACACAACATCTGCACTGGTGCTAGCTAAAGAAAGTTTTACCAGACATGGTAGCACATGCCTATACTCCCAGCATTCCGGAAGGCTGAGGCAAGAGGATTCTAAATTTGAGTCCACCTTGGGAATGTTAATGATTTAGCAAGATCCTGTTTCAAAATAAAAATCAGCTGAACAAGGGGGTACATACCTGTAATTCTAGCACCAGGAAGGCTGAAGCAGGAGAATCCTCATGGATTCGAGACTAGCATAGGTTACACAGTAATTCCAAGGCTAGACTGAACTAATAGCAAGACCCTGTCTCAATAAACAAATTTTTTGACTCATCCCATTGAGCTTTTTTTTTTTTGTACCAGGGATCAAACTCAGGACCTTGTGCTTTCAAGGCAGGTGTCATGCCACTGAGCTAAATACCCAGCTCTTGAGCTAAATTTAAGGAAGTAAAATTTCATCTTAAATTTGGCAACTGGTCACCAGCTCCAAGGTGTACGGACGATACCAACTCACTTCCTAATCAACAGAAAAGGTATTCTGTGAACTTCTAGGCATTCTGCAGAAATGTTGGCATTACTAACTTTAGGACAAATTTCATGTTACCCTATGTTCTATTCTGTTTGGTATGTTTCATGTCAAAAAGTTATGTAAACTTCTTTCCTAGTTTAGGACTCCCATATAAAAATTACAGACAAGAATCCCAAGTGGGCACTTCTCAGTAGGGGCTGTGATGTTGACTCAGTAGTTGGGCCGACAAACAGCATGCTCCTGTGGCTGGCCCACACACTGTGATGAACACAGCCCAGCCTAGAGAAGCAGTCCATATTCAGCATAGAAATGACCCTCTGTACAGACCTATGAGTATTTGCTCACAAATTCTAATAATCTAGGTATTCCTCTCTGCTGCTCTGCACTCTGCAGGCCAGAGACACTGAGTTAATAACAGCACCGCTAAGAACATAAAAAAGGTTACATATCAGTGATGGCGGACCTTTCAGAGCATTTAGTGATAACAAACAGCTGCTATGGCACATGTGCCATAGGTTCTCCAACACTGTTATATATGCCATTAGTGTGAAATTAGCATTAAGGGCTCAAAAGTAGAAAGTGATAAGAATGGTATAAAAACATTAGAATGTATGAAAACATTACAAAGTGCAAATCCATTGTGGCTAATAAAACAAAGCATCATAAACAACAGGATTTGGGAGTGAGTCTGCCTGACTCATGATGTCTAGCACATGTAAATATTTGAAGACTAAAACAACGAGTCATGAGAGAAGCTACTAAGATTGGACAAAAAGTAATCCTGTGTGCAAAGAATTTTCAATCTCATCTTGTCTCTACAATCATCAGAGACATCTTTTATCCCTGGAGAGATTTTTCCAACTGTGTGGACAGATCAACAGGCCCTTGGAGCTAAGGTGTCTGAGCTACACGTTTTTCCTTACACATCCCACAGACCCCTCTGAAAATCATCACTTCACAAGATCCCACCTCTAAGGAAAGCCACTGTCACAACCACCAAACCTGTTCCCCAGTTCCAAGGAATAGCTAGTGGTAAGCCAGCCACACCAGGATGTGGGGCTGTGAATACTGCTCACAAAACAAGGTGAGGCAAACCAGAAAAATGGGGCCTAAGGTGGTCCCTTCATCACAGGCTCACCACTCCAAGGAGAGATAAATTAGAAACAAATGTGCAGAATAAATCTGAGTTGCTAAATATTGGTACACCATATTATGATCATCCTGAAAAATTTCTTAGCAAGAGAAAACCTTCACAGTTTGCTTTGAAATGTCTTTACTTCTACGGGGGGGGGGGGAGGATGATGATGTCTATCTAAATCTGACCATATCCCCATCATTTGTCAGACAAAAGCTGAGGTGACAGAAAGCCAGCCCTATGGATGAGAATGAAAGTTCCTATCGTCTTTCTACATCCACATCATGCCTCTGCAGTCTCTCCTGACCAGTCAGGCAAAATGCTAGATCTATTCTCTGCTGTCATTACATTGATACTGTGTATGTGCCTCAATCACAGCATGTCACAGTACAGGCCTTGAAGGCTGAACCCATCATTCCAACTCTTCCTCTCAATCACCTCAAAACTCTCCCCACTAATGGTGGCACTGAACACAGGTTAATAAATTAATCCTTGCCTCTGTCAAGTTCTACCCCTTCACAGTTAAGCTGATAGTTCCAAAACAAAATGCTTAAGTATCAGAATCTTGAGCATCAACAATGCCTTTTCAAGCTCAGAGAAAGGATTGGGATGTACCTCAGTGGCACCACACCTGCCTGGCAAGCACAAAGTCCTGAACTGGATTTCCAGAAAAAAAAAAGAAAAGAAAAGAAAAGAAAAGAAAAGAAAAGAAAAGAAAAGAAAAGAAAAGAAAAGAAAAGAAAAATCAAGTGTGAAGAAAAACTCTTATTATCTGGGGGCCTAGACATGCTGGCATTCATCTGTGATTTCTCAACACTCTGAGTGGCTGAGATAGGAAGGTTGCAAGTTCAAGCCCAGTTTGGGCATCTTATCAAGACCCTGTCTCAAATTTTTAATAAAGAGCTGGGGATATAACTCAGTGAGAAGGTCCTGGGTTCAATCCTCAGTACAGGTAGTGGTAGTGGGGAAACCTGGGGGCTGTAGTTCAAATGAAGGACAAAGAATGGCTCTGGGAGTTATAAACTTGAAGAGCAAAGTACAAGGGCCATGGCCTAGAGAAGCAATGTCACCTAGTGATGAGGAGCAGGACACTAGAGCACCATAGGTATAGAGACAAATATGCAGAAGAGGGAAGCCAGGAGTCCCAGAGAATGTGCCTAAGAGGCAAAGTGATAATGCCCTCACCTAACACTGTCCAGGAAAGAACACTAGCCAAGAATGTTCACGTTCCACTGATGATGACAAATATGGCAACAAATGCATCAGGCTATGGAAGCCTGACGCTAGTCCATATTCCACTCTCAATTCCCCTTATTCTGATTTCTTGCTGAATAAGACACTTCCTGGTTCCTAAGCAATGCTCTCTCTTTCTAGAGACAGGGTGGTGCTGCCCTCCAGAATGCAGGACCCTAAGACTGTGATCTACTCTGGTAATTCATGAAGACAGCTCCTGGTAACATATAGATCCTCCGGAAGCAGAATAGACAACTCCCTGACTATGCAGGAGGGGCCTGTGGCAATGGTCCTCCTCCCTGAAGGGCAATAAACTGATATTCTCTATCCTCAGATTCCCTAAATTTTAGTTGGCATGACTCAGTTATTCAAGGCCTCATTACCTCAGACTGCTGACAAAGGCAAATCTCTGGGCAACAAGAGAAGGGGGTGTGTCATAAGGAAGCTCTTATTAGTAATACACACTCTCCACCTTTTTTCTAAAAAAGATTTTTCATTATAGTATCATTTTTGACCACTTGCATTCCCACGTCCCTTAAACACCAGACACAGGGCAAAGCTATCACCAAGCACTTCACAAGGTACACAACTCTAGGTTCACCCCTGCCTGATATGAAGAGACTTACTGAGAAACCACTGTCTCAGGCATCTACAGGGCTTCCAGCTTGTACCACAGCAGAGCCCTTGCATTAGATGTACATATACAACAGCTGCTTTTTTAAGTTGTTCCTATTGGTACTTAAAAATAACGCATAGTCCAAGACAAAACATGATTTCCTGAAGATGATTATGTCTGTTTGAGGCCACACTAGTAACCAATAGCAAACAAGACCATATACATGTGAAAATCAAACGCCAACCTCAGGTCACTGAACAGCTGAGATATAAAGAATAGGTTCAGAAGTGGACAAGTCTGCTTCAAATCCTGACTCCTCCACCACTAGTCTGTGAGATCTTGGGCAAATATCTGAACCACTATTAATCTGTTTCTTCATCAATAAAACTATGAAAAAAGTGAATACAAATCATTGCCAGGACTGAATGTAATAAAGTATGGGGTCTCGCTGGGCATAGCAGCATACATCTGTAATGCCAGCACTCTGGAAGGGTGCAGCTGAAGCTGAGGCAGGTAATTTTGAGTCCAGTCTGGGGCAATTTAGTAACTAAGAAAGACCTTACCTTAAAAAATTAAAAAAGGGGACCAGGGATTTGGCTCAGTTGTTCTGACGCCTGCCTCGCAAGTGCAAGGGCCAGAGTTTGATCCCTGTTACCAAAAAAAAAAGGGGGGTTCTCAGGGCAAAGGCCATTGGTTCAATCCTCAGTGCAGGGGGGAGAAAAAGGAAAAAATGTATGGTGTCTGTTCTATGCCTTCAATAAACGGATTCAATTATTAGTACTATTATTTTCCTTTCAATTGCTTCTTATCAAAATTGAATATAGCCTCACTTAAGAAAGTACACTACTTTTTTTTTTTTTTTTTTTTTTTTTTAGTACTGGGACTGGACCTAAGGACTTGTGTATGTTATGCAACCACTATATTATTTGGCTACATCCAGTGCTTCGAAATTGAATTTTCTTTTGAGACAGGATCTCACTAAGTCTGCTATACTGCTCTCAGTCTATCTAGGCTGATCCACCTGTGTCAGCTGAGTAGCCAGGATTATAGGGATGAACGACAGCTGGTGAGAAAATACACTATTTCTTAAAGCAACTGGCAAAAAAAACCCAGATGCTTTTCAATCTGAGTAATATCAGATGATTTTCATTTCCTTTTGTCATTCATGGTATACTGAAACGTATTAAAGGGCTATAAAGGCAAAGGCCTTGAAAAATCTGTAAATAAATGGCTACGTCCCACTGACAATAAAATACAAACTTCTCATTACGAACTGTGAAGCCACATTCCCACCTGTACCCTCACCCCAACTGCTTTCGTCCTTTTCCATTATACCTTGGCTATATTCTGTTCCTAAAAACAACGAACTTGCTCTACAGATCTCCATGCTTCTTGCCATGAAGATGTAGTACATCTTGGCTTAAAAGTCACCTTTGCCACAGGACTCCGTTACCTAAGTAGCTTACCCTGCCGTCGAATTCCCTTAGTAATGGCCTTATTAGCTGTCTGTCTCTCCACTATAAGGTGCACTAGGTGAGGGCAGGGACGACATCTCGCCACTGTATCACAAAACCTGCAGTGGACAGGGCTGTCACCCCATTGGCACTCAACAGGCACTGTGTAAAGAAGGTGAGCCGTTCACCCCGTCCACGCCACAACAGTGTCCGGCCCCATTCCCTCCGTAGCACTGAACAATGAAGCACCTCGGGGGGCACCTCTGTCGAGATGCTAAGTCCGCCATGGACTAAGCAAACAAGGAAGCGGCCGCTACTATGTCACGTTTGCCATCTGCTGCAGAAGGACTCACTAGTCCAGCGGCTGCACTTCGGGCAGACTGCACCCCACGGGCGCAGAGTCTCCGCGTTTACAGAGTCGGTCCTGAGACTGTCCGAGAGGCCGGCTGAGGCCGGAAGCCAGAGGAGGCGCGGTGAGAGGCCAGCGTCGATCTCATCCGACTGGGCCACCCTGGCACCCCCGGCCTCCAACTCCTGCGCCCACTGACCCTCCCCGGACCCTCTATCCACGACCCTCCCTTGACGTAGCCCCCGACCCTCCCGGGCGTAGTCCTTCAGCCCTCGCTCCGTGAACCTCACCCGGTGGCTGCCCCAGTAGCTCCAGCGAGACGTGGCCGCGCCAGGGGCGGGGCGAGGTGGTGCAACGGTCTCGAGTTCCCCGGAAACAACCTGGGCGCGTGGCCTCTGTTCCGGAACAGAAATTGTCTTCGTCTGCTTGCCAGAAACCGCCTTCGGACCGGGGCCGGTATCGACCTCACCCAAGACAGGCCCAAAGCGGACTTCAGAAAGTGACTATAAGACTTTGTGGCACTTTCCTTCGTAGAAACAATTTCCACACTGACTGGACTAGCTCTAACAGAAAACCGACAACTAAGCTTCCGGCGGAAGTGGCGTGGCCAAGGCTTCTGGCCCAGCTGTAAAGTTGTGGGAGTGGCCCGACCCGATCGTCCTCTCGCGGCGGGCGTGGTTCACGTGCGTCAACACCGCCCCCCCCCCGCCCTGTCCGGCGCACCTTGCGGTCCTCGCTTGCATCTTGGTGGATTCTGAACGTTGACTCAGTCTGGCCAGCATCAGCCTGGAGTCAGGTGCGGTACCTCCAGTCCAAGGCTAAAGTAGGAGGATTGCTTGAGCCCCGGAGTTCAAATCCAAGCTGAGCGACACAGTGACACCCGTCTCAAAAAATCCCAAACTGAGCCGAGCATGGTGACACACGCTGGGGAGGTTGAAGCCAGTTTGGGCTAGTGAGTTCAAGGCCAGCCTGAATCCTAAAGACCTAAATAGCGAGACCGTTTCAAAAAACAAAACAAACAAAATCCCAAACTGGCAATAGAATGAAATTCATGTCACGCTTGAGCAATTTAGCAAAACCCTGTCTTAAAATGATGGTGATAATAATGAGCTCAGTGTGTAGCTCAGTGCCCCTGGATTCCATATCACCAGTACCAAAACAAAACAGAAAAGCCCAGCTCATTAGCACAGGCCTGTAATTCTTAGCATTTAATAGACTTGGCGGGAGAATATGAAGTTTGAAACCTAAGGCTTGCCTGGATGATTCAACCCCAAATAGCCTGGTAGATGACACAGAAGGGGACTGCAGAGCATGGAGCAGGTGTGCTGTAGGGTTGTATATACCAACCCCAAGCCCAAGTGCAAGGTCCACATTTCTGAATCCTTCCTGGAACCGCACTGGACCTCTGGTGGACCCATGCTGGGAGTGACCACCCAGCCCCCATGTTTAGGTCTGCTCCGATTCCTTCCAGCATGCTGTACTTTTTAGGAATACAGTCAGCACTTGTTTGGAACATTTCACTTTCTTTGGAGTGACTGTAAATGGCTTGTGCTCTTGACTTTATAGTTGCCACATGTTCACTATTCAAACAGACATGGATCTTGTACCCTGGAGCCCCTACTGAGTCCACTCATTCCTTCTAAATTTGTTTTGTTCACTTTGGGTTTCTTCTTTAATTCCTTGGAATTTTTTGCTTAGACTATTATGTAACGAACACATACAAAATTTGACTCAGAATGATCCAAGACTCAAGTGCAAACTGTATGACAGTATACAACTTGAAGGAAGCAAAAAGAAAATTGTAGGGTCTCGGAGCTTGAGAAGAGTTTTTAAACATGACATGGAGATCATAACCCATGGAAGAAAGAACAAACTGGATGCCATCCAAATTAAACTCTCTTATCTAGGTGTGGTGACACACATCTGTCATCCCAGCACTTGGAAGGCTGAGGCAGGAGGACTGCCATGAGTTTGTGGCCAACCTGGGCTCCATAGTGAGTTCAAAACCAACCTGGACTACATAGCAAGATCCTGTTTCAAAACAGACAAACAAAAACAAAATTAAACACTTGTTCTGAGCAAGACCACATATTAAGGGGATGAAAAGACAAGCCATGGACTGTGAGAAAATATTTTCAAAGAACATATTTAATAAACAAATATTACCTAGAACATGTAAACTGTCAAAAGTCAACAGTCAAAAAACACAGTTGGATGAGGCAGGCATTGTGGTGCACACCTGTAATCCCAGCACTTGGGAGGCTGAGACAGGAATGATCACTATGAGTTTGAGACCAGCCTGGGCTACATAGTGAGTTACAGATCAGTCTCACCTATATAGTGAGACCCTGTCTCAAAAACAAAACAAAACAAAAACAACACCACAATTGGAAAACAGCCAGAATGGATGGCAAATAAGCTTGTAAAAAGAGCTTCAAGGGGGTCAGGAATTTAGCTCAGTGGTGCCGCTGCCCTGCCTCGAAGCTACAGGGTCCCAAGTTAAATCCTGGTACAAAAAAAAAAAAAAAAAAAAAAAGCTTCAAGATCACTAGCTATGATAAAAAAGCACATTAAAACTACCTGGGGGGCTGAGATGTAGCTCAGGGTTAGCCCTTGCCTAGCATGGGAGAGGCCCTGGGTTCAATCCCCAGCACAGGAAAAAAAAAAAAAAAAAAAAAAAAAAAAAAAAAAAAAAAGAAAGAAATTGTGGCAGCACCCAATGCTGACAATAATACACATTATTGTTCCTAGCAACATTATTCCTAATAGTCCCAAAGTGGAAACAATCCAGATATCCTGCTCCATTCCAGCTGTAGGGGCAAGTGTTGAAGAGACCATCACAGAGTGATGATGATTGGTAAAGGTAGTGTTTTAAAGTTCTCCAACTCATTTAGTATCATACTTTCTGTAGCCTACTGGTTGCCAGATGATGTACAAAATCCTAGCTCTCCAAATAAAAGATAGATGAGAGAAAGCAGGGAGATATCATAGACCTTGGAAAGAGAGCAGAGATGGGAAGGGGTGTAAAAAGAATTAAGATGTGTATCAACTCCCCAGGATAAATGTAATCATTATGTAATGCAAACAGACTGAAAAAAAATTAAAAATCTCTGCTCTCAAGGAACTTACTCCTAGTGGGGAACCAGTCAGTAAATGCATGAGGAAGTGAACTGCTGAGGCAGAGGTGGCAGAGAGATGGGTGGGAAGGGGCACTATGATTTTAGAGATGGGATTTTGAGGATGGTTGGGAGACAACCAGAGCCAACTTCTAAGCAAAACTTGAAAACAAATCATTCAGGTAACAAAATGGTGTTTCAGGAGAGCCACGCACTCAAAGGTCCTCTGCAGAAGTAGACCACAGCTGACAGAGGCAAGGGGGCTTGTCAAATAGGCACAGGGTGGCTCTGAGGGAAGGAGTGGTCAGGGGCCCCTACTGGGTTCTGACTCAAGCCTTGCTGAAGGCTACTTCCTGAGATGGCAGAGGCCCACATGTGGATGTGGGCATGGGGTCCACTCTGGATAGAGTTCTCTTTTGCCAATAAAGTCTGAGGTGTTAGGAAAACAAAACACCCATATATAGGCACATGGTTGACAGCCCTAAGGAGGCTCAGAAGCAGTAATCAGTAACAAGGACATCGCCAGTCCCAGTATTTTTATTATTTTTTTGTGTGTGTGGTACTGGGGATTGAACCCAGGGCTGGAGCATGCTAAACACATGCTCAACCACTGAGCTACTCCCCCAGCCCTTTGTTGTTGTTTGGTACTGGAGATTGAACTCAGGACCTTGCACTTGCGAGGCAGATGGCAGCATCACTGAGCTAAATCCCCAGCCCTACCCAGCCCTTTTTATTTTGAGTCAGGGTCTTAGTAAGTTGCAAGAGGCTGGCCTCAAACTTGTGATTCTCCTGCTCAGCCTCTCAAGTAGATGGGATTAAAGGAATTACTTCTGTTTTTAACACACACACACACACACACACACACATATATTTTTTTTTTGAACTCAGGTCCTTGAACTTGCAAGACAGGCCACTGAACCGCTGAGCTAAATCCCCAGCCCTTAACATATATTTTTAAATATATTTAATATACCTTTGTTTTTTTTTTTTTTTTTTAAAGGGCTATGTTTTAATGGTACTGGCACTTAGAAGGCAGCCCTACAGAGATCACCTGGGCCACACCTGCAGCTACCTCCACCTAGGGGGTCTGTGGGACAGGTGTCTGCCCTCCACATGGACCTTTGTTCTCAGGGAGGTGAGACCTGGCAGGACAGTGAGAGAACTTTTTTTCTTTTGGTGTTGGGTATTGAACCCAGGGTCTTTGTATAGAGCTTCATCCCTTGCTCTTTTTTGAGTCAGGGCCTGAGTTGCTTAGGCTGAGGTTGAAGTTGAGATCTTGACTCAGCCTCACAAATGCTGGAATTGCAGGTATGGCTGAAAATAACTACCATGCATGCTAAAACCAGAGCTTCAGTGAACAAGGCAAAGGAAGGACAGTCCCAGGGACCATGTGAGTCACACATGACATTTGACCTACTCTGGGCTTTGCAAATCCAGTAAGTCCCTCCTTTTGCTTTCTTGCCCCAGAGAATTTAGGTTCCCACTGCCAAGCTCCTGGTAAAGTTGTGGCCCAGTGTCAATTTCTGGGCCTCTTCACAAAGCGTGGATGAAGGCTACATGAAGTGCCAGCCTTGGTTAGCACTTTCCTGGGTAGACAAACCAGCAAGGGCTGGACTGTTACCATAGTTGCCCCAGCTGGTAGAAGCCTACTCCAGCCCCTTTCAGAACTGGGTCTAGTCATTTCAACCTGCCAGGATTCAGGTAACCAAGGTGATTTAAACCCATTTCCCCCAGCCTTTCATATGGCTGCGGTGGGAGGGCTGCTTCATTCCCTTGTCCTTGTTTTAAGTCAATCATCCTGGGCCCAGTGAGTGCTCCTTGGGGTTACCTGACTGCCCTAGAACCTGAACCTTCTTCCCAGTGGGCAGGATGGAAGGTGAGCAGGGATGACCAGCATGGACAGGGCACCTGGAGGATGAGGTGCTTTTACCACACCAGGGAGAGCAAGGGAGAGTGTGCGAGCAGCCACAGGCTGAGCTCTCACTCTCAAAGGGCTGGGCTCAAAGCTACATGGAAACACATGGCCCAGGACTGCTGGAAGGCTGCCCTGAGAGCTAGGGCACCCTGAGGGGATGATGGGGTCACAAGACAGCTGCAGATGGTGGGTTTTGTAGGTGGGGTGAGAGGTTCTTGAGGTCCAGAATATCATAAAAACCCTTCATGAGTCCCACCCATCTGCAGCTTGGGTTACTCCTAGGGAATGATGGCCTCAGCAGGATCGTCTCTTGGACAGTCAGTGGGGCCTGCGGAAAGGTATAGTTCCTCTCCCACCACAGGCATAAAAAGGTGCTATATCCTATATGGGTCTGGCCCTGAAGAGGACAAGGAGAGGGAGTAAGTGCCCAGCAGTCTCTTGAAGGCATGGACACAAGGTAGCTCTGTCCTTCTGGCTGAAGATGGATACTCACCCTGAACAAACCAGCTGTGGCTTCCCAGGGTTACTGGAGTGAAAGCACTTGCCACTGTCACTGATGCCCAGACTTTCAGCCACGTATGGCACCCATATGTGGTCAGACAGTGAGGTGTCAACGGAGATAGCATGAGGAGGAGCAGCAATACAGAAGAGGAAGAGAGCATGTCAGCCCACACATGAACAGAGAGGATAGAAACAAAACCGCTTGTTTATTAGAACCGAAAGAGGGACTTTTCTCCCACAGAGTGCTGCCTCTCAGTGTGTATCAAGAGCAAGACAACAATTGAAAACTGTATTCCTGAGAAGAAGCAAAAAGGTTATAGCTTGCAAACAAAAATAACAGATGATTTCAACAAAAAATAAAAATTAAAAAAAAAACAACAACAAAGAAACAAAATTTCAAGTATTCTTCCAGATGACATGGCAAATGTAATGCATGAGGGGAGGGCTCAGGCAGTGAAGGCCCTGCACCCACTCCCACATTGCAGGCCTGGGTAGGGGCTGGGGCCAGCCTCACCCTGCTCTATGACAGCCTGTGTCCAGCCTAGTGTGGGAACAGCAGTGACATAATTCACCCACATCAGCAAGGAGCCGCTAACTTGACATCCAAGTTTGGGTTAGCAGTCTGGGACATTGGATCTTTTTTTTTTTTTTAATAAACACAAACCTTCTTTCATATTAGCCCCAATTTAGTCAATTTGTAAATTATAAATTATATTATTTGTGCTACAGATTGCAATCTTTAAATCTTATTAGAAAATAAGCACCAAACCTATTAAAACAAAAATATATAAAGGGCTGTGGTTGTCCCGACAGCAAAGTATTCTGTACATCCTGTATGCTGTAAACTTATACTCCTTTTCCCTAACAGAGCACTTCTGACACACTTTCCCCTTCTCCCATGAAGTTTTTCCTGAAAAGAGATTTCCATTTTAACCACAATGATGGAAAAGGGACAAAAAGAGCAAACCTGCACTGTCACCACTCGCAGAGTGGGCACAACTGTCAGTCGGGCTGGAGGTCTGTGTGTGGGCTCCACCTCCCATGCTCAGCAGGAGGTTGGTGCTGCCAACTCAGCCTGCAGGCCACTTGGGCATCTCACTCAGGGCTAAAACTCCACAGCAGGAGAAGTCTCTCCATAGCACCTGACCAGAGCCAAGCTGGCACTGCTGGGGACAGTAAAATGCCCTTAGAGTGTCTGTACTCAATGTTTTCAACACGCAGTATCCCTGCCTCTAAGGCTCTGCGCTGTGTTGCCCTGATGTTCAGTTCTTGAACCTTGTCTGCTCACAGATGTGATTAAATTTCCTGCGGGGAGAAAATGGGCAAATTACACAAGAAAAAATCACAGAAGTGTTTAAATAAATGAAATTTAAAACTGCTTCCTGGAAGAGCCACATAAAAATTGTGTGTGTTGGTTTTTGTGGTACCGGAGAGCGAACTTGGGTCTTTGAGCTTGCGAGGCAGATGCCGGAACCACTGAGCTAAATCCCCAGCCAGGCGTGGTGGTGCAAGCCTGTAATCCTAGCACTCGAGAGGCTGAGGCAGGAGGATCACTGTGAGTTCGAGACCAGCCGGAGCTATATAGTGAGTTCCAGGTCAGTCTCAACTACATAGTGAGATCCTGTCTCAAAAAACCAAAACAAACAAACAAAACTGTGTGTGTGTGTGCACATGTGTACATGTATATTTTTAATAAGATCAACATCAAAGAAATAAAGTCCCAAAGGTAGCCTTGTATTCCCCATCTTAAATTTTAAAATAGAAGCAAAAACACCAAGGTGTTTTATATATATTTTTTAAACGCCTAGGTAATTTTCTTAGAGATGTACCTCCTCAGAGTTTGTCTGAGGCCCTACATGTCACCTGGTAAGTGACATGAGGGAGATGACAGTGGCTACCCCCCACCCCTCACTAAGCATGGGCAAGGTCAAGGCCATTGACCGAGGAAGATGGGTTGTGACTTTGTATTCACATTCTATTTTTATTAAAGAAGGTTAGTTAGTAGTGAAATCCCTTCTCTGAAAATAAGTCTCTTTCACATGCTGATTATACTCAAAGGTAGTGCAAAGTTTTTTGTTTTTTTGAGATAGGGTCTCATTGTGTAGTCTAGGCTGGCCTTCAACTCAGCAAGCCCTCCTGCCTCAGCATCCCAAAGGCTGGGATTACAGGTGTGCACCATTGCACCTAGTTTGATGCAAGGTTTTTATCCCACAAAGTCATTTCTTGGAAGGTGTCACCTTGACCTGAGTCTTCATGTCACTCATACAGAGAACACTGGCTCAACTACTTTAATTTGAACAAAAAAATGCCTGCTTAGGGACTATATATCGGCCAAGGAACTGACAGTCATCATCTCAACTGTTTAAAAATAAGGGTAGAGGGGCTGGGGATTTAACTCAGTGGTGCTGCCACCTGCCTTGTAAGTCAAAGGTCCAAGTTCGATCCCCAGTACAAAAAAAAAAAAAATCCCAAGAAAAAAAAAAAAAAAAAAAAAAAGAGGGTAGAGAGACTACTCCTCAGCTCTGGTCTACCAGTGCAATGTGGGTGTTACTGTGAACATTCTTTAAATTTAAAGACCACAATGAAGAGGCCACAGGTGGGGTGACCAAGTTACAGTGACTGCAAACACCCACTCACAATAATGGAAGAAAAATCCAGCTGTTCCAGAGTTATGCCAGTGGGACTATATGTTGGAATGGGCATTCTAGCGGCCACAGCCACTGACTTAGGAAGTGCTAAGGCTCAACAGTTGGGTGAGCTCCAGGAACTGTCTGACAGGGGTAAAGTGATTTTAGCCATGAAGATACAGAAGTGGAAGACAAGAGGTGAGAATGTACATACAAACATTTTAGGAAATGAGGTAATAAAAGAGGAGCAGCTATTTTGACTTTACAGGTACATAATGACCAAGCATATTGACATGTATCTATATAGGTATATTTATGTGTGTATATGTATAAAAATTTTTGGTGGTCCTTCATATGGATCCCAGGGCCATGCACATGCTAATCACACACTCTGCCACTGAACTCCATCCCCAGCCACAAATCTGTTTTTCAGCAGACAGGTAACTCCTGCCATTGCTTTCCTGAGTCCCAGCCTCACTCACATCGCATGGTGGGCCTTCACTTGAGTGCGGCAGTTGCGGCCCCAGTAGCAGTCAGGACGGGATGTCACAGCCACTGGAAGAGAAGAGAGTGCAGATCTACATTAGCGATGTCACATACACTCACCCAATTAGCTGAATAAGTGAAGGGTGTGAACAAAGAACCATGAATGTAAAGTGCTTTGTCTCTCTTTGGAACTAGTTTCCTTAGACTGCCAGGATTTCAGGAAAGGACAAAAGATGTTAATTAAAAACCAAATTTAGGAGATGATAGTATTCCTTCAGTCTATGATGCCTTCACAGATCTCTGCTTTGGAACTCCACCTGCCATGACTGGTAGGGTCACAGACAGTCCCTGAGGCAAATGTGGGCTCCAGCACCCTATGTGCCTGTCTTTTCCCTGGCTGGTGCAGACTTCTGTTAAGGACACAGCACAAAGGCCAATACTGACCATCTGCTAAAAGATGGGTAGAGGGCTGGAGATGTAGTTCAGAGTAGAGTGCTTGCCAAGGGAAGCCCTGGGTTCCGTCCCTAGCATGGAAAGAAAAAACAAGAGAAAAGTAGAAAAGCCAATGCAGATGGAACTGGAGCTTGTGGATCTCCTCACCTGGCAATTCAGAAGCAGGAATGTTCTGCCGGTACTGATAGGTCAGCTCTCGGAAGCTGCGCAGACCACAGCAATAGCACAGCACTGTGTTCCCAGTGACCCTGTAATCTGCAGAGAACACGCCTCGTGGGCATGGCCAGGGACTGCATAGTGTCATTTTCTTTTCTTTTTTTTTTCATAGTGTCATTTTCTAGACAGCTGAATAGACACTGCACTTAAACCAATGGGAACTAACACATCGATCCATACATGAGATAGAAACAATAGGCCTGACATTTGGAAAACAACAGCCAAAGCATCTAGAAAGCAATTCACTTTCATACAGCAGAATAACTCCATATATATAGGAAAATTTAAATATTAAATCCAAAAAGAGCTGGACGTGGTTGTCCATGCTTGTAATCCCAGCACTCAGGAGGCTGAGGCAGGAGGATTGCTGCCAGTTTGAGGCCAGCCTGGGATACAAAGTGAGTTCAAGCCTAGTCTGATCTACAGAGCAGGACCCTGTCTCAAAAAACAAAACAAACAGTGCCGGTTATTTAGCTCAGTGACACCTCACCTGTCTTGCAAGTGCAAGGTCTTGATTTGGATCCTTGGTACAATAAAACCCCCCAAAACAAAAAACAAACAAAAATTCCAAAAAGTACTAAGGAGAAAACTGGAATGAATATTATTTTCTCAACTACTTGCAAGTACAGGCTGAATATTCCATATCTGAAATGCTTGGGATCAGAAGTGTTTCAGATTTTTTAAAAAAATCTACATAATGAGATACTTTAAGGATAGAACCCAACACTACATAGGAAATTCACTTATGTTTCATATATACCTTGTATCTTCCAGGTAGGATAAAGGGTTGGTTGGTTGGTCAAATATGTATGTATTTATATGTATTTATATATTGGTACTGGGGATTGATCAAGGCCTTTACACTGAGCTACATCCTTAGCCTTTTTATTTTTTATTTTTATTTATTTATTTTTTGGGGTACCGGAGATTGAACTCGGGTCCATGCGTTTGCAAGGCAGGCGGCGGAAATACTGAGCTAAATTCCCAGCTATTTTTTATTTTGAGACAGGGTCTGGATAAATTGTCAGGGTCAGGTGGGGCTCCAACTTGGGATCCTCCTGCTCAGCCTCCCAGAGTACTGGAATCATAGGTGTATGCCACTGTAACTGGCTTAAATTGACAATTTCTAAAGTGTATAATATCATATGCACAACAATTATGGTATCATCATTTAAAATAGTGGAAAATGGAAATAATTTATATATCCTTTATTAATGAATTAGAATATTACATAGTAATAAAGAATCAAAGTAGCTCAGTGATAACCCACCTCTTTAACATGTACAAGGCCCTGGGTTTGAAAACTGGTGCAAAAAAAAAAAAAAAAAAAAGGCCCAGAAATCAAGTTGTATAGACCTTTCTTGGCAGAAACAGGTACATGACACATTGCTTAGTGAAAATTAGGTACAAAGAACACATTATAGTAAAGTGGGATCGGTGAAGTTAGCCACAAATAGCCACACGTGCTTTGAAGGGACTGGAAAGGCAGCTGCAAAGACAATGTTCCTTAGTGTGTCAGTGTGTCTTTTTGTTTTTCACTGCTGGGGATCCAACCCAAGGCCTTACACGTGCCAGGCAAGTGCTCCACCACTGGCTTTCCCCAGTCCACTTGCATATGTTTTGAGTGGCAGGATTTACAATGGCTTTTACTTTAACCTTTATACATCCTAGATCAGTCATATTCTTTGTAAGCCATTATCATTTTCACACAAATAAGAAACCATTTAAAAGTGGTTTAAAGCATCTGATAGAGGTGGCAGCCACAGGTGAGATGCTCACTGGAATGTGTCCATAAGACAAAAATAACTCAAGGGGTTTTAAGCAGAACTCTTTTTTTTTGGTGGTGGCAGGGTAGTTTGAGACAGGATCTCAGTGTGTAGTCCAGGCTGGTCTTGAACTCACAATGAAGTGTAGGATGGACTTGAACTTGTGATCTTCCTGCCTCAGCCTCCTGAGTGCTGGAACTGCAGGTGTGAGCCACTGTGCCTGGCCTAGGCAGAGCTCTTGAGTCTTTTTACCGTACTATTTGTCTTAGGAGGGAACTCCTTGTCAGTATTTCTACAGACTGGTTGAGTGGCAAAGACCACAGCCAAGGCACCTGTGCTCCTCTGGGAGAGGGAGCAACCTGTACTATGTGAACACACCCAGCAACAACAAACGAGGGCCTAGGAATAACCAGCCCAGGACCCTAGTGTGGAGAAGAGTGGAACCTACAAAAGCTGAACCTCCACCCTCCCTATATAGAAAGTGCTAGAATATATTATATATGTTAAATTCAAAGTATCAAGACCTTTCTCTCTCTGCTGGGTGGGTAGAGGTCAGAGTCACAAATGCAGGAAAGCAGACAGGTAACACTATCCAGACATGGCCTGCTAGGGTTGTGCGAGACAAAGGTTGCCTTGGAAATTCATGTCTGCTCTAGAGAGAGCGAGGCAGGTGAAGGCAACTTACCAGACAGTAAAAACACTCCCCGCTGCAGAGCCATGAGACTTTCTGTCAACATGTTTTTCCACGTCAGACTCCTGGTTGTCAGGTAATTCTGTGATGGGATAAAAAAGGGAACTAAGAGAAAATATCAGACAAGAGGGAGAAACACTAAAATGACAAGAGGGGGAAGAATTTCAGGAAAGGTCCTGGAGGGTGGCTAAAAGCAGAGCAGAGTCAGTCACAGGCAGCATCTGCAAAAGGCCAGTGCTGAGCTCTGGGGTCAGCACATCACACCTGGCTCCCAAGCTCCTTGCTTCTAAGTCTCTAGGAGATGGATTGACCTTTGACCCTGTGCCATCTTCTCTCAAAAGTCCTGCAAGAGCATTCATAGCACAGGAGCAAGGGAGAAGCCAGGCCTTATTGGAGCCTCAAAGTTCCAAGACAAGAAAGGCTGAGGGCCTGGCATCTGCTCTCCCAGCCCTTTACAAACACGGGGCTATGAGCTCCTTCTGTGCAAACCTACAAAACTGTGCTTGGTGGAACAAAAGCAGGTGTGGTGCCTGCTGAGCAGGGCGTGCCTGTTGCTACGTCCACAGCACCCAAGGGCCCCCACTGCCATGGGCTGTCAGCAGCTCTGGACATGAACATGAAAGAGGGAGGCAAGGCTCTCAGCCAGAGGCTGAGGTGCATGTTAAGCATATTAAGATTCTAAAGACTAAGCCCTTAATTGAGCATCCTCAAATATGTGAAGGAAAATGGTCAAAAAAAGAAAAAGAGAGAAGGCTCAGCTCTTCAAAGAACACTCACTGTGAGCTGCAGGAACTAATTTCTATGGATTCATGACATGATAGAAATACCTATTTTTGGAATATGGGGAAAAAAACAGAGATATAATAGTGTAGTTGTGGTGGACCTATGGCACACATGCTGCTGCAGGCTGTTTGTATCATTAAGAGCTCTGAAAGGATCACATCACTGTACTAGTGAAATGCAGAGGACTGAGTGCACTATGCGCAAAGGAACAGAGTTCTATCACAAGTTCTTTGATGCCACCTGGTTACCACCTCACCCAGGTGAGTCTGGAGTGATACCTTTAGGATGTCTGACTCATAGTTGTTGTTATTCAGCACTCCATCCAGACACTTGTCCCCCAGATTGAGCTCTGCCAGAGGAAGGAAGCAATGTTATGTTTTGCAATGATGATATTGTATTGTACCAAAATATTGTTTGCCAGACAGGATAACCAAACTTTTTTCCATTATAAATTGTGGAGAGAATAAAAAGTTCCACAATAAAACACAACTTAAAATAGAGAACTATTGCCGGGCGTGGTGGCACACGCCTGTAATCCCAGCACTCGGGAGGCTGAGGCAGGAGGATCGCGGTGAGTTCCAGACCAACCTGTGCATAGTGAGTTCCAGGTCAGTCTCAACTACATCATGAGGCCCTGTCTCAAAAAAACCAAAAAGAGAGAACTAGTAAAAATGATTTCATCTCTCATTCTCCTTAAAAATCCTAAGATTGCCAGGTATCATTGGTACCTAGTCTGGTGTCAAAAATCTGAATCCCACAGTGAGACTGTACTTGCAGCTGTGTTTTTAAGTGCATAAGTAAACTTTCTTATACTGGAACCTAGCATTTCCTCTAATTGTTCTTTTTTTTTTGTAACAGGGATCAAACTCTGGTCCTTGCGCTTGCGAGGCTGGCCACCAAACCACTGAGCTAAATCCCCTAATTGCTCTATTTTTGCTTGACTGTGAGCTAAGATGAACTTGATGCTCCAATGGAAAACCTCTACAATCCAACAGGAAAAGACTTGTAATTACAGGGTGAGTAAGAGTGGCCTTCTCATTGCGCACAGCAGGTCACAGATACCACCATTACCTGCCCTGCCCTTAAGTTCACAAGAGAACATACAAAGGTCAAAGCAACTTGGAGAAGCAAAGCCAGAATTACCACAGAATGGGGCGAGGCAGCCGGAGCAGCCGGTCCGGGTACAACCCCAGTACAGGTGGCAGAAGGGTTGCAGACAAACTGTACCTGTGGAAAGAGCTCTGTTTCAATGTTAAGAACTATAGATTAAAGACATCCTGTCTACTCTACTAGATTTATGAGGGACATGCCATTCACAGTTGAGGACTGATGTGCAGATAGGTATGGATTCAGATCCCACAGTGAGACCCACCAACACCCACAGATGATGGTTCCATATAGGGCACCATTATCATTGGTGGAAAAGACCAACAGCTCAACTTGTCATGTGGGACCAACTGATTACTCAGACCAAAGAAAGCAATGTGTCTTTGCTGCATAGCACACAAAAGTGGAAAGCCATCTGACACCAATCCCTGGAGGACACAGCATCATCAGACTTACACTGCTGGGGTGGGACATGAGGATCTTGCTCACGCTCAGCTCTCCGGTCAGGCATGGGCTGGAAGCAGCAGGTGCATATGGCATGGCTTCCTTGCACAGGGCACACGTAGTCCTGGGCTGCTGAAGATACCCATATTAAGGCCAGAGTGGTACAAAGCCAGATGGAAAGACAGCAGATAAAAGATTTACATGTAGGGAGGCAGTTTGTACAGATATGGAGAGCCAGGCCCCAAGAAGACCAGAGAGGATCCAGACTGGTTCCTAAACAGGCAAATTAGATTCTGCCATTCAAACAAAGAGTTCACAAGATGGAAAGTAATCAAAAACTGAGGGCTAGAGATGGAGCTCAGTGGTACAGTACTTGCCTAGCATGCATGGGCTTAGTCCCTTAGGACTGCAAAAAAGTAAAAAGAACCAGTAAAGAGTAAAAAGAATCTTGCTTGTGACAAGATTTCTAAGATTTTCTACTCTTTCCTACAAAGGAAGGACAGGCCCATAGAGTACATACTATAAAACAATAAAATGAGTTGTACATTCATTTCTACTGAGGCAAAAGAATAACTAAATCCTTTCAATAAACAAAGGACAGGAATGGTGGGAAACACTGATCTGGCATAGGGAATGGTGGGAAAGACTGATCTGGCATAGGGAACATCCATGTAACAAGTTCCCTGGACATCCACTATCCACACAAGACACACAGGGAGGTGACCATGCCAATCACCACAATACACTGTAAGGGTCACTGAGCACCTCTGGGGACTCAGGCTCTCTCTATGCATGACATGCATTCCCAATTAGTCATCTCATGCCCCAAAAGGAGATGTTGATGGGTCCCCATCACGTAGAGTAAGGAGTTTCTGAATGGCAGTCAAACCCCTGCCATGCCTGAGCTCTAATGCCTATGGCCAAGCACTGCCTTGGCTTATCCCACCCACAGATTCTAGAGGACACCTGGAAAACTGTAGCAGTGTCCCAGTGGGGTGGTCAAGAAGGTAGCTTGGAGGCAAAATCCTGAGGTGGCTTCCTGACCAACCATGGCCAAGAGGCCAGGGCCCATTGGGTTTTTCCATTCTGCAAGGACCACAGAATGGCAGAAAGGACAAGGCCAAGAGCTATAATGCCACATACCCCTGACGAGCTTTCTTTTTTTTTTTTTCTTTTGGTGCTGGGGATAAAACCCAAGGCTTTGCACAGCATGTGCTCTATAGCTTAGCCAGGCCCAAGCCTTCCCTTGCTTTTCTTGGTAGCATCCGGAGACCCACTGGCCAGAAACCAGGTAATTAATGGAGACTGTGATAGGTTCTGGCATCTTAGCAGCCACTGGTAAGTACAGCCAGTCTTTTATATAAGGGACAGATATGCAATTAGCATTTTGGTTTTGGCAAGCTCCACTGGGGGACATCAGTTGCTCCACAGCAGTAGACAGGGGTAAGTTTTTGTTCAAATCAGGACAGTTAGTTCTCAGACATGCCCAGCAGGGAGGACCCATAAATGATTATTTATCTGATTTCTTACCAACACTGATTGTAGCAACAGGCTACCATAGGCAGTGGGGCCAGGGAAGCAAAGGAAGTGGGGGACAGAGTGCAAAGGCAACATGCAGTGCAGGAAACTGGAACAATCTGAGCCCTGGCAAAGACGCAACACAAAGAACAAGCCTATGGTGAGCTGCTGCCTCTTACCCGTGGTGAAGCTAGTAGAAGTGGAAGGTGTATCCCACCCAAGGGCCTGTGGGGCCCCTGGTATGCTGTCTGGTGCTGGACAGGAAAGGGGCTGCACCACTTGTCTTCTGTACTCGGGACACTGTCTGCACATGATGTATGGCTGGCTGCAGAAAGAGCACAGGGAGAGCTAGGGCCACAAAGAAGCAGGCTAGTCGCAGTTTCCCCTTAATGGGGCTCAGCTGTGCCCTGCTCAGCCACATCAACACCTGGCATATGGAGAAGAGCCCCTTCCTCCTGGCCCAGTCTCTCTGTTGGTAAGGACACTCACTACAACAGGAGCTTGCGTTTGAGGACCATAGCCACCACCTGCTGACTGATCTGTTTCTCACTCCACACCAACTCCTGGAGCCTCTGAGTCTCTGCTCACCAGGAATGGGCTCCCAGCTCTGAGGCTGAGATAAAACCCACATCAAGGCACTTCTGGTTTACCCAGGACATACATGCCTCACAAATGTAAGGTCCTGAGTTCAATCCCTGGTACAAAAAAAAAAAAAAAAAAAA
>NW_022900924.1:23438534-23447472 GCF_012274545.1 Fukomys damarensis
CCTGGAAAAAAAAAAAAAAAAAAAAGAATACAACACACAATTGCCAAGGCCAGCAAGAGCTCACAGTGCTCATCTGCACGGTTCCTCACTGCCCTAAGTCACTTGTCACCATTGCACTTCATATCTACTTCAGAAACTACTAGGAAAAAAGTTTGTAAAAAAAGAATCCATAGATAAAGTATACATGACTCTCATATCAGAATCTGCCTTTGTAAGCTCAAACCAATGGCCAGAAACAATGGAAGAAAAGAAGATCTGACCAAATAAAATGAGATCACAGTGAAAGGAACAAACAATTCCATTTCTCAGGAAAAAGATAAACGAAAAGCCATATCCTTTTTTCCCCCACTAAACAGCCAAAGAGAACTGCTTGTGTGTTCCTAGTAATGGTGTCAGTGTTATCTTTCTGATGGGCAACTGGATAACTCACATACCAAAGTCCAGCAAAGTATAATACCCAGTCACTCCTTTAACTCAACTGTCTCATGTCTATATATTTCTCTCACTCAAACTGCTGGTCATATGCATAAATTTAAATATAAGGACGTGTGCCACAGCACTGTTTTGAAAAGCAAAATGTTGGGAAATCTCAGCATTCTGAATGCAATACAATCCCAACACTTTAATAATACTTATTAATAAGGGCCAGGGATTTAGCTCAATGGCACCGTGCCTGCCTCATAAGTGCAAGGTCCGGAGTTCAATCCTTAGCACTGAAAAAAAAAAAGGAAAAAGAAAAAGAAATACTTATTAGTATATTATGTTTTATTTTAAAAATATGCAAATGAGCTGGGCATGGTGGCACTTGCCTGTAATCCCAGCACTAAGGAGGTTGAGCCATTGAGTTCAAAGCCACCTGGGCTACATGGTGAGTTCAAGGCCAGCCTGAACTACACAATGAAACCCCATCTTAAAAAAAAGAAATGCACATATGGACACATTTATGAATGATAGATGGATATAACAAAATATTAACACTAAGGTTGAGGGTGTGGCTCAGTGGCAGAGGCTTGTCTAGTATGTGTAAGCCCCAGGTTCCATCCCTAGCACTGCAAAAACAATTTTTTTTAACTAAAAAAGAAAAAACATTGACACTTCGGATTAGTGATTCTTGGCTTTCTTCTTTTTCTTGATCATTACCACTAAATTCTACAAAAAGTAATAAAAATAATAAAAGTTTGGTTTTTTTAAAAGTATCTTTTAAATATCATGCCCTTGGCCCAAAATGAAAATCCTGGATTTCAGAGTTAAAAAACATCAGCTTGTCAGCACATAAAACAATGTCTTGCAGCGTTGTGTCCTCTTAGCCAGGGCACTGTGCCTTTTCTGTGATGCTGCTTTGTAAATGCTAACACTGACACTTATGGTGGAGCACTTTATGGTCACTAAATAGACCACAAGAAATAAATGTACCTGCATAGGGAAAAATAACACAATCAGGACCCTTTGACACAGTAGTTAATCAAGGCCCACAGTGTGGAGTCTGAGTAAATGGTGGTTGGACGAGGGTTCAATACCCACTGTGGCTACCTGGGGGCTCACACCGTGCTCGTGGCTACTCTAGAAAACATCAGGTCTTGGCCATGATCCACTGCCAGAAAACAAGCAGAAACCATTAAGGAATATGGCTAAGGCCCCAGCTGCCCACTCACAGACAATTCTTTTTGTTTTGTTTTGTTTTTTTGGTACTGGGGATTAAACTTGGGACCTTGCACTTTTGAGGAGGCTGTGGAACCACTGAGCTACATCCCCGGCCCTACAGCCAACTCTTTTTTTTTTTTGGTACCAGGGATCGAACTCGGGTCCTTGTCCTTGCGAGGCAGGTGCTGGAACCACTGAGCCAAATCCCTGGCCCCAGCCAACTCTTAATAACAGTACAGACCACACTTCTAGCTCCCACATCCCATACTGAGCCAGCACAGAATTTACCTTATGTCTGAGGATTCACTGTCGACATCTGACAGCACCAGCAGGTCATCTGAACTTCCTTCCTCATCAGAAAAAGACCTCCTGACTTTGGGCTGCAGCATGTCTTGAGTGATTTTATTTCTGGCATCCATACTGCGCACATCTTCTTCACTGCGACTCTTGTCTAGATTCCAAGGACACACAGCATTCACTAGGAGTGGAAAATGACCAGGGATATACAAGCTAGGCTGCTGAGAGCTTTGCTCCCACCCCAGCCCATGAAGAGGGAAAGGATTTGGTGGCCAACCCACTTGCCTGGGTGCTGGATGAGGTACGCTTCCACAAGGTTGTTGAGGATGTGGTTTTTACAGATTCTCTCCACTGGACAGCGGCATGTGGGGCACAGGGATGAGCGTTCCATCCAGCCAGAGTAGCAGGCTGCACAGAATGTGTGCATACAAGGCTGCAAACTGGAGGAACGAGAAGGACAACTCTCCAAGCACAGCCACCTAGGACTTGCCTGGGACCCTGGGACCAGATCTTCAGCAGGCCCTCCACCATAAGGACAAGCCGGAGCAGAGCCATGGCAAACCATGGGTCTCTGCACTATCCAAACTAAAATACTTCAGCTCAGTATTGGTTCATAAAAAGCTAGAGCCTACATGGCCTCTGTCTTTAAAAGTGATCGTGAAAGGGCCAGGGATCTAGCTCAGTATTTCTACTGCCTACCTCAAAAGCACAGGTCCTAAGTTTGATCCCCAGTAACAAAGAAAAAAGAAAAAGTGATTCAGGAGAGCAGTGACTTCAGGAACACAAGCAACAAAGAAAATGAGTGTTTCTCTGTTGTGTGAAAACTGGTTTTACAATGATAATCCTGACCACAGAGAGCTAGAGCCTCCTGTATAACCAACCCACGCAAGAAGAAAGCCGCACAGAACAGTCCAGCAAGTATCGATTTCTCTGTTATCTTTAGCACCTTACTCTGTTAAAGTGATTCTCAGCTGAACATTGTGTGTTGTAACTTTGATAAACATTCCATTTTTGTTTATTACTGGTATTTTTTTGATTTGTCAGATCTTGTGACTATTAAAGTACCAGTAATTTAAAGTGAAAAAAAAAAATGAGTGATTCAGATTGAGGAGATTCAACCTGGGTAGATTCCACTGCCCAGGTTCTCACACAAAAGAAAGAAGGGTCTTCTCAAGCTACATCTGGGACATTCATTCTATGACAAATATTGTTTAGTTAACCAGGGAATATTTAAGATGTGATATAGTTTGCTTGATCTATCTGCAAGGCTGTGTCCAGGCTTGCTGGGTTACCCATGACTCATGTCAGCCAAAACCAATGCTGCCAAGATACTTGAGGGTTCTACAGCCTTGGTCTCCAGGCTCCAGAGTTTCTCCTTGTTGGCCACATGAGTAAAATGAAAATGCCAACCTCCACAGTCTGGGCCAGTGAGGACCAAAGACTGCATGAACCCATCCTCCTCCCATGGGTCAAGTGTCACACAGACTCAGGCCTCCCAAGGAGGCGGTCTGGAGTGGGAGGCAATGTACCTCACACAGTCATGCAGCAGGTCCTGGCAGATGATGCATGTGAGTGTCTCCTCCATCTTGTCTGGCTTCATGGTGGCAACTCTAGCGTCCTCATGGGTGGCCTGGGCATTTCTACACTGGTCTGTGACCATCAATGGCACGTTTGGATCCAGTTCCCCATCTGCAAGAGAATGGGATGAGTTCTGACTGCTACAACCAGGGAGGGCATCAATGTGTAGCCTTTCTGTTTAACAAACACTTCAACCTGTGGACTGTCTGCCAGCAGCAGAAGACATGCAGTCCTTACCATCCATGGGTTTGCATTTACACAGGATATATTTTAAGAAAGCCCCAAGGGCTGGTGATTTAGCTCAGTGGTAGTGCCTGCATGGCATGCACAAGGTCCTGAGTTTGATCTCTGGTACAAAAAAAAAACAAACAAACAAAAAAAAAAACAGCAAGCCACATATAAGTCTTATAATCTGGTATGTCTAAATTCTGTTTTAGAATAGTGATTTATGGGCTGGGGATTTGGCTCAGTGGTTCCAGCACCTCCCTAGCAAGCACAAGGACCTGAGTTGAATCCCTGGTACCAACAAAAAAAAAAAAAAAAAAAGGAATAGTGATTTACCAAACCAGGCACAGTGGCACACACATATTGTATTTTGGGCCAAGGGCATGATATTTAAAAGATACTTTAAAAAAAAACCAAACTTTTATTACTTTTATTACTTTTTGTAGAATTTAGTGGTGATGATCAAGAAAAAGAAGAAAGCCAAGAATCACTAATCCAAAGTGTCAATGTTTTTTCTTTTTTAGTTAAAAAAATTTTTTTTTGCAGTGCTTGGAACCTGGGGCTTACACATGCTAGACAAGCCTCTGCCACTGAGCCACACCCTCAGCCTTAGTGTTAACATTTTGTTATATCCATCTATCATTCATAAATGTGTCCATGTGTACATTTTTTTTTTAAGATGGGGTTTCATTATATAGTTCAGGCTGGCCTTGAATTCACTATGTAGCCCAGGTGGCTTTGAACTCACTATGTAGTCCAGGGTGACCTTGAACTTGCAGTTCCTGGCTCAACCTCCCTAGTGCTGGGATTACACGCAAGTGCCGCCATGCCCAGCTCATTTACATATTTTTAAAATAAAATATAATATACTAATAAGTATTTCTTTTTCTTTTTCCTTTTTTTTTTGGTACTAAGGATTGAACTCCGGACCTTGCACTTATGAAGCAGGCATGGTGCCATTGAGCTAAATCCCTGGCCCTTATTAATGAGTATTATTAAAGTGTTGGGATTGTATTGTACTCAGAATGCTGGGATTTCCAAACATTTTGCTTTTCAAAACAGTGCTGTGGCACATGTCCTTATGTTTAAATTTATGCATATGACCAGCTACTTGACCTGGCTGGGAGGGTAAAGCAGAAAGGCTTTTTTGTTTAACCTTGCTATGTACCCTGGGATGTTCTCAAACTCGAGATTCTCCTGCTTCAGCCTCCCCGATGCTGAAATGACAACAGTACACCAACAAGCCTGGCTAGAAGGATCATAAAGGCCAGTTCTCAAAAAAAAAAAAAATTATGTAAATGCCATTTTAGGTTTTCTTTGGGGGGCGGTACCAGGGAATCAAACTCAGGTCCTTATGTTTGCAAGGCAGGTGGCAGAACCACTGAGGTAAAATCCCCAGCCCCAATGCCATTTTAGTTTATACAAACAACAAACATGACCTCTGTACATACAGAGATATGACAGAAAGCAAAGATTCTAACGTAACACCAGAAGCCTTTTTTTTTTGGCTTTGTTTTGAGACAAGAGTTTTGCTATATAGCCCAGGCTGGCTTTGAACTTGTAATGACCCTCCTTCCTCAGCCACCCAAGTGCTGTTATTATAGTTGTGCACCATCACGTCCGGCACCAGAAGCTTTAAAATATTTTTTTACTCCTGTTTTTATGGGATATTAGAGACTGAACCCAGGGCTTCATATAAGCTACAGCCCCAGCTCTTTTTGAGACAAGGTCTTGCTAAGCTGCTAAGTTATCCAAGCCAGCCTTGAATTTATTATCCTCCTGCCTCAGTCTCCTAGAGGGCTGGAATTATAGGTGTGTGCCAACATACCTGGCTTCCTGGTATGTTTTTATTTTCTATTTACACAAGTATATATCATCAAAGATCAACTTTATTTTTGTTGTGGGCAGTGCTGGGAACTGAACCCAGGGCCTTGCATATATGAGGCAAGTACTCTGCTGCTGGGCTCCAACTCAACACATTTTTATTTATTTATTTTTTTGCAGTACTGGGGATCAAACTTGAGACCTTGCATTTGTGAAGCAGTCAGCAGCACCACTGAGCTAAATCCCTGGCCCTCAACCCATTTTTAACTAAACAAACACTGAGTTGTGTAAAGTGGTGCATACATGTAATCCCAGCATTCTGAGAAGCTGAAGCAGAACGCAAGTTTGAGGCCACCATGGACAATTAGTGACTAGAGACCCTGACTCAAATTTTTAAAAAATTTAAAAAGCTCAGTGCAAAGGTCCTGGATTCAATCCTCAGTAATGAAGAGAAATTGCACACAATTTAAAAAGTCATATATAAGGTATGATTGAAACAGTGAATGTTTAAAATATTAGTGTGTATTATACATTGCCATTATTTCTCCTCAAAGTACTCCCTTCTCCTTTGAACATACTTATCATTTGTGCCTCTTTTTTTTTTTTTGGCTTTTTGAGGCAGGGTCTCACTTTGTAGTTTAGGGTGGCCCTGAAGTTACTATGTAGTCCAGACTGGCTTTGAACTTGTAGCAACTCTCCTGCCTCAGCCTGCCAAGTGCTGGGATTATAGGCATGCACCACACCGGGCTCTCTAGGGCCACTTTCTGAAGCAGTTCTGCAAATCTTCTTTCTTGTGTTTACAAGGTGCGATAAAAAAAATACAGTGAATGCTGCAGAGAGTGCTATCCTATAGAAAAGCAGCCTCGTAAAAACATGGCGATGTGTCCTCATCCTCTTTAGTCATTAGATCTAGCTCCATGCAACTTGTGGCTCTTCTCCAAAGTCAAAATGATCATGAAAGAGTATTTGGAATCAACTCAGGACACTGAGGCAACTAGAACAGTGCAACTAAAGACACTTGGGGAAAAAGGTCTTCCAAAGCTGCTCTAGAAAGTAGCAAGAATAATGGTTGTGTTTGAAGAGGAGTTATTTTGAGGGTGAAAATTGGCAATATGTCTTTTACTGTAATACATTTTAAAAAATTTAAAACACTTAGGCCAGGCATTTAGCTCAGTGGTGCTGCTGCCTGCCTACAAGCATAAGGTCCTGAGTTTGATCCCTGATACTGAAAAAGAAAAGTTAAATACTTAACATATTTTTAGATCACACCACACGGAAAACAAATGCAGCCATTCTCTACCCAGTCTTTTCTCACCTAGGTTTTCCTCTTTTGAGGAATTTACTTTGGTGTCTTTTCACAATTTCTTCTGGTATTTACTTCCATATGTGTGTTGTACTGATACATTTGACTTAGCAGTTTATTTTATTTTTTTGCCTATACTGAGGATCAATCCCAGAGCCTTGCACATGCTAGGCAAAAAAGAGATTTACCACCAAGCTATCACCTCATCCCTGGTTATCAATGTTAGATATCACCTTTTGTCACCCATTAATATAGTGAAGTATTTTGACCCCTGAGGTCCCTTTCACAATATTATTTAACACAACTATTGGTTAATTATATTGTATGACATCATTATGCTCATGTTCAGTACTGCTGAGCCAAGTAGAATACTAAAATTGTTTTTTGCCTTATACAAATTTTCATTTTTGCTAGAGGTAAAATTGCTTTATTTTATAGCTCTTATATTTTCTCATGTAACTGTTGCTGATTCTCTCCACATCCTCAGGCAGATCTGCTGTTTTCCACCAGCGTTCAGAGACTCCGGCTTCCTCCCTGAGGACCTCCTCCCTCAATCCTGCCTTTTATACTGCTCATGGCCAGTGGTTCCTGGGCCTGCTGTGTAACAATCACTGCATCACCACATTCCCAAATACTTTAATAGTCTTTTAAACTTTGGCTTCTATAGATTTTTTTTTTCTCTAAATCACCTTTCATGTGAATGTTCAAGCTATTGCTTAAACATACTATTTATTTTTGAAACAGATTTTTCTCTATGAAGTCCAGACTGGCCTTGAACTCGAGGCAATCTTTCTGCCTCAGACTCCTGAGTGCTGGGATTACAGACATAAACCATCACATTTGGCTTAAACATAACACATTTTTAAAAATTATTGTCACATCCCATGACAGAAGACTCTAGTATCAATCCTGCAATTCAGAGCATAGCCTGGTCATGAACATAGTTCTATCTAGATTATGCAATCCAGAAAGAAAGCACCAACATTTTCATTCAGAAAACATGAGGTGTGACAGGTGTCAGTCTGAGACAGAGTGCTGGGGCAGGGTCTATGTGCTTCTGCAAAATGCAGCCCTTCAAGACCAAAGCCACTGCACCACAGAGCACCAGCAGTCAGTAGCCCAAGGGGCTCCCAAGGAGCTCATGAGAGGACAAAGGGTGCCTGGAACTGCAAGACTCTGACCTTCTTTCATCTTCTTCTTCATGGGCTCTAAATCCTCCTGGTCCTGGGGCCCTAACAAAGAACAGGGTATACCTTCTCCGTCTGGGGGAGCTGAAGTGAGGCCGGAGAGTTCGTCACTTGCCACAAATGGAATACATCCTTTCAGGGAGATGCCTGCACCTCCAGACCCTGTGAAAGGTCAAACAAAACAGGTTCCAATTCATCTACATCAGAAGGAAAGAACATGTTGAGAAAGTGTCACTGATTGAAACTAATGTGTAGTATTAATCCGAGCAGTCACATTTTTTGTTTTGTTTTGTTGTGGTCCTGAGGATTGAAATAGCAGATTTCACACTGAGCTACAACCCAGCGCTTTTTTATTTTGAGATAGGGTCTCACTAAGTTACCTCAGCTGGGCTCAAACTTATGATCCTGCCTCAGCCTCCTAGAGTACTGGGATTACAGGTATAAGCCACCAAATTTGGCAAGATGTTATAGCTTAAAAATGATACATAACTCACCAGAAATACTGCATGCACAAGTTATGTGTCTTAAATGTACCTGGGCTTACTACTGTGCAAGTGGAGCCAGGGAACGTGGTACACCTTAACATACACTGAGGTCTGTGACATGATCAGCCCTGAACACCAGGGCTACCACATGTAAATCCACACGCCAGCAATCACAATGCACATTATCTGGCCAATAGCCCCCAAAAAGGAGCAAGCCAAGGACTCTTCAGAAAGGACTGGAGACCGTGGTATGTGTGACAAAGAAAGGGAGTGGAGCCACACAGGCAGGAAGAGTTCTGACCCAGTTCAGCAAGAAGCTGGAGTCCCAAACGAATAAGCTTGGCAGAAATGTTGGCAAGCTTCCCAATACCCTCTGTTTTTTTTTTTTTTTTTTTTTT
>NW_022900924.1:23447493-23462286 GCF_012274545.1 Fukomys damarensis
AATCCCTCTTTTTTTTTTTTTTTTTTTTTTTGGTTGTTGTTTTTGGTGACAGGGACCAAACTTAGGTCCCTGCACTTACTAGGCAGGCAATGAGCTACATCTCCAGACCCCCAACATCCTCTTTTCAAGACCTAGTTCATAATATTATAGTATGATGCACATTTAGTTCATAATATTCCAATGGCAAGTGATATTATTATTGTTGTCATTTTTGAGACAGGGTCTCATTTACACAGTCCAGGCTGGCCTTGAACTCAATAGGTAGACCAGGCTGGCCTGAAACTTGAGGGGATCTTCCTGACTGAGTCTCCTGAGTGCTGGGATTACAGTCATGCTGCACCACAGCCAGCACAAGTGATATTATTTGAGAAAAGAAACTGGCCCATGGTAGAATATTATCATGGGAATAAATTAGCTCATATACTGAAGGATGAAAAGGACAGCTAGCTTCCTAGACTGACTTCTGCCTCCAACACTCACCTCACTATGATCTTTTCAAGCCTATTATGAGTCAGGTGTGAGACATGGGCTTGTAATCTCAGCACTCCAGGAAGTGAAGGCAGGACAGTAAGTATGACCCCTGCCTCAATCTTGGTAATTTTGTCTCAAAATAAAAAATAAAAAAGGGCTAAGTAAAATGTAACACAGTGTGAAGGCCCTGAGTTCAATTCCCTGCACCAAATATACACCAAAAAACTTATACATTTAGCTGGCTTCTTATCTCCACAACAAAGATTATAGTGATGGCACCTGACCAGGTTCACCACCGGGAGGATTAAACTCTTATAAAAACCAATAAAAAGCAACTAACTTCCAAATGGAAGTGGCCATCTAGAGCTTTGGTAACTCCGTCCTTGCCAGAGGAGCTGTCTATACCAATGGTATTTTCATAACAGTATATTGTATTATTTGAAGATTAGATCTTTGGGGGGAGCAGGGGCAGTTTGTATAGATAAATAACAGGTATTTGTTGTACAACTATGGAGCTTATGTATCCCATGTATTGTAAAACTATTATTTTTCTGAATCTTGTTTCTGTATTTGTGTCATCCACTGATTCCTCCTCAGCTGACAACAGATATGCTTGCCAGATTGTCATCAAGGCTCATAGTTCAATAAAAAGTGCTAAGGACAAAAAAAAAAAAAAAAAAAAAAAAAAAATAAAAAAAAAAAAAAAAAAAAAAAAAAAAAAAAAAAAAAAAAAAAGCAATTATCACACTATCTCACATCTGGTAGGTCCTTAATATTAACTACTATATAGTTGAGAGATGTGGGTAACTGGATAGGCTCTTCTCTCTCCTGGGTCCTCCCTTTTCTCTCTGCTTCCCTGGCACCATGCCCAGAGCAGCCCTGCTCAGCTCTCTTCTATCATGCATGTCTGCCATGCTGTCTATGCACTGAAACATGAGCCAAAATAAACCTTTTCTTTTTTAAGTTGTGGTGTCAAGTACTGTGTCTCACTGATGAGGAAAATCACTAAGACAATGTCACTCCTCAGACAGTTGGGATGCAATTCATATGGGGAAAGAGTGAAGCACGAAGCTGGGAACAACGTGCTGCTGGGGAGTCTGGCTTATCCAAAGGGCCTGTGAGTAAAGAGGGAGCTGCTGCAGGCCTCAGGGAGGACAAGGAGGGTGAGGCTGCCTGTGTGAGCAGTGACAGTATTAGGAATCAAGAAAGCCAGACTAACAAGAATGGAAGCAAGTTCAGATAGCCCAGGAAAAGATTTCCAGGTTTAAGATGACATACTAACTTCCGGCATTTCCTGACTCTCATTCCACAAATCCCATCAGAAAGCTTAAGGAAATGAAAAGAGAAAGGGAGCTGGGGTGTGGCTCAGCAATAGAGTACCAGCTTGTACAGCCCTGTGTCAATCCCAAACCACCAGAAGGAACATCTTGCAGCAGGGTAGCCAGCCAACTGGTGAGAACTAAAGGTGCCATTCTCTGCAAGAAGGTTCCCTTGCTGCTGCTAATCAATGGACAGAACCATTGAGCACAGATCCTGTTTGCACAGGCTTCCCTGGTTCCTACTAATGAACACAGTGTGATGTGTATACCTCTAACAGTCATCTTGAAATCTGGAGATATCTATTTTTTGGTGGGGGGAAGGTACCAGGGATCCAACTTGGGACCTTGCGCTTGCAAGGCAGGCAGCAGCAGCACCACTGAGCTAAATCCCCAGCCCACCTCGAGATATCTTGACACAACTGCAACACAGGTAGCTCCAGGTGGCCCTGGAGGCATGGTGATCTATTTAGCTGGCCTTGGGCTATGTTCCCCAACTTTTTGTTATGGGAACAGCTTTTCTGTTACAGCCAAACATATCCTAACTGACATGTATGGGGAAACCTACACACTACTAGGCATGTGAGAAGAAAGAACCAAGAATTCTAGGTATCAATAAAAGTATGCCCAAAAAGAGGTGATGAAACTATAAAACTTCACTGAAGATCAAGGAGCTTAACAAGGAGAAACACAATTTTCCCCAAATCAGCATCTCAAAAAAACCCAGAAAACACTACTTTGAATGAAAGAAGTCGCAAAACCATATAATCTATGACTTTTGTGTGCATGAAGCATGCAGAACTGGCACATCCATAACTACATGGGTTTGCATTCAGGTAACAGAAATATTCTGGAATTAGCGGTGATGGTCACATAACCCTGTGAATGCTCTAAGAAACACTGATGTGTACACACTTTAACTTCATATTTATGGTAAATGAATTATACTTCAATAAAACTAAAAAATACCACAGTATCATAGTCCTTGAGCACCAACATTTCTCTTTCTGGAACAAGTCACTATTTGCCACCAGAATTCTTACTAATGAGAACTTCCTGCAGTGGTTTTTCTGTCTCTGTGACAACACACCTAGGGGTTAGTGAACTAGCAACTACGAGACTGTTAACCTCCCTCTCACCTGAGCTGGAGGAATGTTCTTGCACTACACAGGTCAGCTCTGTGGAAGAGACAGAGGCTGTGGGGAAAAGGTCTGACGTCGATGTTGATGGCTGTGGTTCTTCCAAGCATGCTTGGGGGGCAGGCAATGGTGGTGGGACCTGGGGGTCATCCCCCGGCCCGGGACGTGAGGTATCTTTGGTCACATGGAACATATTTTCTTTATTGGCTTCTGCAAGCACAAAAGTGAAGAAAGAGCACATCTTTGGGTCTCAGAAGACACAGCAGGGGCTGAAGACTATTCAAGAGTTCAACAGAATTCACACAAAACTGGGGCTTAGCCAGAAGTTCACTTACCAAAAGATTCCTGGGTCATGCCTTGCTTTTCATTTAAAGATTCGTAGAGATATGCCACATCTAGAAGGAAATAAATTAGCATGGTGGCCACATGGGAAGTGGGACCTCATCTCTCTTCTGTTGCCTTTGGTTACTTCACAGGTCACCTATCTATCTATCCTTACTTATCTGCTAGTAACATCATCACTAGTTTAGGAGGTCCCCAAAAAAGTGACACATCTTTACCAGACTGCACAGGCAAGCCTCAGGGAAAAATGCCTAAGGAGGCAGGCCAAAGTGAATCTCTGCTTACTTATAACTGCAAGCCACTGAAAGGAACAGATGCAAGACCCTTCTGTGTGGGAAAGGGCTGGTTTTATATTGAAGAATACCTATCTTCTTTTTCCTTTTCCTTATGAAGGAAGACCTTAAGTGACCGCCAAGAAGACCTTACAGTGACCTCCAATTATTATAGGGTGACTTTCTTTTTTTTCTTTTCTGGTACCAGGGATTGAACTCAGGACCTTGCATTTGCAAGGCAGGCACAGTGCCACTGAGCTAAATCCCCAGCCCTACAGGATGGCAGGATGACTTTCAAAGGAGCCCCCTAACTGTCCTGTCCTATATCACTCTTCCACAACATAAACAGACTCTTGGAGCTATTCCCAGGATCATCTTTGCGGTCTCTTGCAAGTCTCCATTAGCAGAACCTCCAGGGTCCTATTCCTGGGTTTACTACCCACAACTCCAGCTCTTCTGCTGCACCTCACAACCCATCTCCATTCCACCTCTGTGGTTGCTGTTCTGAGATGTACTGTTCATAACCATGCTGGCATTCTTGAAGGAAGGTTCTAACTACAAAATCAACACTCCTACTCAACTGTTTACACCAAGAATTGACATGGACAGTAAAGGGAACGCAAGCCAACATAACTGTTCCAACAGAGTTTCTTTCTGAAAATGTTTCCTTGCCTCAGTTGGGTTCCCCTCACCCACACCCAAACATGTGCCTGACCCCAGGTGGATTTCCTCTTACTATATTCTGGCTCATTCTTCCTGTACACCAGGTAGATGACATCCCCAGTCTGTAAAGGGTAAGTTTGCTTCTTAACAACCTTCAACTTGTTGATTACTGTTCCATTGGTGCTGAAAAGAAAACAAAGGCATAATTTTCCCTACTCAGAATAACTTAGGGTTACATTTTCTTTTTTTGCCACCTTTAGTAATTTGGCTCAATATCACCATTTAAAAATTATTCATCATCGCTTCTTCGCCTTTTGGCTAAGATCAAGTGTAAAAATTATTCATGGGAACAGTACTGTACATATGAAGGTACCATTTTATAACTCTCGAGAAAGCCTTATCTATAATTCAATTTCTGACAAACTAGCAACCATACCATGTTAATGAGTATTTTAACATTGCTGTTGCTCCAATGCCAGGCTCCCATCCAGGTACCTCTGGGTGGATCCTGAGGACTGTGCATCCATTTCTATGCCCTCCTGAGCTTCACTTAGCCTGCCCACAAGTTCATCTCCTTGTGCCAATAGCCAGGACCATGGTTAGCTCATTGCTCAGATAAGCACTGATCCCTCCTAAGAGACAGGTTCCCAGGTGCCAGTTGAAGATGATGTGGTCCCTGTGTTCAGAACATGTAGTCTGCCTGGATGGGAGAGGCCAAGGCACATGTCCCAGACCTAGGCTGTGAGAACACTAAGCCAGACAGACACAGGAAGTGTTTCCCTAGGAGGGATTTCTGAGTGCAAACCTGATGGAAAATAGGGAGTTGGCTACATGATGGATTAACTGAAAACATGAAATTCAGCACTGGAACCACCATGAACCTTAGCTCTGAAGCTTCCTTTGTAAGCCCACTGGTAGAGGTAATCTATAGGAGCAGATTTCCACCACAGCTCACTGAGGTCAGGGAACAACAGCACTTTTAAAGTAAAAGCAGTAAGTAGAAGTCTCTGTCCAACTGCTCAACTCTGCCCATAGTGTGAAAGCAGCCAGGGATGAGATGTAAACAGAGAGGAATGGCCATGCTCCAGTCAACATAACAGGCAGTGCAACCCTGGTTTGCTGACCTCACCCATCACCCTGCAGCTGGGCCCTTTGCTACCAGCTTCTCACTATCATCCACTCAATGTTCTGCAGTGCTTTCCTACTGCTCTTCCCACATGCCTTCTACTTTGATCACAATCCTTGGGCCTCTGAGCCTCCACCCATGTGAGTCTGCCTGGACTATCCCCTTCTGTCTAGCCCACCCCTGTCCAGGAATGAGGCACATCTGCAAACTGGGAAAAGCGGGAACATAATCTTCCTGAAGCTTCCAAAGGAACTGGGCCCACCTAGACCTTATTTTTAGCCTAGAGAGACTTTGTGCTACACTTTGGACTTCCTCAACCATAAGATAATCCATGTATGTTGTTTAAAGCTAAGTTTGTGATAGTTAGACATAGGAAGTTAATTCATCCAGCCAGTCTGGTGAAGCCAGGTCCAATCTAGGCAGATAGCTCCAAACAGGCTGTTTTTTCCCCCTTTTCATTAGTACGTTTGCAATACATAATGAATACATTTATCCTGTGGAGTTGGTATCAATACCTATCACACTGTAGTCCTTTGTACTTCCCCTTCCCGTCCCCTCTTTTCACTCACCCTCCATCCCCAGATTCCCTTCCTATCTGCAAAAGGTCTACCTCCTTGTTTTTGTTTTTGTTTGGGGGATTGAGCTCAGGATCTTGTACTTGCCAGGCAGGCTCTGTGCCACTGAGTTAAATCCCAGCCCTACCTCCCTGTTTTTTATCATGGTCTTTATTTGTACTTCAGGTTTTCATATAAGAGAAACCATGTGATATTGAACCTTCCATGTCTTCATCAATTTTGCTTAACATTATGGCCTCAACGTACATTCATTTTTCCACAAATGGATCAAATCTAACCTTTTCTTATGGTTGAGTAATACTCTACCATCTAAATATACATTTTTAAAAATCCATCCATCTGTTAATGAAAATATAGGGCCTTTCCAAGATTTAACTATTGTGAGTTGTGCTGCTATACACATGGGTGTGTGTGTGTGTGTGTATATATATGTATGTATATATATCAGTGTAATATGATGTCTTTAATTCTTTTGGAAGTATATGCAGAAGAGGTATAGCTGAGTCAAATGGAATTTTTCTTTTCAGCTTTTTTTTGGTACCAGGGATTGAACACACTTGCGAGGCAGGCGACAGCACCATTAAGCTAAATCCCTGGCCCCTATTTTTAGCTTTCTGAGGAATTTCCATACTGATTTCCAGAAAGGTTGTACTACTAGTTTACATTCCTACCAAGAGTGTAGAAGGGCTCCTTTTACACCACAAGCTTGCCAGCATTTCTTGTTTTTTGAGTTTGTGATGATAGCCATTCTCTCTAAACTAATATGGATTCTCACTGTTTTTAAATTTGCTTTTCTCTAATGGTCAGAGGTGTTGAACATTTTTTTCATGTATTTATTGACATTTGTACTTCTTTTGAGAAGTATTTATTCATTTTAAATGCCCTTTTTGATTGGGTCTTTTATTTTCAGGGAGTCTCTTTTCTTTGAGTTCTTTATCTATTCTAGATATTAGTCTTCTATCTGAGGAGTAACTGGAAAAAATTTTTCCCTATTCTGTAGGGTTCTGTCTTCACTCTTTGGCTGTTTCCTTTGTTGTGCAGAAGCTTTTTAATTTGATATAATCCCATACTTGGTGTTATTTCTTGTGTAACCACATTTCTGTTCAGAAAGTCCTTGCCTATGCTGTCTTAAAGAATTTTACCTAATTGGACCAGGAATTTAGCCCAGTGGTTTTGCTGCCTACCTCGCAAGTACAAGGTCCTGAGTTCGATCTCCAGTACCAAAGAAAAAAATTATCTAATTTAACATTTAGTAGTTTTAATATCTAGGTCTCTGATCCATTTTCATTTTATTTTAGTACAGGGTTTAAGAGTAAGAGTCTAGATTATTTTTTCTACATGTGCATAGCCAGTTTTCCCAGTACCATTTGTTAAAGAGGCTATCTTACTGCCAGCATGTTTTTGGACCCCTTGTCAAACAGATAAAGCTGTCCATTTTCTATATCTTTTAATTATTTGAACTGGCAAAGGAGCATCATTGCTTCCTAGCAAAACACAATCTTATATCCCTAAAACTGATCTTATTATAGCACCTGATCTCTAAAAATATACCAAGATTCATTCAGTGGGAAAGGCACATCTCACTGTGCTCCTGGAGGCCCCGGAGAGCTGTATAGGATTTAAAACAAGCACATTTAGTGGGGCAGAGTAGGGCACACCTACTTAGTCAGGTAAGGCAAGAGGATGGCAAGGCCAAGGCCAGCCTGGGCAACTTAGCAAAACCCTGTCCCAAGATAAAATAAAAAAGGCTGGGGTGGAGTGCAGTTGTACAGCACTTAACCAGCATGTGCAAGGCTCTGCGTTCACTCTTCAAACTAAAAAAAAAACCAAAAAACAAACAAACAAAAAAACCCTAATACATTTCAAAACAGCATTCCCTTCAAGAACATAATTAGACATACCCTCAGAGTCTGGAGGACAAGCACCACAGTGTGGTTTATATTAACAGTCAAAATAATAAATGTCCACCAAAGAGGGAAATGAATGACTAATGATCATGAATAACAATGCAAAAGATGAGTGGACTCTAAATGCACAGTTAAGCACTTACAAAAGCTGCCAGTGAAAATGTAGAGACTATGACAGTAAGGGTTGCACAACTTTACTCAAGCAATGATAGAATCAAACATATATTTTTTTTGGTACCAGGGATCAAACTCAGGACCTTGTGCTCGCGAGGCTGGCGCAGTGCCACCAAGCTAAATCCCCAGCCATCAAGCACACATTTTTAATTTGAGTGGAGTTTTGGGAAGCTTTCTATTTTTTATGTAGTAATAAAATTATATAAGAATTTATTAGACAGGCACAGTGGCCTATTTCTCTCATCTCGGCAATGAGGGAGTCTGAGGAAGGAGAATCTAAAGTTCACCTCGGCCACATAATAAGATCCTGTCTCAAAATTTAAAATTTTTGTGGGCCAGAAATGTAGCTCAGTGGCACAGCACCTGCCTGGTAGGCACAAGGCCCTGAGTTCAGTTCCTGATACAAAAAGAAAAAAAAATTTTTAATTAAAAATTTTCAAAATGGGCCAGGGATGTAGCTCAGTGCAAAGGCCCTGACTTCAAACCCCAGCACCACAAAGACAAGATAATTTATTAATTTCAAAAAGCAAGATTTTTTAATTTGGGAGAAAAGTTAAACTTTAATAGGTTTATAAAACTAAAAATTTATGGTTTTGTTCCTTTCCCCCATGCTAGGAGTTATCCAGGGCCTCATACATGCCAGGTAAGTGCTATGGTGCTGAACTACATCTCCACCCCTTTTCAAAAAATTGTGAGCTAGAATCTTGCTAGATTGCCCAGACTAGGCTCAAACCTGCAATTCTCTTGCCTCAGCCTTTTGAGTAGCTGAGATTACAAGTATGTGCCACCACATCTATCAGTGTGTAAAAATGTCTTATTTCCGGGCAAGGTGTGGCAGTACATACCTGTAATCTAATCACATGGGAGGCTGAGGCAGATGGATCACTGAGTTTGAGGCCAGCCTGGGCTATAGTGAGTTCAAGGCCAGTCTCAACTACCCAGCAAGATCTTGTCTTAAAAATTTTTTATTTCTGATTCATATTTTAAATTTTTTTACTTTTTGTGGTACTAGGGATTTCATACAAGAGCTCAGACATACTATTACTGAAGCACACTATTACTGAACTACATCCTCAGCCCTTTATTTTATTTTGAGATAGGCACAGTCTCACAAAATTGCCCTTGCTTGGCCTTGAACCTAAAGTCCTCCTGCCTCAACCTCCTGATTAGCTGAGATTTTTTATAGGTGTGTGTTACCCAGCCCAAACTTTGAACCATATGTGACTTAATTTGAATTCAAGGTCCGTAGGCACCAAAGCAATACCCAGGATTCCATTTTAGAAAAGAGAAAATACACTAAGATCTTGAGAAGCTACATGTCACATTAGAGAAAGCAAACTACTGTTATTGCCCTGAAACACAGAGCTTTCTAAGCCATAAGAGAAAACAGAAAGAAGTTTGGAAAGTGCTCACCTGGTATCTTCCAGTGTCACCTGACCAGATTTTTCATCCACTACAATTTTACAATGATCTCCAGAGACCAGTTTATTGCCAGGGAATGAGAGGTCACAACCTAAAACAGAGAGGACAGGAAGTCACTAGAAATGACTGAGGTTCTGTGAACTATTGCCTTTGCTTTACCAAAGCATGTTCCAAAGTGTCCACAAAGGAAGCATTTAAGTATCTGTTTAACCCAAAATAAAAGAGAAGTGCTTGCTGTGTCCTGAGTTTTCTTGAAACCCATTACCTAAAAGATGACCCATCATGACCTCAACAGCTTCTTCAGGACAATTTGTTTTTGGTTTTTGTTTTTGTTTTTTTTTTTGCATTGAGCCATTTTTTACTAACTTATTTTATTTTTCTGGTACTGGGGATTGAAGTCAGGTCCTTGTGCTTGCAAGGCAGGTGGCAGAACCCCTGAGCTAAATCCCCAGCCCCACTTTAAAAATTTTTAATGAATTTTATTGGTACATTTAAATTATACAATGTAATGATATTCATCATTGGAAATTTGCACCTTTACATAAACCATCTTAGTTCTTATTTTTTCCCCATTCCCCTGCCCTCCTTTCAACCACTCCACACCTATAAAGACTTTGTTTCCATTTTTTCTCTCATGTTATTTTCCATTCCCATTTTTCTCTTCCCCTACCCCTCTATTTTCCCCTTCCCCTTTGCACCTTTTCTTCCTATTTCTCATTATCTATTATACCTTAAATCTGTTTTTTTTTTTTTTTTTTTTTTTTTTGGAGACAGGGTCTCACTATGTAGTGGAGACTGACCTGGAACTCACTATGTAGCCTAGACCAATCTTGAACTCACAGTGATCCTCCTGCCTCAGCCTCCCGAGTGCTGGAATTACAGGCATGTGCCATGACGCCCGGCTCTGGTTGCTTTTTACAACAAAGTCTCACTATGTAGCCCAGGCTGCCCTCAAATTTGAAGTCCTCCTGCCTCAGTCTTCCAAGTGCTGGGTCTTCAGAATAGTTTGTTGTTTGTTTGATTTGCTTCCCTCCCACCCCCAGTGGTCCTGGCAATTGGCCCAATATCTTAACACTGAACTACATTGCTACCTTTTTTTTTTACTTTGAGACAAGGTCTCATTAAGTTGCTCAAGCTGGGCTTGAATTTACAATCCCCCTGCTTCAGCCTTCCAGAGTGCTGGGACTACAGGCAAGCATCCCCGTGCCTTCTTCAGCACAATTTTATGACATGCATACATGCACTAGTCTGATAAATACCAAAACAAAATAAAACTAAAGGCTTAATTAACTTCAGTATCTTAACTTAATCCTTAACTTTTTCTTCTTTTTAACCTGAGGTTTCAAAAGTCATAACAAAATTGAAACAATGACAAAAACAGTCACAGAAAATCTGAGCAAATTATCATGGGTACATGTATAAGAAAACATAGAACAGAAAGCAAGGGCATTTAAAGTGGAATAGTCAGATCTTAAATTATACTCAAGGGGGGGGAAGATAAATTCTCAAATATAAAATTGCTCTTAAAAGCACAAAAGCTTTTAGAAGACTATACGTAATTACTACTCACTATAGCTTATAACAGTAGTCTATGCCTTTATATAGATACTGTAGGAATTAAAGGCAATTTAAAACTGAAGAATTTGTTAAGGAGACAGTGACCAGTCAAATTCTCTTCTAAAAATGTTCTATGTGGAATCACAACCTTAACTTGTTTTCGCCTTTTTTTTTTTTTGGTGGTGGTGGTACTGAGGATTAAACCCAGAGCCTCAAGCGTGCTAGACAAGTATTCTGCCACTGATCTACATCCCCAGCCCTGGCCCAAGCCTTGCTCCATCACTGACCTAAATGTCTATGTACAGAGGAATCAATATTGTTTTGGTGTTCCTCCCAGTTTTATTGGAAGGCCAGGGAAGAGTCAGGACTAAGTGTCCTTCTCCTACTCCACGACACAATGGAACCCCTCTAAAGAAAGGCAGGAGTCCAGAACCCTGATGAAACAGAGAACCTTGTGGTGGGCAGAGTGTTGTAATAAAGTGTCCTTGCCTATAAGCAGGTTCTGTTAGGTGGCAGTGTACCACTCCAGCCACCTCTTGATATCTGTGACACCTGGCTCTGAAGCTTGGTGTCAACACACTCGTCCCCAGACTGGGCTTTCATGGTGCTGATCAGTCCCTGTGCTATTTGGACTCCAAGGCAGGGCTCTGTCTCTGCTAATGTGCCTTTCTGGGACAGTTTTAATGCTGAGCTGTAACTGCAGCTTCATCTCCAGACCCTAAAGGGTACAATACAGCTCAGTGACTCCAAACTTGCTCATTTGAAATTATTCAAAGTGGCTAGAAACCTCTTGGTTCAGCTCCTCAATCTAGCTAGTGAGCCAGTTTGGCATCCTTCCCATCCTAGCCATGACCTCATATTAGCTTCTCACATCACTCAGTTTAGACTCCACCTCTACAAAGACCTGGCCATCCACCCAGCCCTCAGGGAACTGATTTCTATTTGTGGTTCTTCTCCCACACACACACACACACACACACACACACAAAACAACACAAACAAAAACAAAAAAAAACCTCTTGTCAATCATCATCTCTTTAAGGCCGTCAGTCTTCATCATTGGGTTGGTCTTGGACGGGTAGCTGGCCCAGCACTTCAGGCAGCTTACTAATGTCAGCCTCTATGCCCAGAGGCAGGGATTGCTCCGTTCATATCAAAATTGATTCAAAAGTTATCTGTAGCCAGATCACGGTTGTTGCTGACATGCAGGTTAATCCTGGAGCTCTTCACAGTGGCACCAAAAATATTGTCCCTCAAGTCCTTGATGGTCTTGTGGTCACCAGAGAGCCCAGGCTCACTTCTGATACCAGCCTCAGACCTTTGACTCCAGCCTACCACAGGTCTACTTCTGGGCACACACTATGTTCAGATGGGGTGGTTGCTGAGCTTCTGCATGTTGACATTCTCACAACTCATTAGCAGCCCAGTGGACCCTGCCAAAGCAACTGCATAGCACTCATCACCGTAGCCCCCAAAGAAGGAAGAGGACACAAAATGGGTGGAGGACATGGCATATCACCACATCCTGCCAAGTCCCCAAAGACACTGGGTTATAGCTACAAGTCATGACAAGGTGCATTCGAGCAACACTGGTTTGAGGAGGAGCTGCTAATGGCAGTAGTCAGAAGATTCAATGCTACGAAGTCACCAGTTTTCTCCTGGACTGCTTCAAAGACTCAACACAGTTCCAAACAAAATCCCAGAGGTCTTGTAAAAACAAACAAGCTGACCCTAAATTTCACAGGGAAAAATTTAAAATATCTAAAGCAATTCTGAAAAAGAACCAAGAGGAAAGCTACTTACTATCAAATGACAGTGATCAAGACAATGCTGTATTGGTGCAAGGATGACCAGTCATAGACAAATGTGAAATTTAAGGCTGTGAAACTTTCAGTGAAAAACCAGAGAAAATCTTAGTGATGCAGAGTCTGTAAAGGACTTCTTGGATAGGACACAAAAAGAATATTTGAGGCTGGGTCTGGTGGCGTACACCTGTAATCCTAGCACTCGGGAGGCTGAGGCAAGAGGACTGTTATGAGTTCAAGACCAGCCTGGGCTACACAGTGAGTTCCAGGTCAGTCTCAACTACATAGTGAAACCCTGTCTCAAAACAAACAAACAAACAAACAAAAAAAACAAAAAGAATATTTGAGAAAGAAAAACAATGATAAGCTAACATTCAACAACAACAACAAAACGTGTCTGTTTTTCAAAAGACACTGCCCGATAAGATGAAACAAACTACAGACTGGGTGGAAACGTTTGTGAAACATACATCTGAAAAAGGTTTGGATCCAGCTGTCTGCAACCAGGAACCAGATTAGCCAGCTTGGACTTCCCAGACTACAAAACTGAGAAATCAATTGGTATCGCTTAAGCCACCTAGAATGTGGTATTTTCTTACAGTAGTATGAACAGACTAATATAACAACCTTAGTTTTTCTGGCAACATCATTAATGTATTCACTGACAATATTTCTACTACGAAGCAGAATAACTTAACATTTTACTCCTTGTTTTAATAAAAAAGGTAATGTCTTAACAAGAAATAATAGTGCTTGCTTCGGCAGCACATACACTAAAAGAAATAACATTCATAACATGTTATAACAGTGGCTAACATTAAATGCTAACGATGATCCAGGCTCCTCCTAAGTATGATCTCTTTTGTCCCTCACAGCAACTCTATGAAGTCAATACAAAAGCATAGAAAGGTATGTGCGTAGCCCAAAGCAACTTATATGTTGTTGATAGGTTGGAACCCTGGCAGTCTCTCTCCAGGGCCCCTCTCTTCCACAACCTTTTAGTGTATTAGTTAAAGACAACATATCTTTTTCACAAGTTTCTAAAGATAAATACTTTTAAAACTATTAAAAATGAGACTGGAATCTAATATTGCTAAAAGGAGACAAAAATTTTTAAAAATAGACTGATGTATATTGTAAGATGTAAAACTAGCAACAGTTTCAAAAATCTGTTTTTAGCTGGGCACGGTGGAACATGCCTATAATCCCAGCATTCATGAGGCTGGGGTAGGAGTAGAGTCTGAGACCATTTTAGGGTACATAGCAAATTTGAGACCTGCCTCGCATAGTATCTAAAAAAAAACAAAAACAGGTGGTTAATTTCCACCTACCTGAAATTTCCAATATTCGTTATTAACTGATTTTTACTTTCACTCCACTGCAGTAGAAGAAATTTTGTTTTGTAATGAACATAATAAAATCCTGCTGTGGAAGATGTGGTGCACAACTTTATAAAGTTGTAGAGGGGAAATTAGTGATCTACATTGAACGTTCTGGAGAGTTAGTGGCATGGTCACATGACAGTCCACTTCGTGGGAAGAACCGGAAGGCATTGAGCACCCCGCACCCCAACGGAGGGCTCCGCCCTCTTCGCCCTTGTCCCGCCCGCCCGCACCTCGGGTACTCTCCATCCCTCCTCAGATTATATCTCTGCCCCGCTCCATCCTCGACCTGGTCCTTGGTCCCTTTCCCCAATCTCCGCTCTCGTCCTCAGTGCCAGTCCCCGGTCACTTCCACGCACCTCTCCGACGCCCAAGGGTCCATTCGCGCTTCCGCAGGAGGACGTGCGATTCGCCCTGCTCCCCGCCCAGGCGGAGAAGCCGGCCCCAGGGCTGCGGAAGCTGCGGCTGCTCGTCTTCCCCAGGCAGTTCCATCGGACTCACATCTATGAGACTCGGAAACGCCGCTGAGGAGGACGAGCCACCCTAAGCAAGGACAGGATTTTATGGCCGGCGCCGCCCCCCCGCCCTCGTCCCTCGTCCCACTTGCCCCACGTCCCACGGCTACGGCCTCCGGCCTCCGCC
>NW_022900924.1:23462298-23485796 GCF_012274545.1 Fukomys damarensis
CCTGCTGCTCACCCCACTCCCGGCGCCAACCCCGGAACCGGCAGCACAGCCGGGGCTGCTGTCAACAGACTTGGCAGTCCCTCAGCTGATCCTCGCGCAGGCGGTGCGGCGCGCCCTGCGATTGGCTGGCAGAAGGCCCACCGAGAACTGTGGCTAGAGCGGCAGCTACAAAGCCTCTGGAGAGTGGACGGGTAAGGCTAGCGGAGCCTGCGCAGAAGAGGGACTGTGAGCATATTCGCCATCTTTGACGCTGGCCTGGACGACTTCATCTCCCGCAGATCACTGAAGTTGCTGCAGCGGACGCCATGACGCGTTGGGCAAAAGGGACGGATAACTTCTGGATTGGACGTCCAAACAATTTCTTATAGTTTCGCCTAAACTAAGGTGCCCTTTAGACCGAGAAACAACGGTACACTTTCCCTGTAGTAAGGGAAATATGAATGGAAAATATGTTCGTATACCATTTTTACACATGGATTACAAAAATAGGGAAATCTGAGTGCACTAGCTTCTTTCAGTGATAGTATCTTCCGTGTCCGTGGACGTGTAAATCTGGCTCACTCTTGGAGGTCAGGTTTGCGGTATCTTTCCATTGAAAGTGGGAAAGTATCTTTCCTTTGACAGCAGTCCTATTATAGACAACTAAGTTAGATAAAAATATTGCAGGCAGTCAGACAGAGGTAGGTCCACCAGAGAGGACAGAGATAAAATCATCACAACTATGGCCGTAGACATCTGCTGGAGACCAGGCCTCAAGAAAAAGAGGCAAACACCGGGTCTAATAAAATCTAGATAGATATCAGTCACTTGTTTCCCAACTGGATCATTCTTATCTAAGCGACTTACTTGTAACTTTATTGGTTGATCGTAGCTGTAATGGGTTTTGATCTATAAAACTCCATAAAGTGGGAGTACCTGGCTACCCATTGAGAACCACTCCTGCCTCTCAGGAGCTAGCCTGTCAATATTTTCCTACCTTTTTTTTTTTTTGGTACCGGGGATCAAATTCGGGACCTTGTCCTTGGGAGGCAGGCCAGCAAAACCCCTGAGCTAAATCCCCAGCAATATTTTCCTACTCTTAATCTCCTTTCATAGAATTCATTCTTCGATTTTTAGAGAACGCAAGCTCAGCATATCAGACATCTAATAGGTTGGGATAAATATTTTCATACTTAATCTCCTGTATCACATACTGCATCAGCCCCACCTCTTGGACTATGTATAGTATGAAGGATGCTGAAGAAGGCACACTGCACCCCCATTCCTAACATCAGAAAAACAAAAACAAAACAAAACAACAGGAAGTGGAAACTGGACACAGATAGTAAGGCTTGTCCATGCCATAGAATTTCAGGCAGCTCGGAGAACAAAGCAATGTCTGGACTGTTGGAGCACTCCAAAATGAGATATTGCAAGTGTGGAGCAAGCATCCAAACTGGTTAAAAAGGATATATTGTAAGACTTAAGTCTCACTTTTACTCCTGGAGCGTGAACAGCCAAGAGGCTTCCACGATGCTGGGCTCAGAAGCTCAGCAAGGCTCCAGGAGCTTGTTGGACAGCGAGAGTCACCCAGGAAGGAACACACCAGGCAAGTTGGCAAATAGACCTTTATTAGTCTGGCCAGACGGCACTCCCCAAGCCAAGTAGCTCAGAGAGGCGGCTAGCTCAGAAACAGAGGCCATTTTATATAGGGCTGGGGGGGGGGGTAAACTTAAAACTTACAGGAAGAGGACAAAGGCAAAGAATCAGTTGATCTGAGCTAGTGGTCATCAAGCATATACTTCACCGTCACGTACTAATGATCAGCAGAGCGATTATCCATTATTCCATTTACAACTTAGATTATAATGTTCAGAACATTCAACTACAGGCAAGTAAGGAGTGGTGTGATTTGTGTTGGGTCTCTATGTTCACTACAGTTTCCATTTAGTTTCCCAGCTACTTCAAAGCAGTTACCTAACAATTCACAATTAATCATTAGTTATCCTATAAGGGATGGGGGGGGAGCGACAGTCTCTAGGTCGTTTGCTGGTCAACATGGAGTCGCTCTGGTTCAGTCAGGCTCTTACAATATGCATATATAAACATGGAATACTGGTGTTGTACCAGCCACTCATGTCTGCACATTGAGTTCATTTGTTTCTACTGACCCAAACAAAGGAGACTATGTTGGAGAAAAGGAAAAAGGTTTTATTCAAAGCCAGATGCAGGGAGATGGAGAAGACTCATTTGCCTTCAATCACTGTCCCATGGTGTACAGATGTGCAGGGGTCTTATATGTCAAGGAACTAAGCAGAGAGGGAATACAATGAAGCAACACACTCCCAGGTTTCCTTCATCCTCCCTCCTGCCCTTTTACTCTCCCTGTCCTGCGCAAAGAAACACTACCTCCTGGGGCCTGCCTTCACTTACATTACCAACTCATCTGGACTGAAAAGAGCAAGGAGTGGTGGTTATGCCCCCATCAAAGGAAGTTAGAAGTAGCTTATCTTCAGAGCAACAGCTAAAACTCCTTACCTATCTTCTCTTCTTTCTCAAAGGTTAGGCCTATAAATCTGTGCTGTTGCTTCAATGTTTTTTCTTTTTCTTTTTTTTTTTTGTACCAAGGATTGAACTTGGGACCTTGTACTTGCGAGGCAGGTGACGGCACCACTGAGCTAAATCCCCAGGCCATGTTGCTTCAGTTTTAATTCCCATTATCACCACAAGTTCCCACAAGTGTCCTGTATCAAAAGGAGTGAAGAGACTATTTTTTAATATACAGCTGTGTATCCATTAAAGACATGGATGCAAGAGGTGCCTCACTAGGCAATTTCACTGTGTGATTATCAGAGTTTGGGTGATACTCCGATGAGCCTGAGTGTTGGAGCTTAACTATGGTACACACCTAGGCCATATGTTATAGACCTGTGGTGGCAAACCTATGGCACATGAACAGCCACAGTGGGCTGTTTATCATCAAAAGTTCTAAAAGGTTTGTCATAACTGCTACAGACTATTGCTGCGCAAGTACAAACCTTTACAGCATTTGCTACATTGAATATTGTAGGTAACTGTACCACAATGGTACATAATTGTGCATTCTAAAAGGTCCTGGGACCAGGGCCTTCACACTAAGTTACATCCTCAGTCTATACATTTATTTTTGAGACAGAGTCTCACTAAGGGTTAGTTAAGTTACTCACACTGAGCTTGAAGTCAGCAATCCTCCTGCCTCACTGGGATTACAGGAGTATGCTACCATGCTCAGCCGGTCCATTTAACTAAATATTTATATTTGTCCCTCCAATATTTGTTTTGATTTCACCTTTCCTCATTTCCTTTAAATCATTTTATCCTCTGGGCTCATGGCTGCATCTCTTTGCACAACATTTTACTTTAAAAATTAAAAAAAGGGGAAATTGGAGCATTTTTTCTAGTTTCTAGTAGAAATTGTATTTCAGAATTACCTAATTGTACCAGCTGAGGGAAGGCTCTTTGTTAAAGAATGCCAACAAAATGTAGAAGAAATTATAGAATGAGAAAAGTAGACAATATTCTACTTCTTGAAATCATTTATACATACACAAATATGTTTTTTAAAATTTTTTGTACCAGGGATTGAACTCTGGACCTTGTATTTGCGAGGTAGATGGCAGAACCACTGAGCTAAATCCCTGGCTGCAAATATGTTTTAAAACTATTAGATAAAGACTTGAGGGGAACTAGATATTTAGTAAATGCTGTATTACACTCCATAGGTTACTTCCTGATTTAAAGGAAAAAAAACCCCAATTTTATTATGGTGATATGTGGATTTTTAACCTGATACCTGTGATCAATTTTAACCCACCCAAAATTTGTTCTAATAGAAATTATGTGTTCACCAATGCAGTCTTAATTCCTGAAGTCCATGTCATCTTGTAGAGGGTATTCTAGCAGAAAAAGAGAAGTTTACATACCCTGATTTCACCATGAAGAAACATCAGACAATCCTGAATGAGGGTCATTCTGTTAAAAGGCAGGAGGGAGGAAGAGTCCTCAGAAGTGTCCACATTAAAAAAACTCCACTGTTGCCCATATGTAAGACTGTGGGACTCAAAAGACACATCTAAGTACAGTACTTAATCCTAGATTGAACAGAGTGCTGGAGAGGAAACTCTTTTAAGGAAGGGCACTGTAAACATTACGTGACTTGGTGGAATTCTGTTACTGTTAAATTCATTGATAACTACTGGGTTACACACAGCTTGCTTGTACTAAATATGTGATCCTTCTACTTCTGCCTTTCCAGTAACTAGGATCAGAGGCATGCACCATCATGCCCAGCACCATGATTATTTTCTCAGGTTATATGTATTTCTAAAAGTAGAAGTATGAGTGAACAGTATGTGTACATTTTCAAGATTTTAAGTATATATTACTATATCACTTTCCAGAAAAAGTGGGTTGATTCATAGAAGCAACTGCACTAAATTCTTTGTAATATTTATTTTTTGAGCAGGTAATATAATCTCATGGCTCAAAAAAAAAATCTAAAGAGAAGTCTCCTCCTATCTGCCTGTGTCCTCTTCCACTATTGCTGAGCTTTTCTGGTGTTCCTCCCCTTCCCTCCCCTCTCCTCTCTCTGAGACCACACAAATAAAGCAAGTGAGGGTGAACTTTTTCCAGTAGATAAATCAGGTAAAGCATTCAAGTGTTCTATATGCTCCTCCCCTCACCCCCTTTTCTTTCTTCCTTGAACTCAGGACTGATCCCAGGGCCTTCACACTAAGCTACATCCCCAGCCCTATTCTTATTTTTTATTTTGATTTAGGTTCTTGCTAAGTCATTACATTGACAAGCACCTGAAGTGGCTCTGTATCTTGGTTATTGTGAACTGCACTGCCAGAACATGGGTGTGCAAGTATCTCTATAGTATGTTGCACTGTTGTTCTTAATATATTCCTGGATTTTTGTTTCTCAGAGACAAGATCTCACTGTGTAGCTAAGGATAACCTTTAACTTGGGAGTGATCTTCCTGCCTCAAACTCCCAAGTGCTTGGATTACAAGTGTATGCCACTATGCCTGGCTATATTACTGGATTGCGTTCACTAGAATTTTGGATTTTTTTTTTCACCAGGGATCAAACTCAGGATGTTGTGCATGTGAGGCAGGCAGTAGAACCACTGGGCTAACTCCCCAGACCTAGATTTTTTTTTTTCAGTATACAAAGTGACTTTGGTCTCTGTATTTTCTGAAAAAGGAACCTATTTGATCTAACTTTTCAAATGGTACTCATTTCCGCAAAACATATCCTAAAATTGTAATACAGAGAAGGTTAGCATTGCCCCTGCTTGAGGATGACATGTAAATTTGTGAAGTGTTCCATGTTTATTTTTTTTCATAAAATAAAACAGAAGAAAAAACAATGTCATATAAATGCAAAATACCTCTGATGACCCTAGTGAGCTTTATCACTCTCACTCAGTTGCCAAAAAAAGCACAAGTCTCATAGCTGAAATGATTGCACTTGACCTCCAGCCATACTCTTTCATAGAGAATGTTGGCTTCAACAGGCTGCTCCATTACTTGAAACCTCAGTACTCCCTCCCTTGCCCTTCCTACTTTTTCAGAACAGCTATTCTAGGTATGTATGACAATGTGAAGCAGATCATTACATCACAGCTGAAGGAAGCAGAGAGTGGGGTGGCCCACTTCACCTCCGGGATCTGGATAAGTAACCAGACCTGTGAGTACCTTACTCTCACAGCACACCGGGTCACCTTTGCATCCTCTGTCCACCCACACTCTGAGGACGCCCACTGCTCAGCCCTTCTGGACATGTTGCAGGTTGATTGCGACTACAGTGGCAACAGCATCTGAAAGCAACTGGAGTGCTGGTGGGAAGGAAGCCTGGGTGACCTTCCATGGCCTCCAGATTGGCATCACGGTCACAGACAACCCAAGCACTGCAAGACGCTAAGTGAAGCAGAGCACTTGAGCGTGCAGTGCTTCAGCCACACAGTGAACCTGATAGTGAACGAGGCCATCCAGAGCCAGAACATGGTGCAGAACCTGCAGAGTCTGGTGCAAAAGCTGTGCAAGCATGAGCAGTGGTCTCCCAGGGCCAAGGAGAAGCTGCTGCTGCACCCACTTATCCAGGATGTGCCATCCCAGTGGATCACATCCTTCCACATGCTAGAGCAGCTGCTGGAGCAGAAGGACATCAATGAGATGTCCACTGAATGCAACTTCCGGGAGCTTATCAGCTGCGACCAGTGGGAGGTTATGCTGTCCGTGTGCTATGCACTGAGGCCCTTTGACACTGCCAGCCGGGAGATGAGCACCCATGTGTCCACTCTGAGCCAGATTATCCCCATGATCCACATCCTCAGCAGGAAGGTGGAGATGCTGTTCAGGAAGACAATGGGCATCAACACCATACTGAAGTCACTGAAAGAAGCCATGGCCAGCCACCTGTCCACCACTCTCCACGACCCCAGGTACGTCTTCACCATGCTTCAGGACCCTCGCTACAAGACCTCCCTGTTCATAGAGGAGGTGGCAGAGCAATACAGGCAGGACTTAATCAGGGAGCTAGAAATACTGAATTCTACCTCAGAAGACAGCCGCCTCCCATGGCTGTGACTCAGGGTCCTTGCCAGCGCTTCCGAAAGAGAGGACCTGTGGTTGCTGGTGGCTGAGGTGAAGAGGAGAGGCAGTAGGGAGAAGCTGCCCGAGGACACAGCGCTTGCCTATCTACAAAAAGAGGTGCTGGAGCACAGCTGTGACCTGCTTGACTACTGGAACCTGAAGCACTTGTCCTGGCCCGCACTGTCCATGCTGGCCCTCTGGTTTCTGGGCTGTCCTCCAAGCACCGTCACCTCCGAGAAGCTGTTCAGCACCCACACAGAAAACAGCAGCTTTGGCCAGCCCAGGCTCATGATGGAGCATTTTGAAAAACTCATCTTTTTGAAGTGAATCTGCCCTTGATATACTTTCAGTAATGAACCCACCATGAAGCCGCAGACCAGAGGTGCTCCTCATAGTGCACTGTTGTTGTACCAGGCTGTGACTTGCCCAGCAGGACCATGTGAGACACCGGGCTGGCCTCTGGGGCCACCCACCAGCTCTCACATCACATCCACTTGTGCCTTACTCCTCCTGCAGCCAGATATTGCAGTGTGTTTTCAATAGCCCACCAGCAACAGCCTCTCTTTGATGATGAAATAGGATGATCATGTTTTAGCTCATAACTGTAAAGTTTTTAAAAAGTTAGCATTTAGCAATTTGTTTTACTAGAATGAAAAGAAGACATAAACAGTTTTATTCTGCAGGTCTTTTATTCAATTGTATAAAAACCACAAATCAGGCACTATATCTCAGTTAAACATTGCTTTAATTGCAACAGAACAGCTTTCATCTCTGTCCAAAGAAAGGTATGAACAGGAGGTGGAGTCCAAGCCATCTTGACCAAGCAGTTCTCAGCTGTCAGCTATAAGCATTGAGCAGAGAGAATATTCTGGAAGCTGACTCTTAAGAGGGACAGGGCATTTGAAATGAAACTGAAGTGAGGCATTGCCGAGCATCAGTCATTTGGTCACCAGAACATTCCATTCTGAATTTTTGTATTCAGGTTTTTACATAGTTAATTCAGAGGTACCCCAACTCTGTATCATTAGCTCCTAAACAATGGATCCAAGTTTTAAAATTTATGCTTATGATTTAGCCAGTGCATAAAACAAGACATTTATAGCAGACAGCCTGTTGATCCAGTCTCTGTGCGGGTTGTGCAATGCTGTGCTCTGAAGCCATTCCCCACACGTGTGCACAGACCCCCCAGTTAGAGCAGTTATGACTAACATCCCTTTTAGAGGAGATGGCTTCTTAAAACAGGGAAGGTGCTAGTTGTACTATAGTTGTGAAAATAGCCTTGCCTTAGGCATTTAGATTTTTTGTGCTAGGGAAGATTCAGCTATCACTTGGATGTTTAGAATCCCAGTGACATCAGAGTGAAATAACAGTTGTCTTTTAACAATCAATATGTCCTCAAAGTTTTTGACATCTGAAAAAGGGTTCATTTTCTCATTTCAAATCAATTTAATATTGATCTTTTAGAAAAGGTGTCTTTTTGTTAAAATATTGTACCTATACTTAAATCTAATTTGCGTAGACTATGCTTTAGTGTATTTATAAATGGTGAACTCAGTTTCTGAAATTAAATTTTTTATTTGCAAAAAAATGCGAAATAAATTTTCAAATGTATCAGCCTATATTTTATTTGCTTTGTGTGTTTTGTTGGTTTTTGTTATTGTTTTCAGTACTGGGGATTGAAACAAGGAGCTTCACACTGAACTACATCCTATTAGGATTTTTTGAGGCAGTGTTTTGCTAAATTACTATACACAAGCTTGTAGTTATCCTGCCTCAGCCTCCAGAGTGCTGACTATAGGCATTTGTTACCACAGCCAGTTTTTGTTTTTTTTTTTTTTTTTGGTACCAGGGATCAAACTCAGGTCCTTGTGCTTGCAAAACAGGCGCCAGAACCACTGAGCTAAATCCCTGGCCCAGCCCAGGATTTATTTTGAGACAGAGTCTTGCTAAGTGACTAACTTGCCCGGGTTGGGCTTGAATGTGTGATCATACTGCCTCAGTTTCTCAGAGATTACAGGCATACACTACCACACTTGGTTAACCTGTGTTATTCTCTATTGATTTTTCAAAACTTTCTCTTTAGTTTATTGTCTCTCTCAGTTAATTTTTGAGAGGTTTTTCATATGCCTTTTCATATAATGCTAATAATTCTGATCATCTCTATTATATGTTTGCTATCTATATTACTAATTTCTCTTCCATTCTGTTCATTTGACTAATTTAAGGACCTTCTCAAATGTTCCAAAGCAGCACAGACAGAATCCTGTGTCCACTGCCAGTGATTTCAGCATCTCCTTAGCCATCACCACCCACCATCCTTTTCCAGGAGCTGGACACAGTACTATATTACAACATCTGTTGAGAGGGTGAGACCCATCTATTACCACAGGCCTCAGCTTTCATTTAGTGCACACTTTGGCCCTTGCTGCTCCTTTTATAGTAAGTGTATTACAAATTGGGGAACTGGAACCTAAAAAGCTTAAATAATTTCTAAAACACTGCAAAGCAGTAAAATGACTAACAATGCAAATGAAGTATGTTTTCTTCCGATTTTTGCAGGCCCTCAATCTTTCTGGCTTAATCTATGAAAAATGTAAAGATTTTTAGTTAACCAAAAAAACTTAACTGTTTTGTCCAAGGGGAGTGTAATGTACTAACTATGAGGGAAAGAACGGTTTACTCCTAGAGGAGTGTACGTGGGCTCAACCCAATCTCTGCCACCTGGAAGTGGGACTTTCATGGGCATTGAGTTCTGAGCAATGAGCAAGGCATCAAATGGATGAAATGTCAGCACCAGGGTAAGGCTAATCTACCATAACCATCCCTGCACCCAATGAAAGGTACCACTGCATTAACAAACATGAGAGATGCTGACTTCTTGTTCCTTTCATTGCAAAACTCTCCCAATGAATGCAATTTAACACTTGCACTCTGGCACCAGCCAACACAGGGACATGACTACATCTGTTCATGTGGCAAAGGCATTGTTGCAGGAAAGGAAGCCCAGGCAGAGTGCTGCTATGGAAACATGGAGCCCAGTTCTGGTATCACCCCACATTTCCTGTAGTCTTTGGCAAGACACAGCCTGTTGACACAGGGATTTGCATCAGTTGGTGTCTGGAATTTCCATCCCTGTGACTCTTCTGAGAGCTTGCTAGGCAGACAAGATGTGGATTCTTTCTCTGCACTGCCTCATCTGTTTCTTAGAAATCATGCTCCCAGTGTCTCTAACTTACTGGTGTACTACATGTTTACAACTCAAAGGTCTAGGGGAGTACTTCAGTTTACCCATGTTCTCTGCAGACCATAGCCTGGTGAGCTAGGGGTAGAGCACAGCACTGACTTATAACTATGAGGCACAAAGTGCTCCCTCTATGGTTTAGGTGTACCTGGATCACAGCACCCTGGACATGGGTGAGACACAGTTTATGGTATCTAGTCAGGATGAATGCCAGAATTCATCTGCAAATGGTTTCCAATGAGCACATACATATCCATTCATGAAAGAATTTACTCAGTGAACATGTTGGGATAGAGATTCTCCTCCAACACAGCACAGACACGTGTCTGCAGCTTACAGGTGCTCCTCACAGAATGTTTCTGTCCAGATAGCTACCTGCTCACCATTTTATGTGGAGCAGAGCCGGTCCTAGGTCTTGTATTTCATATTCTGATGCATCCTTTCTCAGATAAACACTATCCAGAGCCAGACACCATGCACACTGATTACTCAGGCCCTTGCAGAGGTGCCTCATGCCACTGTGATTTGGGCTTAAACCTTCGGTACCATTTGGGTGGCTGCAGTGGGGACACCAACTCTTTATCTTTTTTATTCTTTTTATTCTTTTTTTTTTTTTTTGTACCAGGGATTGAACTCAGGACCTTGAGGTTGTGAGGCTGGCACAGCACCACTGAGCAATACCCATGGCCCCAGTTGTTTATTTTCATTCCTAAGCCAAGGGTTTTCATTGTTGTGTAGGCTGATGTTACTTTCCTGAGCTTAAGCACTCCTGCCTCAGTCTCCTGAGTGATGGGACTATAGGATTTGCCCCTGTGCCTGGCTAAGACCATTGTTCAATGTTCCTCCACAAAATGACTCTAAAAACTAACATTCAAAAGTTAATTTAGGCTGGGGATTAGGCTCAGTGGTTCCACCATCTGCCTCACAAGCGCAAGGTCCTGAGTTGAATCTCTGGTACAAAAACAAAAAAGTTAATGTAGCTAATTTTTTACCATGACACACTTTATTGTGAATCTGAGCTTGATTTGTGTTTTAAACATGTTTATTTTTGGTGCTAGAGATTGAACCCAAGTTCTCACACATGCTTAGTGTATGCTCTGGGTGAGCTACACCTCCAGCCCTAAAGTTATAAATGTCCCTTCACTTCCCTTTCTCTTTCTATTCATCTCACCAGTGAGTGCAGCTACAGCAACATCTCTTTGTTGGGCACCTTACATGATTCAGGTATTATTAAATAAATTTGGTGTTCCCTAGTTTAGCCTTCTGAAATTAACAGTCTCAATGACAAGATGTCACGACTACCTAGATAAATAATAATCATATGCAAAGATCCTACAAAGTTGAATTTCTTTCTGTTCCACTCACCATGTGAAGTTACACTGCCTGCTCAGTGTTGCAGAGTTTTCCTGAGAGATAAAATTTACAAGGACAGCATGAGGGAGAAGGGTCTTTCCCTTCAGTGTATAGCAATTGAAGAGGGTGGAGAAGAATTCTGATAGTCCATCATATGGGCTGGGGTGTGGTGGTACACATCTGTAATCCCAGCACTTGGGAGGTTAAGGCAGGAGGATTGCTGTGAGTACAAGGCCAGCCTGGGCTAGTGAGTTCAAGGGTGGCCTGGCCAACATAGTAACATTTTGTCTTAAAAAACAAAACAAAACAAAACCCCACCATATATAGATCATCTTAGTACTATTACAAAGAAACCATTAAAGGTACCTTAACAATGCTATATTCTAACTACACCCACTCTCAAAATATTCCTCCCTCCTTCCCTTTCCTCCCTTCTCTTTTCTCCTCCTCTTCCTCTTTCCTCTTCTCCTTCTTACCTCCCTTACTCTCTCCCTGTGTCTTCTTGTGCTGTGTATTGAACTCAGTTCTTTCACATTGAGTAATATACCCATCCATTTTTAAATGTGTTTTGTTTTGGGATAGGGTCGCACTAAGTAGCCCAGGATGGGCTTGAATTTACAATCCTTTTTCCTCAGTGCCCCAGGATGCTAAGATTATGACAGTTGCCACTACATCTGGCTTCCAAATTATATATATCAATAGGACTGGACCAGAGTGACACACAAATTCATTAACACAGATTACACTGAGTGGCACCTCAGAATTATCCAAACCTGCACAAACCCAAATGTGAAGAAAAAAACTGTTATATAGCTAAGTAACAGTAATTTCTCTGTAAATGAAGTTTCATGCCAGTGAGAGAGAATGAGAGGCAAAAGGAAGGTGAACTAATTTGTGTGTGTGTGTGTGTGTGTGTGTGTGTGTGTGTGTGTGTGTAGCATTGGAGATGGCACCCAGGGTCTTTGCACTGAGCTACATCTCCAACCTTTTCTGTTTTGAGACAGGGTCTTGCTAAGCTAGTAAATTAGCCAGATAAGCTTGAATTTGTGATTCTCCTGCCTCAGCCTGAGTGCTGGAGTACAGGTAGGAGCCCACGCAGTAGGAATGAGATACTTATCAGATGGTAAGATATGGTACTGGGCCCCATAGGAAACCAACTTAACTTCACTGCTTCATGGGATAAGTAAAGCCAGTCTGGTTTAATTTCAGGAAAACCAGCTTTGCTTTTTCAGTTTGTAATGGGAAAGGTAATTCAATTATGTTCTTGTGTTTATTCTGTGGTACTGAGAAATGAGCCCAAGAAGCATTAAGCTATATATGTAGACATTTAAAAAAATTTGAGACAGGGTCATGTTAAATTGCCCATCCTGGACTCAGCCTGAGTCCATGCTGAACTTCCTGCCTCTGCCTCCTGAGTAGCTGGGATTACAGAGGCAGGAGTGTGCCACCACAGTGGGATAGAATAGGTTTTCATCTATGGCTAGTTATATACACTACTATAAGGAGACCCTTTGGAGAGTGTTGCTGCTGCCCATGTGCTGTTTTCACTCTAGTACGTGGGAACCTTAATATTCCCAGCCCTTCCTGAGTCCCAGGAGTTTTCAGTCTACTGTTTTCCAGTACTGTCTTTCCTAGTTTCAGGAAGTTTCCTTTCACAGATGTGTGAATACTGACTAAGCCTAAGTATTCAGAGACTCTGTGTAGATTTCTGCTCCACCCTTCCAAAGCCTCCTTCTCTATAGCACCTTTCCCTGTAAATTCTAGTTCCTGTGGCTTCCCCAAATGCCCCTCCTGTTTCTTCAGTTCAGCAATCCCTTCTCTGAACAGCAACTTGAAAACCACCACCAAGCAGTAGACAGGTGATTATACGGCTCATTCAATTTATCTACATTATGCCAGGGACCAGAAACCTGAAACCTGTGCTTATGTGTCCAAAAGCTATCATTAGTATCATAGTATTAGTAACTATCATCAGTAGCCACTGATGCATGAATGGACAAAGAAAACTGTACACACTGGGATATCATTCAGTCATAAGAAAAGAACATAATGGTGGTAAAATCCTGTAATCTTAGCACTCTGGAAGTCTGAGGCAGGAAGATCACAAGTTCAAGCTCAGGCTAGGCAATTCAGTAACTTGGAGAGTCCCTATGTCAAAGTAAAAATTAAAAAGGGCTAAGGATTTATCTTTGTAGAAAAGCCCTGGGGACCAGACATTTAACTCAGTGGATCTGTTGCCTGCCTTGCAAGCACAAGGACCCGAGTTTGATCCTTGGTACAAAAAAGCCCTGGTTTTCAGTAATACACACACACACACACACACACACACTCACACACACACACACACAGCATTTGTATCAGCGTGTGTGGAACTGGGGAATTCTTATAGGAAGTGAGGGGACAGGCATGGAAAGACAAGCACTGCACATGGAATTTAAACATGATCTCAAAGGAATATAGAATGGTGGTCCCCTAAGCCATGGAACAGCACATGGAATTTAAACATGATCTCAAAGGAATATAGAATGGTGGTCCCCAAAGCCATGGAACAGTGTGGATCAAGATAGATGCAGAGACGGTTATCAGGTCAGGTGTACAGCTAGATAGGAGGAATAAGTTCTAATGTTCCAAAGCACAGGAGGGCTATTGTGTTTAGCATCAATTACCTGAACATTTCTGAGTAACTAATGGAATGGGTTTGATCATCAATAATGCAAGGAAACAGTAAATGTCTGAGGTGATTGCAGCATCACTTACCCTGATCTAGCATCAGCATTTGTACGCACATATCAAAATGCCATACTTTCCCCACAGATATTTATAATTAGGATGTGTCAATTAAAAGCATATAAATAAAAAAGAATTACTTCACATATAGTTTCTAAATGATAGGAGCGTCAATCTGATCCATGTTATTCCATTACAGCAGAAAACAAAAGTCCTCACCCTTAAGTAAATACACCTGTGACTTAAAATCAATGACTTTTTCTAATAATTCATATACAGTAAACACAACTTCCTCACAGTATTGTTTCAACAGAATCATGCTTATCCTTCTTCTCAAATGATCAGGATACCTCTCAGTATCAGTATGAAGTCTCTGTGATGTAATATTCAGTGTTTCTGTAAGCATTCTCTAGAGTTCAGAGAGTTCCCATTACCTGATACCCTTGATTCACTTGGTACAACAGCTTTTCCTCATGTTCAGGTCTTCTAAATGATGAATCGTGGACTTCAGACTCAAAGCCTCTGTACTACTTTAGTACCAGCACTGTAATACTGGTAACAGTATTTCACTGAGAGGAGTCATCCAACTAGTAATGAGCTGTATTTTCTGGATGGGCTTTCCACACTACTTTTACATCATTCTACTTTCTGAATTATTGAGTGACACTTGACTCTGCATTAATGATTTTCCAGTAGCCACTGTCTCCTCACGGGTGTCTCTTATATATGCCCTCAGAAGTGTTTGTGACATCAGACAGCAGCTTTCCATAGTGACTGCACTCATGTGGCTTCTATATCATATGACTCCTCTGATGTAGCATGAACTGTGACTTCTTGTGGAAGGTGATGCCACACTGACTACATCCATAGTATTTATCTTCTGTATGAATTTTTTGATGCCTCATAAGGTGTGACTTTCTAGTGAAAGATTTCCCACATTCACTGCACTTGTAAGGCCTCTCTCCTGTATGAATTCTCTGATGAATGATAAGCTGTGCCTTCTCATAAAAAGCTTTGGCACAATCACTGCACCCAAAAGTTTTCTCTCCAGTGTGATTTCTCTGATGCTTCATAAGTTGCACCTTCTGAACAAAGGATTTCCCACACTCACTGCATTTGTAGGGCTTCTCTCCTGTATGAATTCTCTGATGCCTGAGGAGCTGTGGCTTCCAGGCAAAAGCTTTCCTGCATTCACTACATTCAAAGGGCTTCTCCCCAGTATGAGTCCTCTGGTGATGAATGAGACTCGACTTCTCACTGAAGGTTTTCCTGCACTCATTGCATTCATAGGGCTTTTCTCCTGTGTGTGTTCTCTGGTGTGAGATCAGGCTTGACTTCTGGGTGAAGGCTTTCCCACATTCACTGCATTTATAAGGCTTCTCCCCAGTATGAGTTCTCTGATGTGTGAGGAGCTGTGACTTCCCAAAGAAGGTTTTCCCACATTCAACACACCCATAGGGTTTTTCTCCTAAGTGAAGTTTTTGATGTCTTATTAGCTCTGACTTCTTGAAGAAGGCTTCTTCACAGTTGCTGCATTGGTGATTCTTCTCCCCAGTGTGGGTTATCTGATGCTTGACAAGCTGTGGCTTTCTGATGAAGGCTTCACCACATTCGCTGCACTCATACGGTTTTTCTCCTGTGTGAATCCTGTGATGCCGAGTGAGGAGTGAATTCCTGCTGAAGGCTTTTTTACACTCACTGCATGCATAGGGTTTCTTCCCTGTATGAGACCTGTGATGAGTAATCAGCTGTGACTTCCAAAAGAAAGCCTTTCCACATTCACATTTATAGGGTTTCTCTCCTGTATGCTTTCTTTGATGTGTGATGAGTTTCAACTTCTGGGAGAAAGCTTTTCCACAGTCACTGCAGCCATAGGGTTTCTCTACCGTGTGAATGACCTGATGTCTTTTAAGCTGTGAATTCCTGCTGAAGGCTTTCCCACATTCGCTGCATACATAGGGCCGCTCTCCAGTATGAATTCTCTGATGCAGAATGAGTAACGATTTCCGGCTGAAAGCCTTAGGACATTCTCCACACCCATAGGGTTTTTCTCCTGAGTGAGTCCTGTGGTGAAGAGTCAGCAAGGACTTCTGTGAGAAGGCTCTCCCACATTCACTGCACTGGTAGGGCTTCTCTCCTGTGTGAGTTCTCTGGTGCAGAGTAAGCTGTGACTTTTTAGTATAAACTTTGCCACACTCCATGCATAAATAGATTCCTGTATGTGTAATATGATTTGAAATGAGCCATGATTCTTTGACGCTGGTTTTTCTAAATTTATTCCAATCATAGCATTTTATTTCACCAAACATATTGTCAGGTTTTATGTAAAAAAATAATTTTTTACTGAGCTCATCAAATTTTTTTCTGCCACAGTTATTTTTTAGAATAAGAAAATTGAAAGGGTGTCTCAAACTTTTTTCACCTGAGGCATATTCATGAAGTCTCATTCCTAAATAAACAAAATTAATGCTTGAATTAAATATTTTCCCCAAAATATCATATCCATGGCCTCTCTCCATACTTTTGTCTTGATTATCCTGATGCCATATTTTGGAATTATTATCTAGCCAGACTTCTAAAGAGGAAAAAAATGGACCACAATATAATATACTCAATAATTATGAGTACGAATTAAATTTCTGAAATGCAACCTAGCAAGTTGGGGTGGGGAGACCCTTCAATAATATCTACTTATGGGGCATTCATGATGTTAACAGAAATTAATTATGAATACATGTATTCATCTGTGATTTTCTTCTGTATTTTGACAACTTTATTAGTTTCAGAAGATTAATAACAGTAAGTACCAACCATCAGAGACTCACAGCTAAGTACCCAGCCATCAGTCCTTGTCAAGTAGGTACTCAACCATCAGAGCCTCACAGTTAAGTACATAACCATCAGAGAGCCTCACAGGTAGAAAGGACCCAACCATCTGAGCTTAACTATCATTGAAACATGAGGTTAACAAGTACACAGAAGAGTAACAGTAGTACACCTTGTTGAAAGGGACAAAAATGACTAGATATGATGCAGAGTAAATATATCACCTTACACTTGAAAGATTAAAATAAATCAGTATCTTGACTACTGTTATATATAAAAAACATTCTCATTCAACACTGTAACTGAATCACTGACACCGTTAACTTCAGTATCACTATAGGTATTTTGTGGAATTATTTAAGAGTTAAACAGGGCTCAACTTTAATACTTTATCTAGGGACATCATTCCTTTTTAGTTGGATCTACAGTTTAAACTATATACCTTAAATCTAAATATACTGTTATCAATAGATACTATTTCAAACCACGGAATTCTTTGAATCACATCAAATAGATCTTATATACCAGCTAAGTACATTTGTTTATGACTTCCAGAAGATGATCATTTATTATATAATTTTATAGTAAACTTTTAAAAGGTTTGTTTTTACTTTTTGATGACATTATTTGTTTAGTAATTGTGAGATAATATTCCCAGGAGGTACTCCACAAGATGAAAGATTTGGCAAAGTCTCAAATCTAAAGCAACTTTATCTTTTCTGAAGGATAACTTGTGGGATGGTTGTCTACTGGGTATTGAGCCAAGGGCCTTTGCACTGAGCTACATCCTTACCTTTTCTTATTTTGAGAAAGAATCTAGCTAACTCACTAAAAGTTGTCCAGGCTAGTTATGAACTCATAATCCTCCTGCCTCAGCCTTCTAGAGTGACTGGATTCTGTGCATGTGCAAGCACACCTTGCTTCTAGGAGATAACTTTTTTTTGAGTGGGGAAGGGAATCTATCTAATCCTTAAACAAAAGAATTTCAAGGGCCAAGGATGTAACTCAGTGGGGTCACACCTGCCTGGCAAGTGGAAGATCATGAGTTCAATTCCCGCTACAAAAAAAATTTTTTTTCAAATTAAGAAGCAACTTGAACCTGCCTTACCACATGGCTTTGCTGTATAAAACACTTTTAAAAAGTGGTATGGGCAGTCCTCCTTCTGCCTCTCTTAGACACAAGCTTTCTTTCTCAATAAATTTTCCTACTCTTAAAAAAAAAATGAAGCAACTTGAGCTGCTGATGTGGAACACAATGAAAGAAGGCTTAGTGTTTTGTACATAAGTAAGTAAAGATGATACAATTCATGGAAATGAAAGACAATAGGAAAAAGGAGATCAAAAGCAAAAATGAAAGCCAATGGAAAGAAGGCAATGAAAAGGAAAAAATATAGACATGAAATGTGAAATCCACTTACAGAATTTACAGCAAGTTGTTTAAAAGTGTGAGAGGACAGAAAAACAACAGTTTTAAATTAATATCAAGAACTAAAAATTTAAAATATACCCAGGTGTGGTCGCACACACCTGTAATCCTAGTGGTGTGGTAGGCTAAGGTAGGATGATCACAAGTTTAAGCCTAGCCTGGGTAGCTTAGCAAGACTCTGTCTCAAAATAAAAAATTAAAGGACTGGGGATTTAGCTCAGTGGTTCTGCCACCCGCTTTGCAAGTGCAAGGTACAGAGTTCAGTGTCCAGTACCAATAAATAAAAAAAAAATTAAAGAGTTAGGGATGTGGCTCAGTAAGAAGACCTTGGGTTCAATTCTCAGTAATGTCCCCTTCCCCCAAAAAAACCCTAAAATAAACCCATATATATATGTTTAAATCAGTGAATTAACTAATTCCAGATAATAAAGCAGCTCATCTATAGATTTAAAGATTTAGATATTCAATTGTGTCAGAAAATCTTGGAAAAAAATCTTGGTACTTTTTGCAGGGGTGATGAGACAGGGTCTCACTATATAGTTCAGGCTGACCCTTAAACTCACTATGTAGCCCAAGCTGGCCTCAAAGTAATGGCTAGCCTCCTGTCTCAGCCTCCTGAGTGCTGGGATTATAGCTGTGCACCTCCTATCACTTTGGAAAATAGGAGGACTATTGTAAGTGTTACATATAGGACAGCACATATATTTAACACTGTTTCTGCCACACATTCGCTCCTAACCCTTATTTTATCCTATTTTCCCACAATTATATTTCTATTTCTAGTCCAGCTTTCAATATTAGTCTCTACACAGCATCCACTAATCTTTACAAAATAGAATCATACCTTCTCATGACTCTACTTGAAAATTCTGATAAATTCAAAATTTCATCATGGCATGAAAGATCTCATACAACCTGGTTTCAATTTTATCTCCTAAGACAATCTCATAATCATACTCTTCCTAATTTGATCACAAAGTCATTTTTTGCCACAGGACATCTGCATTCACGGTCCTTCTGTTTGACGTGCTCTCCCCAGTTTTCAGTATGTCTGGCCCTTCAAATCTCAATATCTTTTTTTTTTTGGAGACAAGGCCGTGCTATGTAATTCAGGCTGGCCTTGACCTCACTGTGTAGCCTAGGCTGGCCTAGAACTTGGGGCAATCTTCTTGCCTCAGCCTCCCAAGGGCTGGGATTACAGGCATGTGCCCCTATGCCAGGCTACATCTAATTATCACTAGATATTATACTAACAAGTACCCCATTTACTTCCTTCATAGTACTTATCTACTAAGTACTCAGTTCTTACCTCTCCCATGACAGTATAAAACTCATGAATGTAGGGAACAAGCTTCTTTTTCACTGTTGCACTCCTCAGTACACAAATGCTTTTCACTTATTAAACTTCTAAATCAGTTCCTTCTGTATCAATAATCTTCATCACTAATTTGTACTTTAAACCAAATTATTCATGTTCAAATATTGAATTATTGAATATATTATTTAGAAAAGAGACAAAACAGAGGAAGGTAAGAGGCAGAGCCTCCTCACTGTGTTTATTAGATTTTTATTCTATATCCTTGGAGCCTCCTTGTATTCTCTCTATGGGTTTAAAGCAAATCCATCAAATAAGAGGAAGAAAAGTAGTAACTTAAATGCTTTTGGATTGAACTAAAACTCACTAGTGTCATCTAAAATGAGAAAAATATCAGAAATTATTAAGGAGGAAGATGATAGCCTGCCTCGAAAGATTACATTGGGGACTGGGAATGAGACAAAAAAAAGACTAATTAATTAGAAAGAACTACTTTATCTTAAGAAGGCAAGGTTCTAAATGACTGCCATAGATATGTGTAAGACTTGAAAGGTAAGAAGGGTACATTTTAGCCAGACACAGTGGCTCATGCCTATAATCCCAGTACTCTGGGAGACTGAGGCAGGAAGATTATAAACTGAATCCCAACGTAGGCAACTCAGTAATTTAGTGAGACCCTATATCAAAATAAAAATAAATAAAAAGGGCTGGGAATGCAGCTCAGCGTAAAGGTATGAATTCAATCCTCAGTATTGCAAAAAAGAAAAAAGATACATTTCATTATAAACATGTAGAGATGTGGAACCTAGGTCATACAGTACATAATTAAAAATTACAACTCATGTACTAATCTTGAATCAACTGTAAAGATTTAGGAACTTTGAGTATCATTTATGAATGACATTGCAAAGTACTTATCACCCAAAACCTGAGATTTAAGTTCTACTGTGTCTGACACAACCAATTATTTTTCATATGGAAAATTCTGACTTAAAATTTCTTCACCTATTATCCAGGACTCTTCCTGGTCTAGCTTGAAAACTGCAATAGACTTGGTGATCTGATAATCTGTTAATTGGAAAACAGAGGACTTGGACCCAGTTACTTGAACTGAGAGACTAAAGTGTGAGGAAATTTTTATTTTAAAGACTGTAAAATAAATCAAATGACTATATCTTCCAAATTGGCATAGAAATCTGGGTCTCTTTGACACCTAAAACTTATATCCAAATCAGTAAGCTCCTTAGAGTCCCAGGTAATAGACACATGATGACTGGCACAATGTCTCACCCAAGAAGACGAGGCTGCTATAATTCTCCAACATCACGTCTCTGTACAAGCTCTTCTGAGTAGGGTTTAGCAGCTGCCACTCCTCCCATGTGAAGTCCACAGCAACATCTTCAAATGATATCTGAAAAGCACAATCCCTGCTGAATCAAAAGCAAGTCACGTGCGGCCTTCTGGAACAAAGGGTTCTCATCTGTTTGTGGCCAGTACAGCCATCTCTGAGTTGTGCTCTCTGCTTCCAGTGTCCTCCCTCCCCTGTATAGGCTGTCCCAACTCACTTCCAATTAACAGAATAGGACAAAGTGATGAGACACCACCTCTCAGATTATGTTATAAGGGAAAATGATTCTGTTTTTTTGTACTAAGATCGTACTTGGGTCCCTGAGCTTGTGAGGCAGGTGGAGGTACCACTGAGCTAAATCCCCAGCCAACATGATTTTTTCTTGGGAACACTTTCTCTGAGACAGTCTGGCAGCCTCACTGGGACAGCTATGTAGAGAGGCCCACATGGTAAGGAGCTGAAACTCAATGTGTGTAGGAGGAATCAGCTCTCTACTCCACCTTGGGATAGGTGCAGCCCTTCTTGGCAATTTGCTCACAATTTGTGACACAGAAAATGCTGATTCAGAGCCAGTGGGGCAGGTAGCTGGCAAATCCCCAAACCAGAGAAACTGTCAGATAAATGTTGTTTTAAGCTACTGAGGTTCTGGGTACTTCATTACACAGCTATGGTTAACTAATATGATATCCTAATTGTGCATTATGCTTTGGCAGACAAACAGAAGTATTAGAAAAATATTTATCATTGAGAAATTATTCATTTATTCACCTATACATTGAATATGAAAGCAGAATAAGCTGTCTTTAAGTGCATGGTTTTCAAAGAGGTGTCACTGGGTATTTGACAGCAGTTCTTAGCTAAGCAGGAATGATGTAACAGTGTAAGATCTCCATCACGTCTAGACTCCACTTGCAAATGACAGTCATACCTCCCAGTCGTTCAAAACTACGCCACTCACTTTCCACCAGGGGTAGTTCTGCTTCCAAGTCAGAACAACTACCTCGCTCTCTTAGCTATCAGCTAAAACACAGATAGTGATTGATTAAAGTTCCCGGAACTGTAACAGGGACTAGAAATGCAAACCTGAGTTTAAAAAAATCACATTTTATAATACTTTTTAGTCTTTCAGGGCAGAGGCAACATATGTTACAGGGGCTATGTAATAAGTATACACAGAGTAGGACAAAACAGTGTAGAAGCCCTGGACAAAGTCTAGATGGTCAGACTGCAAGCTTATGAGGACTCCTGTGGAAGACAGTGGGAGAGGGAATGTTTCAGAACAGCAGCATGAGCAAAAGCATCAAGTGTTTCATCGCTCAGGGCTGGGGATGGGAGTGTAGCTCAGTGGCAGAACACTTGCCAAGCACTGCATAAGGCCCTGGGTTGGATCCCCAGAATCACACACACACACACACACACACACACACACACACACACACTCAGAACACAACAGACGTGGAAAAATGTGGGGATGATCCTGGTCTCCTTTAACATGAAATCTAAAACCTGGTGGGATAGGCAGAGGTCAGCTTTCAGTTAACTCAGGTACAATTGAACTTGTTTACTCCAACAGCTACAAAAGACACAGAAGAGGAAATAAAAGCTTAGAGCAAGCCCTCCAATAGATATCTAACAGGATCTTTCCTCATAAAGCTAGAGCCTTAGGGTAACTCAGTGTTTAGATCAATGATTAAAAAATTTTCCCAAAAATTCAGAGACAAGCTAGATTTATTTATATAGGTGTGGGGGCTAAGTTTACAATATGGGTATGATTTGTAAAAACCTTATGCACAGAAAGCTGTAAAGTGGTTTGGGGTTAGAAGGACGTCTAAACATCTGGTAGAGTTGAATGTGTAGTTTTATCTAGTGAAAGATACTGCATACTTCCCACAAATAGTTTCAAGAAAACTGAGTGCAGAGTAAAAAAGTCAGAATGTACTTCAAAAATAAAGTTTAATGAGTCCGGAGATCTAGCTCAGTGGTGCTGCCGCCTGTCTTGCAAGTGCAACGTCCAGAGTTCAACAGCCAGTACCAAAAATAAATAAATAAATAATAAAGTTTAATGACTGAAATGAATTTTTTAAATTTAAAAGAGTACATACCTATGTATATATATGAGATATATGAATGAATATATGAAAAATGTGTGTGTGTATATTTTTTTTGAAATGCCTGAAATGTCAACACCACATGATATTAGTGAAAAGATAAATACATAGCTCAATAAAATATATAACTCAGAAGTAAACCTCCACAAATACACTCAATTGATTTTGCAAAAAATCCAAAAATCAGAGAGTATTCATAGTAGTGCACACCTGTGATCCTAGCTACTCAGGAAAAGCTGAGTAAAGAAGATCATAAATTGGAGGCCAGTCGGGGCAATGTAGGAAGTTCCCACAACAAAATAAAAAGTGCTAGAACAACGTACAAAAAAACAAAAACAAAAACAAAAAAAACTTAAATCCTTAACACATACTTCATATATAAAAAGTAACATAAAACATAGGCTGAGGATTTAGCTCAGTGGTTCTGCTGCCTGCCTTGCAAGCACAAGGTCCCAAGTTATATCCCTGATACCAAAAAAAAAAAAAAAAAAAAACCAAAAAAAAAAAAAACAAAAAAAAAAAAAAAAAAAAAAACACA
>NW_022900924.1:23485810-23490903 GCF_012274545.1 Fukomys damarensis
ATCCCTAAAACAAAAAAAAAAAAAAAAAAAAAACCCAAAAAACAAAAAACCAACAACAAAAAGTAGTACACAACAGATCACACATCCAAATGCAAAACATAAAGCTATAAAGCCTCTGTGAGAAAACCTGCATGACCGTTTGGCAATGAATTTTTAGATTTAACATCAAAAGCCCAACCACTTTAAGTAACAAAAGATAAAGTGGACTTTTTCAAAATTAAAAATGTTTAGCCAGTCATGGTAGCACACATCTATAAACTCTAGGAAGCAAAGCCAGAAAGACTGCCAGTTTGATCCCGGGAAGAGAATAGAAGGAAAAATGCGAACAAAGCTTTTGTAAATAAGGAGAGGAAAGGGAGCTGAAAGGAAGGGGGAAAAAGAAGCAGCAAGATGTATCGTGTACAGGTACAATACCATGTGATGATTGTTACATTATGTATATCTAAAATATACCAATAAACCTAAAAGAGAGAAAGAAAAAGAAAAATATATACAAAATTAAAAACAAAAAGAAACTATTAAAAAACAAAAATCAGGACCCCTCTGTAGGGACAGGATGTTTGGATAAAATGACTTGTTTCCAAAAAAGTTTTGCTTTTTGATACTGAAGATTGAACCTAGTATTTTTTTATTGAACTACTTTTCCAGCCCTTTTTAGATAGGGTCTCGCTAAGTTGTTAAGTAGCCCCCACTGGGCTCAAACTTGAAATCCTCCTACCTTAGCCTCCAAAGTGCTGGAATGACAGGTGTATACCAGCATGCTTTTATGTTACCCATTTGGTTGCCCTGTGTGACAGTTCACTGACTGTGTCATTTGAGTAAGGGAAGCTCAACTAAATTGGCTCAGCAATTCCACATCCTAGGGTGTGAAGACCCACCCTAGGGTGGCTTGTTGCCTGGATAGTTTAAAAGAAAAAATAAAGAAGGACAGATCTTTTTCTGTTTCTTTAATGGAGCTCCAGTCTTCACCTTCACCTTGGATGTCATCTCCTTCCAACCAGCAAAGATTCTTTAGCTTCTGACACAGATCCTTCAGCCTCCTGGCATAGACTGTTCAGCCTTCCATCACAGACCCATGAGCCTCCTCACATAGATTCCCACAGGACACTGCAATGAGCTCTAGACCTTCAACTAGATCCTTTAGTCTCCAGTGTACAGGAAGACTCTAAGGACTCCCACACTTGACTCTGTGGGTGGCCATTATAAGCCAATCTTGTAAATTCTTTTTTTTTTTTTTCTGTACCGGGGATTGAACTCAGGATCTTACGCTTGCCAGGCAGGCAGCAGAACCACTGAGCTAAATCCCTGGCCCTGTAAATTCTTATATATTTGTATATCTTGTGTTAAACAATGACTGATACACCTGTAAGGCTCCTGTGCTGACTAAGAAAGCAAAACCAACAGACTGTGCCTATCCAATTGACATCTTGTTCCCAAAGGTTATACTTTCTCTTATCATGGTTTAAATGTATTTAGACTTTTCTTATTTGTTACAGAGATTCCAATAAGCCTCATAACAGACACTAAAATAAAATTAAAATTAAAAACCCTGCCAGAGGATAAACAACCTACCTGTGACTCAATCATTTCTACTTTTTTTGGGAAACCTGATAATTTGTGACTTCTGTCTGTCCTGAGTCTGGAGAGAGCCCTCTATTAAAAGGTCTGGAAACTCAGATCCATTCTCATTCTTGAAGCCTTTTTGACATGCTGCATATGAACTGTCTTCTTCCTGAGAACAAGTACCTGTGGATGCAGCAGATATGCTATTTTAGATGATGTCATTCATTTAGGAACCTAAATCTTGTTTTTCTCTTCCTGATAACTCAGATCATTTAAAGACTAGCTGTTTGGTAGTCTTTAATAAGGCTTATTGGGTAAGAAACAGGAGTGAACATGACGTGTCTCACTGAGGCTGGCCATCACCGGACCACAGTTCTGGCTTCTACCCATGAATACCACATTGAAGCTTCTTACCTTACTGGTTCAAGAAAACACTCCTGGTGAGTACACAACTGCACTGAATTGCTCTGTAGAGACATCAAGAAACTCTGGAAACACAACTCATTCTTTCTGTAGCAATGATTCCTAGAGGCAGGAAATTACTAATTAATTGAAATTAAATCATTGGCATACATGATCTAAGCAATATAACTCATTCCTAGGCAGGATGATAAACATTAAATGATTATTAGATCAAGATGATTAATGAGCATGGCTGGTTGGCTCCCTACCCCTAAAGCAGACCTGGAACAAAAGGCAAACAGATCAGAAAACAAGTTGGATGAAAAAGAAAGAATCCTTAGGGAGACTGCAAGGTGTAGTGAAGTCTATATTGGGTCTGACATAGTTTCAGCCTATTGCAGGTGGTGTCCAGAGAAGACTATAAGACAGAGAGCTAAGGGGCCAGGGACTTTGTTTGGTGGTGTCTTGCCTGCCTCAATAGCAGAAGGTCCTGAGTTTGATCCTGGTATGGGGGCGGGTAGAAAAAGAGGGATAAGGTAATCTTTTATGTTGCTTCTAAGCTCACAATGGGACACATGCTGCCTGTACTTTCCCTAAGAAATCAACACTAATAGGCAGGCATGGTTGCACATAACTGTAACTACAGCTACTTGGAAGGCTGAAGCAAGAGGATTACAAATTCAAACAAGTCTGGGCAAGTTAGTAAGACCCTATCTCAAAGCAAAAATAAAAAGGCTGGGGATATAAATCAGTGGTAGAATGGTTGCCTAGCATGTTTGCACCCCTGCCTTCCACCTTTAATACTGAAAAAAGAAAAAAGAGAAAACAATATCAACATTTTAGCCCAGGCCATGTTCCCAAGGGGCACTTCAAAATCCTTGCTGAGTTAAGGAGCCAAGAAACAGCAAGGGCTATGTAGCTGCCTTTGGGCCTAGCCTGACCTCATGCCCACCTCCAATGTCTCAGGGCTAGTCAGTGGCCATCCAAGGAAACTCCTCTACCACCTGCTTCTCTCCAAGGACTTCCCATCCCTGATCAGAGGACAGAGGCAGTTTCCATATTCCTTATGGTCTACATTGTGAGCCTTGGGTTCAACTCCCCAGAAGTTTCAAAGATGAAGGTCTGGCCTTTAGCTGTTTGCTCCTTCCCACAGTGCACAATACCAGAGCACACGAGAGGGGAGCTAACACCCTCCAAGGTGTGTGAGCTCAGAGTTCTACAAGTGCAACAGCAAATTAAAAATAAGAAAACCCTAGAGGCCTGGGATTTAGCTCAGTGGCACCCTGCCACCTTGCAAGTGCAAGGTCCTGAGTTCAATCCTCGGTACCACAAAAATAAATAAATAAACCCTAATTTTCCCTCTTGCAAAAAAGAGAAAGACTCACCTCACTTCTTTTCAAAGTTCATCTACTTGACAAGCTTACAACTGTAAATTCTTTCTCTGTCCCTCGAGATATAATTTTTTTCTAAAGCTAAATAAGTAAGCCTTTTGGCAGTTTAATAACCAGGAGCAATTTTCTTCTCAAGAACCTGGGATCATCCTGGCTCCCTATTGCTCAGATTCTGTCAGAAGATGGGAGCCTAATTCCAGAGGCCCCTTGTTCTAACTTGTAAAATACCTGGTCACAAAGATGAGAAGCTTATTTTCCCTCTGGGTAAGGATAATTAGTAGTCAGTCAGTCAGTCAAGTTAGTCATTCGAATTAACTGGTGAATTTAAAATGAACTGTGTATGACGCATGCTGTTCAGTCCTCTTCCTTGAAGCCCTGTTACTGTTTTTTTTTGTTGTTTTTTTGTTTTTTTTTTTTTGAGAACATATGTGCAGTGGTATCTGCCTGGTTATAGAAAAAGGCCAGACAATAATGTGAGTACGGTCATTTAACAGAAGTTACCCTGCGAAAGGCTTACCTGAGCCTCATGTGACCAAACCCATCCATATCTGCCTCCACACCTACAACTCAGCCCTCCAGCTCTACATCCTTAGATCTCTCCAAGTCTTTAAAAGCAACCAGCCCCTTCACAAACCTCTAGACCTCATGACCACAGAAGCCCATAAGCACTGATTCACCCACCTTATGTGCCCTCATCACCCTCACAGAACTACTATTGTTGACTACACAGGTCCCTAGACTCTCCCTAACAGGCCACCCCTCCAGGGCCTTCAAGGACACATACTATGGGTTCCTCAATGACTCACACAGCAGAGGCCCCAGTCTCTGAATCTCAGTAGCTCTACAATAACTATCCTCCAGAAATACTCAACCATTGACTCTACAGATCTGCACAGTATTGGCCCTCATACTGCTTAGCACGGATACCCAGTGGTCACTGATTTCTGACTCCACAATCACTCATTGTCAATGGCAAACAAGTCACTGAAATCCAGGCTTCCTGCTCATCAACACCCACAGAACTCCTAAATTCTCACCATACTCACCCTACACCATCATATACAAGGATGGACATGTCAGCCATTCATCCTGCGGGGTACTGAAACATCAAACTCAGCAAACCCTACAATCATTTCTCCTCACAGACCCTCATTACTCACCCAATTACTCTCCAGTGCTCTGGTCACTAATATAAACATGCTCCTTATCACTCATCTACAACTCCAAATAACTCAACCCAAGCACAGGATATAGGTAAATGCAATCCAAAGTTTCTCCACACTCCACACCCCAATCAGTAATGTCACAGGACCCTTCATTTTTGGCCCTGCATGGGATCCACAGCCACAGAGTACCCATGGCCCACAAATACTCATCACTATTATCAGCCATTACTAAATCACAGCAGGCTGTCAGTCATTCAGTTCCATGGCAGCTGCAGGGTCATCCCTACAGGACCAATCCCTAGATACTCGCGTCACCAGCTTCCCCTAGGCCCCATTTAATAAACTCCACAAGGGCAGGGGATTTAGCTTAGCAGTGCTGCCGTCTGCCTCACAAGCACAAGATCCTGAGTTCAATCCCCAGTAAGAAAAAAAAAATTAAAAATAAACTCCACAAGTGCTGGGCATGGTGGTGCACACCTGTCATCCTAGCACCGAGGAGGCTGAGGCACGACTGCTAAGAGCCTGAGGCCAGTCTGGGGTATATAGTGAGTTCAAGGCCAGTGAACTACAT